>NC_143050.1:30500000-30812500 GCF_057628025.1 Oncorhynchus mykiss | reverse complement strand
TTCCCGTTTTAAACAAGATATTTTGTCACGAAAAGATGCTCGACTATGCATATAATTGACAGCTTTGGAAAGAAAACACTGACGTTTCCAAAACTGCAAAGATATTGTCTGTGAGTGCCACAGAACTAATGCTACAGGCAAAACCATTATGAAATTTCAGACAGGAAGTGAGCCAGATTTTGAATGCGCTGTGTTCCAATGTCTCCTTTATATGGCTGTGAATGCGCAAGGAATGAGCCTACACTTTCTGTCGTTTCCCCAAGGTGTCTGCAGCATTGTGACGTATTTGTAGGCATATCATTGGAAAATTGACCATAAGAGACTACATTTACCAGGTGTCCGCTCGATGTCCTCCGTCGAAACTATTGCGTAATCTCCAGGTGCGTGCATTTTTCAATTTGGTTCAGAGGAGAAACCAAACTGCCTCGAGTGATTTATCATCAAATAGATATGTGAAAACACCTTGAGGATTGATTCTAAACAACATTTGCCATGTTTCTGTCGATATTATGGAGTTAATTTGGAAAAAAGTTTGCCGTTGTAATGACTGAATTTTTCGGGGGGTTTTCTCAGCCAAATGTGATGAACAAAACGGAGGGATTTCTCCTACACAAATAATATTTTTGGAAAAACTGAACATTTGCTATCTAACAGAGTCTCCTCATTGAAAACATCCAAAGTTCTTCAAAGGTAAATGATTTTATTTGAATGCTTTTCTTGTTTTTGTGAAAATGTTGCCTGCTGAATGCTAGGCTTAATGCTATGCTAGCTATCAATACTCTTACACAAATGCTTGTGTAGCTATGGTTGAAAAGCATTTTTTGAAAATCTGAGATGACAGTGTTGTTAACAAAAGGCTAAGCTTGTGAGCTAATATATTTATTTCATTTCATTTGCAATTTTCATGAATAGTTAACGTTGCGTTAAGGTAATGAGCTTGAGGCTATAATTACGCTCCCGGATACGGGTTTGCTCGTCACAACCGGTTAATAGCCAGTTCCTACAGAGAGGTTTGAGCCACCACTCAGTGTATTAAAAGCATCTTACCAGCCACCTCCACGATGTCCCCTGGTACAAGGTCCCTGGACTTGATCCTCTGCACACTTTTCCTGTCCTGCCGGTACACCTTGCCCATCTCTGGCTCGTACTCTTTGAGCGCTTCAATGGCATTCTCTGCATTTCGCTCCTGTAAGACAAAAGCCACCAGATTAATCAATATTATTCAGAGATAAGGTCAATTTTAAGTGTGGGTTGATGACAAGATCCCACACAGAATTTAGAGATGGTTCAACGATGGGAATGATCACTAGAACAGTGACCCTCAAGCTGAGAAAGGAATCAAACCCAAGAGAGAAGTGTATCCCACAGCAAATCATTGAATATTGTAAGACAGAAATATCGCAGTATTTACAATGCTGATCTGTGGATCTCTCATATACACAAAATAAAAACAATAGGACCAAAAGGGGAAAAAAGGGCAATTACATCTAAAATTGAGCCCCTAATCAAGTGTAATGAAACAATACATTGCTGGTTCATTCAACTGGATTGTGTTAACATATTGTAAGCTTAACATCAGTCAGTGTGCCCTCGGATATGGCTGAGGACTGGTGTACCCAGCCAGCGATCTGCTGAACTTAACCCTTTGTGTGATTACTCCCTGAGGGACAGTCACAGGCAGCCAGCCCGATAGCACTCTGGACAGGGCAAGTCAGGGCGATACGGCCAAATATCAGGATATGAAAAATAATAAAAAAATGTATGACGGTATGTTTCGTTTTTGAATAACAAAAGTTGTACATTTGCTTTGCGAGTAGTGAGTGATCCCAGGGTGCTTTGCGAGTAGTGAGTGATCCCAGGGTGCTTTGCGAGTAGTGAGTGATCCTAGGGTGCTTTACGAGTAGTGAGTGATCCTAGGGTGGCAACATACATTCTAAGAGATTTCAATGTGTCCTTCTCCATTCTGATTGGTTTATAGTGTTCAATTCAAACAAAATAAACTTCAGCACTTTAATCATTTCTGCATTTCCTGCACTCAATTGCAGTGGCGGAAAAAGTACTTGAGTAGAAGTAGATACGTTAATAAATTACTGAAGTAAAAGTCACCTCGTAAAATACTTGAGTAAAAGTCTAAAAGCATTTGGTTTTAAATATACTTAACTATAAAAAATTTACATTTTATTGATAAAATGTACTTACGTATCAAAAGTAAAAGCATAAATAATTTCAAATGCCTGATATTAAAGCAAACCAGATGGCACCATTTTCTTTTTACAGAGCCAGGGGCATACTCCAACACTCAGACATAATTTACAAACAAAGCATTTGTGTTTAGTCAGTCCTCCAGATCAGAGGCAGTAGATGACCGGGGATGTTCACGAGAAGTGAGTGAATTGGAACACTTTCCTGTCCTGCTAAGTATTCAAAAATGTAACGACTACTTTTAGGTGTCAGGGGAAATGTATAGAGTAAAGAGTACAGTATTTTTAGGAATGTAGTGAAGTAAAAGTTGGAAAAATTAAATAAAGTACAGACGCCGCCCCCCCTACATAGCATGTTCTCGCTTAGCTATCTCATGTTGCAAACATTCTTGCTTTGCATAATCCTGTTTTAGAAGATACTGTTGCACAAACATGCCGATTTAGGTCTACACCATCACTGGTTTTATCAGGCTGTATTAGCTAGCTACGCTTGCTCTTAGTCGCTAACAGCTAACTAGCTATTAATGGCTAACAACTAGCATCTCACAAGATTTAGGACATCTTGCTAAGGTAAGACAAACTAGCTGTTTGCTGATGTAAGAAATACAAACTAATAGTGTGTCATAGAACGCTAGTGGATTTATATTAAGAAGCAAAGTGAACAGCATTGTTGCATGTGCTGCATTGACCATGTAGACTGAACGCAAGTGTCTCGTGGTTGAGGAGCATCAAATGCACTCCTTGAGTGACAGGGGGCGTGGCTAGGTCTGTGTTGAAAGTGGCATGGAGAGAAAGAGCAGAGAGATGACTCAAGTAGTAAAGTAACCTATACAAATTGACATTACACATGGCGTATCACATCTAACAAACCAAACATTCAAATACCGGTATAGAAGGTAAAGTAAAAACCCAAACCGGTCCCTGCATCAATACCGGTATATCATAAAATATAGTATACCACCCAGCCCTAGGTCAGGGCACCCCCGCTGGATTTTCTCATTGTATGGGAACATGGAAACGTCTTCGTTAAAAACACAGGTGGCAGGGTGAGTGTTGTAGGTTAACGGTTGTCATTGTGGGCATTGATTGGTCCAAGGCACCTCTATTGAAGTAGGGTATGGGGACTGCATAGAAATACGAAGGGAATTCTGAACATATGTCATCTTCACCTCCGCCATCCCCATAACCCTCAACAGGGGCTAGAGAATAAATTATAAACTCAGACATCAACAGCTAAGCAAAGAGGGACAGAATGTCGTAAAGCATTTCAGAGCCACACACTGTAGTGAGCGACTGAGGTGTGTTCAGCGGCAGTGTAAACTGCGTAACCGATTGGTCAAATAAGAGCCAAGAGAATGTTGCGAATTACAATGTGTCCTTTTGAAATGTGGGTAATATACACTTAGAACGACTCACCACAGGATTCTTTGTCTAGACAAAATTGTCATCCTCTTGTTTGAGGAATATCTCAGAAATCCGCAGGATGTAAAAGCCATAAGGCAAAAAAAGACTGCTCTATACTAAACTCCAGTGGCCAATGACACTAATGACCAAAAAGGTATAACCAAAACAGACAGATTGTATTAACCTGCTTTAATGGGATTCCCTCAGGCTGTGGGTGGACAAGTACCCAACAGGACCATTTAATTTAAAATAACCTCGCCACAACCTTGGCCTGTGCCAAGAGATTCATTGTCAAGCTACCTCACAAAACTAAATTAAAAAAGGTGATGAATCTAGATATCATAGCATTTTGTTTCACTCTTGACAACACATTTGGAATGTGTTAAACATTTACTGTTGACCCATCACTTCCATCCTCCTACACTAACTGGCCTGTTTCCGCCTCGCTTGACGAGACGTCCGGCATTATTCAGTGTCCTTTTAAATATTGCGTTGCCATCCGCCAGGCTGATGCTAAGGAGTCCCTGTGCCCCACGAGCAGACCTCACTCCAGGATGATCCGCTCCTGCCTCTGCTCCAATTTTGATTGAAGAAAAAAAAAGGGCAGAAAGCAAGGTAATTAGGCTGTGTGCCTCCAAGCCTGCTCCTGCCACCAAGGTGCACACGGCCAAATCAATAATCCACTCCTCCATGACCTGCCACATTATCCCCCTGGGCTAAGCCAGAAGTCCAGGGGTAAGCAGATGCAGAGGCATTCCAGTACAACCATACAGGTTGTGCCATTCAGGGATAAAAAAAATAATTAAAAAGGACCAAAGACTGAGGGAGAACTTGGCATGTGGTAGGGGAGTGGGGCTGGGGTAGGCAAAGGCTTCAGGCCAGTCAGGGTAATGAACGCAGATGAAAATAAAACCAAGGAGAAGAAAGTGGGACGAGGGTTTCAGGGTGACCTCTTCTCACTCTGCTCCAGGCCCGGGGCTCCGGTGGGATGCCTGCTCTATCTTTAGCCTGGATGGGGAGAGTTATCTAGATCTGGAGTTTTACATTGAAAACCATTCATATAGGCTAATCATTTTTTCCCTCATAACTGAAGTTTCACTATCCTACTCCATCCCCCTCTGCATCTAGGGATTTTTTAAATGTAATGCACCTGGCTGGCAACACCATCACACAGCCATGATTCAACCGACTGACTTCAACTTCTAAACTAAATAACTAAGGTTTTAAAATGTGGGTAGCTACATGCCCAGTGTATAGATTAATTATCCTGTTTCACAGAGGACAGAAGAATAGCCTCTGGTTCAGCTCAAAGCTTGGATCTATTTTTAACTGTCTTTTTGTTCATGGCATTTTCTGTCCCTAAGGTTTGAAGGATCGTTTGGACAGGCAGACAAACTGGCCAGAGGACGTCCACGGGGATCCCTCCAAACTCTCTTCCTGGCATCCAATCCCTTCCTTGTTCGTCTGGAGAACCAGCTCAGTGGCCAATCACAGGCAACTAATGGTCGTCACTGACTGGAGTGACCCAGAAGCCTTGTCATTACACGAGCAAGAAAAAAACAAAAACATCTTTGCTACCATGTCTATCATTTCAGATTCATTCACACAATCAATTCTCTCAATTTACAGTGAAGGAGGCAATCATTGACATTTTAGTCATTTAGCAGACAGTCTGATTCAGAGAGACTTAGTACATTTAACTGTAGATAGGAGTAGAGATGTGCTTCTTTCCCTTTCATGACGATCTAAATACATGGGCTCTGATACGATACAGGAACAATACATTTTAGTTTGAAACGATGCGATTCACTATTTTTACATAAACATTCATTTCCCATTATAAATTACAAACTGCTGCTGATGGAGCTGAAGAGCCGGGCCTCTCTTAGCTAGATTTGTCTGAGCTGACAAGTGTGTAAATGTATGCACCTGAGCCGAGACATAAGGTCTTCTCCAGAGAGACGAAGTCTCTAGCACCGACAGATTTCAGGCCCCACTTTCCATCTGAAACCACCACCCACTAATTGATATGCCATTTTCACAGATTGTGTTTGAGCTAGTAATTCATCGTTTTCAAATGAACTATGAAATAGCCAATGAATATATAAAACAACTAGGGCTGTTGCGGTGACCATATTACCGCCACACCGGCAGTCATGACCACAGTAAAATTTCACAGGACGTAAATGGTACTCTGGAAATGTGTTGGTAGTACCCAACTAACAAACATATGGTTGCTAATGGCCTGGTGCTCATGGCTCTATTGTCCCCCCCATCAGGTTCTAGTGGCCTGGTACTCAGGGCTCCATTGTCCCTCCATCAGGTCCTAATGGCCTGGTACTCAGGGCTCCATTGTCCCTAACTACTCTGACATCAATGTAAATCGCATCAAACACTTATCAAAACTCACCTCACTGTGATTAAACTTCTTTCTTCAAATTTATGAACAGGTTGAAACAGAGTGAAAAACATGGTTTCAAAGCCTAACAGAATGAAATGGACAGCGCTAAGGTGATTTTTCATTCAAAAACATCCAACAAGCATAGAGTTTATGCATAAGCATAGGCCTATGAGCCAAAGCCTGAAAAAACCATGAATTAAAATAATGATTGTGCCGTTATACAGAACATAGCCTACCGCATATTACGCAAGGCAGAAAAATAAATTATTTCGTTGTGGTATTTTTTATTTTTTTCCCACGATCAATGTTCCTTAGCATATTTCAACCCTGCAGGCGCTACACAAAACGCTGAAATAAAATATAAAACATGCATTACCTTTTACGAGCTTCTTTTGTTGGCACTCCAATATGTCCCATAAACATCACAATTGGCCCTTTTGTTCGATTAATTCCGTCCATATATATCCAAAATGTCAATTTATAAAGCGTGTTTGAGCCAGAAAAAAACAGCTTACAAAAAACGCAATGTCACTACAAAATATTTCAAAAGTTGCCTATAAACTTTGCCAAAATATTTCAAACTACTTTTGTAATACAACTTTGGGTATTTTTTAAACGTTAATAATCGATCAAATTGTAGACGGGGCAATCTGTTTTCAATACAGGAATGAAAACAAACCAGCGCCACTTTTCACGTCTTGCGCAACTCACAAAAGTGTACCCAGTTCCTAGTTGGCCTACTTCATCATTGCACAAAGGAATAACCTCAACCAAATTCCATGAGTAGCAGGAAGTTGAAATTGGGCATGCTATTTATCCAAAAGTGAAAATTCTGCCCCCTAGCCCCAAGAGGTTTTAACAGATTTCACTACGTTTCCCCAAGCACAGGGTAAATGCAGGAACAGGGTTGGAGAGCCCATGGCACAGAGAGTTTGGGCAGAATATAACCCGTTATATAGCAAGTGGCGGCATGCTCCTTAAACAGTGGTTGATGCATGAAGTGAAATAACCGGAGTGGTCTGAAAAACAAACCAGCTGGAAAGCAGCCTCCATTTACTATTCAAGGCCATATGGATGTCTTTCTCCCACCTGCCCATTTGATAATGGGCTATTCTAAATCAAAACAAATTACTAAATAAGTACAAGACCTGATTAAATGTAGAAGTGAAAATATGAACAGCGTGTGCAACCTGAGGCAAGGAACAGAGCACAAGCTTTTTTTGCTACTTTCTCAATAGCTTATAGTAACATTGTGCATCCCATATACTGTATGTTTTGATTTCTAAGACATTCTGAGGTTTGTATCATTCAACTCTAAAGTTGCCAAATAAATCCAGCATATAGGACCTGTTTCATATAAATATCCTTTATATTTTATTCAGCTAAGTTCAATTATGTTAAAATCATAATATGAAATAATTGCACGGGACTTAAGCATATCCTGTTTGCTAAATGAACAAGCCTATAGACATGGCACATAGCCAGATAACATACAGTAAGAAAATGTATTTCAGTAGAACAGAATGAGTTATCTTCATGTTTCTTTAGCCCTGCCTAAAATAAATTGATTCATTGTGATGGTGTATATTAAATTGATGTAAAACATTTTTTACATGCAGATGTTCCAAAGGCGCGCATCAGCGGCTTGTATGCATGGAGGCCTGGAGATGCTAAACGTGTTTATATTAATTAACAGTAAATTACTGTGAGACCGGCAGTCTTTTGCATGACAACAAGTTGACACATTTTCATAACCACCCCAGCCCTAAGCACAACTTTGGAAGTTACATGCAGTTTGACACAGAGTACATCTGTCACTAAATATGAGGTATTTTCGTAAGGTAAACAGAACGTAATATGAGCAGCAAAAAAATGTGACCTGGAATTGGTTCAGACCCATGTATGTTATATGGCCTGGAGATGTGGCCTGATCCCATCATAAGCTAGGTCTACTACAATCAATTAACAATTACTGTTTGGGTAGGACGGTAAATCCAACCCCAAAGAATAACTAAGCTAACCATATAAAAAGGAAAATATTTTAAAAGATCTGCTTACCTGCCAGACACCCACAATGGCATTGGCTATAAGAATCAGCAAAATTACAAAAGGCTCAACGAATGCGGTGATGGTCTCCTCTCCCTCCTCAAACCAGGCCAGCACCTAACAGAGGAGGACAAATAGGCAGACAAGTCAGACAACAATACATGCATAACAGATTTAGACATTATGCCCTGCACTACCAGATATTAACATCTCAATCAGATATCAGCTTTAGGATGTAGAGGAGATTAGTCCTGTAACGATACCAGGTTTGGTATCACGATACTTGATAAATGTGAGGTAAAAAAACTGCCACGTATGCATAAATGAATCAATTATACAAATCCTACTATTCATTTGACTTCATTTTTACCTATCTAACTACAGCTCCAATGATATGGGATTTTTGGGTCTGATACAAATTTTAGGGAGGCAAAAGTCACCGATCTGTCGAGATGGTATTTTCATTCCACTTCTAAAAAACAAAATCGTGTTCCAAAGGATTAACAGATACTCTAAATAATTTCTAAACACAAATTTACAGAATATTTTATTTTTAGTTTACATGAAAGACCAAAAAGCAAATACAAAAACACTTGTTCAGTTTACCTTAGGTACAACTTAAAGATTTTTCTACAGCAGTGGATACGAATGCAGATGGGTTGATGCTGAAGCATCACAAGCACACTAAACTGTCTCAAAGTACATCTGAAACTGCACTGTTTACAAACTATGCAGTGAAATACAGTAACATGCACTTCATAATGAAACCACTAGATGTTAGTGTCACCATTTGTATTGAGTAAATTCACTAGTGCTTTACAAGTCAACGGTCATGTAAAGAAACACTATGTCAAACTCGAAATAAGAGCTTGTTATGACAAGCACACGCTGGCTGTTAAGTAATGTTTTCTTACCGAAACCATCGTTGAAATTACACCTTTTGTACAAAACATTAGGAGCACCTGATCTTTCCATGACAGACTGCCTAGGTGAATGCCATGATCCCTTATGGCACTTGTTAAATCCACTTCAAAATCAGTGTAGAGGAAGGGGGGGAGACAAGGCTTAAAAATCCTTCTTTAACCTAAGACATCAATTGTGCACGTGTGCCATTCAGAGGGTGAATGGGCAAGACAAAATATTTAAGTGCCTTTGAACAGGGTATGGTAGGTGCCAGGCACAACTATTTAAACGTGCCAAGAACTGCAACGCTGCTGGGTTCACACTCCCCATGTGTATCAAGAATGGCCCACCACCCAAAGGACATTCAACCAACTTAACACAACCATGGTAAGCACTGAAGTCAACATGGGCCAGCATCCCTGCGGAACGCCTTTGACACCTTGTAGAGTCCATGGCCCAGTGAATTGAAGGTGTTCTAATATTTCGTACACTGTATATTTCAGCTGCAAATGCGGCGATGACTGAAAACGTTCATGCAGGAAAATGCTTGCCGCACTGGTTTTAGTCAAACAGTCTAATTTAGCTAGCTAGTAATCTTCTCATCGTGAATGCTAGCATGGCCTAAATTATAGATCTGCGCCAACTGTCTTGCTTTTTGCAGATTGAATATTTTGGGAAAACTACATAAGCCCACTAATTTAACAGGCAGAGACAGTAAGTGTTATTTTTGTATCAAGGTTGAGTTCACGTCGCCAGTCCACTGTTCGTACATAAGTAGCAAAGATTGCTCACTAGCTAGGCTAACTACCTCGCTGGCTAGCTTTGAGAACAGGGCTGCTTGGTTTAGTGTACTTTTGATTATTTACTTATTCAAATATGCTGCGCTGGAAAGCTACTCACTGTCAAACCACCGCGCCTATGTCTCGCACGTCGTGACTTACAGATTGAATATCATTCAATGAACAGCTCATAGACCACACTCTCAAGGTAGCCATTGAAAAATTATAAAAATGACCGCAAATGAGCAGACCTGTGTGTATACAATGTTGGTGCTTTATCTGAGGAATAAAGACAGACAAATATTTCCATGAAAAGGTTAATGTCTGCTAATTATAATAAATAAAAATATAACATAATGCTAATTTATTTGAATGGTAAAAATGGTCCGGTATGTACTTCCTGAAAAAGTTGAAATAAAAATGTACAAGCAACTATGCTTGGCCGGTATCCAGATTGTCATACCGACCTTGTGCCATACCGGGATATTCGGTAATACCGAAACTGAACACAACAGCTGCTATTGTAAAACGAAGGTTAGCAATGCTAACAAGTACAGCAATGCTAACTAAATACTAATGAGCATTGCAAACATTTTATACAGTTGCTTACCTAAAGTATTTGTAAAGACAGAATTCCCAGCTCATTAAGTTATACAAGAAGGAAAAAAATGCTACTCAGTTTGCTCCATGGATGAAACAAATGTAAGACAGCAACGCTCTTGATCCAGGAGTGAATTCTCTGCAGTTACCAAGCAAAACTTGATTTTGGAAGAAGCTAACCACTTAGCTACTAAATTAGCAAACCAAATTCACAACTACAGAGCATTTACCACATTTTAGACAGTTGACTTATTTAGAAGATATCTAGCTGGCAAACATTTTGTTGTGAATTCCATACTGTAACTAGGCTCCGGTCTCTCGTCGTTGTGTGCTTGTAAACAAACACCACATGGCTGGGACTACCGGTAAGCTTCAAATTGAAGCAGGTGAAATGAAGAATAAGATCGGATTTCTCTGGAACGTATTGCACAAGTTGAGTGCAGGTATTTACTTAAAAGTAGCTACAAATATTCAATTTATAAAAAATAAAAAAATTCACAAAAGATAGTTAAAAAAAAATGTATTGATGGTATTTTAAGGCAATTTCCAAATACCCCGATGCATGGCAGTAATGAGCAATTGGAGGTTGCATGAAATGTACTTACACTCCCCCCCCCCTTTTTTTGTTGAAGTGAATGAAGATGGTTGCTCAGCAAAACTCCATATTTAGTGAGTAAAACATTTTGAGAACGCTTTTAGAGCTGTCTAATGGGAGTTTAAGTCTGGGTTTCCTGGGCGTTAGAGAGGATACGCGTAATACTCATTGTCAACATCTAACGCATAGATAGTGGGGCATATTCGAGTGTGTTAACTTCTGTGCAGCATGAGTGGGGAGCTAACATATTGCTTCCCAGTGTTGTAGCAATGAGTAAGTGGTGCACTCAAGCATGAACGGTGCACTCAGGCTATATGGGAACATTGCACTGATATTCGTGATCTGCTCAACCAGTAAACCGTTTGTGTTCTAGTATCGAAAAAGTACCAAACACTAGAGGAGATGAGGTGAGCCAGAGTCAAGAGTCAAGGTAACAGAGCTGGGCGCAATATTGTAAAATCAGGGCAAGGGAATCACTTGGTAACAAGGAGACATTCAATTTGGGTGAAAAATCGCCATTGGACAGTGACTAGGCTCGTCTGGGCTGAAAATGTGGTCAGCACAAGCCCATCAAATAGCTTTTTATCTATACATCTAGGCAAGGGAATACTATTGCAGAGAGCTGTCAGTGGACAAATGCTACCCATCAGCGCCTTCTATGAGGACTTCCAGTTACAGAAATCAAATACAATGTTGAACATATGGCTAGCATGGTAATAGTATAATCGCACAACCACCCGTTATGGATGAGAATCATGTAAATAACCATCTTTACAGTTTCAAAAAGTACACGTATAAGAAAGTGTATTGTGGAACAAACAGCCGACTGAAGATGTGACTGCCGGGCAGTCATGCAGTTCAGTTTGTTCCCACATAACTGCCCCTGTCAGAAGATGATGCACGTTGTAAAGTTACCTCTAACATGACAGTTGCCAGGAGCCGTCCGTTTAACAAATCATGGTACTCATCCCAAAAATTATAATGAATACATTTTATTTTAAATGGGGAACTGCAGCTGTGTGGCAAAAATGCAAATTTGTGCTGTGGCTAGAGGTCGGACGATTAATTAGGGCCGATTTCAACTTTTCATAACATTCGTATTTTTGAACACCGATTTGGACGTTTTTTTTAACACCTTTGTTTCATCTTTATTTTTACTAGGCAAGTCAGTTAAGAACACATTCTTATTTTCAATAACAGCCTAGGAACATTGGGTTAACTACCTCGTTCAGGGGCAGAACTACAGATTTTTACCTTGTCAGCTCGGGGGATTCAATCTTGCAACCTTACAGTTAACTAGTCCAACGCTCTAACCACCTGATTACATTGCACTCCACGAGGAGCCTGCCTGTTACGCGAATGCAGTAGAAGCCAAGGTAAGTTGCTAGCTAGCATTAAACTTATCTTATAAAAAACAATCATAATCACTAGTTAACTACACATGGTGGATATTACTAGTTTATCTAGCGTGTCCTGCGTTGCATATAATCGTTGTGGAGCGTATCGTTGCGCCAATGTGTACCTAACCATAAACATCAATACACAGAAGCATATATTTTTAAACCTGCATATTTAGCTAAAAGAAATCCAGGTTAGCAGGCAATATTAACCAGGTGAAATTGTGTCACTTCTCTTGCGTTCTTTGCACGCAGAGTCAGTGTATATGCAACAGTTTGGGCTGCCTAATTTGCCAGAATTTTACATAATTATGAAATAACATTGCACAACCTTCAATGTAACAGGAATATTTAGACTTATGGATGCCATCAGTTACATAAAATACAGAACGGTTCCGTATTTCACTGAAAGAATAAAAGTTTTGTTTGAGATGATAGGTCATTAATATGGTCGAATCTGGAAACTAAGGCTCGTATTTGTGTGTTATTATGTTATAACTAAGTCTATGATTTGATAGAGCAGTCTGACTGAGCGATGGTAGGCACCAGCAGGCTCGTAAGCATTCAATCAAACAGCACTTTTGTGCGTTTTGCCAGCAGCTCTGCTGTTTATGACTTCAAGCCGATCAACTCCCGAGATTAGGCTGGCGTAACTGATGTGAAATGGCTAGCTAGTTAGCGGTGTGCGCGCTAATAGCATTTCAAACATCACTTGCTCTGAGACTTGGAGTGGTTGTTCCCCTTGCTCTGCAAGGACCGCAGCTTTTGTGGAGCAATGGGTAACGCTGCTTCGAGGGTGGCTGCTGTCGATGTGTTCCTGGTTCGAGCCCAGGTAGGAGCGAGGAGAGGGACAGAAGCTATACTGTTACACTGGCAATACTAAAGTACCTATAAGAACATCCAATAGTCAAAGGTTAATGAAATACAAATGGTATAGAGAGAAAGTCCTAGAATTCCTATAATAACTACAACCTAAAACTTCTTACCTGGGAATATTGAAGACTCATGTTAAAAGGAACCACCAGCTTTCATATGTTCTCATGTTCTGAGCAAGGAATTTAAATGTTAGCTTTCTTACATGGCACATATTGCACTTTTACGTTCTTCTCCAACACTTTGTTTTTGCATTATTTAAACCAAATTGAACATTTAATCATTTGAAGCTACATTTATTTTATTGATGTATTATATTAAATTAAAATAAGTGTTCATTCAGTATTGTTGTAATTGTCATTATTACAAAAAAAAGTTAAATAAAAATTTTGGCCAATTAATCGGTATCGGCTTTTTTTGGTCCTCCAATAATCGGTATCGGCGTTGAAAAATCATAATCGGTCCACCTCTAGCTGTGACTTCATCGTGGCCAGGGCAAAACAGAATCTAGCGACTTATCAAGCAGCCAATAGCGACTCAATGAACAATAGAGAGCAGTGCACTAACCACAGCAGAACAAAAACTGCGTTATCATGAACACATCGTGCCATTAGCAAGAACTTCACTATGCTAGCTAGGAGGGCATATCCAGCATTGAGTGTTTTAACTGGCATTGTTAGCAGATCTTTCGTTTCATATGGACTGATTTGAGACTGGTCAAGCTACTCACGTGGCTGACGTGAGTAAAACATTTAAACGTGGTAACCCTCGCAAGGCTGCTGGCCCAGACGGCATCCCTAGCCACGTCCTTAGAGCATGTGCAGACCGGCATGTTTACAGACATATTCAATCGCTACCTATGCCAGTCCATTGTCCCCACATGCTTCAAAATGGCTACCATTGTTCCTGTACCCAAGAAGGCAAAGAAAACTCAACTAAATGACTGCCGCCCTGCAGCACTCAGTTGTCATCATGAAGTGCTTTGAGAGGCTAGTCGAGGACCATATTACTCCCACCATTCAGGCCATCCTAGACCCACTTCAGTTTGCATAGCACCCCAATAGGTCCACAGACAATGCAATCGCCATCACACTGCCCTATCCCATCTGGATAAAAGGAATACTTATGTAAGAATGATGTTAATTGACTACAGCTCAGCATTCAACACCATAGTATCCTCCAAGCTCATCATCATCAAGCTAGAGGCTCTGGGTCTCAACCCCACCCTGTGCAATTGGGTCCTGGACTTCCCGACGGGCAGCCTCCAGGTGGTGAAGGTAGGAAACATATCCACTTCGCTGACCCTCAACACTGGGGCCCCACAAGGGTGCATGCTCAGCCCCCTCCTGTACTCCCTGTTCACCCACGACTGCGTGGCCATGCACTCTAACGCAATCACCAAGTTTGCAGACGACAACAGTAGTGGGCTTGATTACCAACAACAACGAGACAGCCTACAGGGAGGAGGTGAGAGCACTCGGAGTGTATATAAATGTTATATTATTATTATATTTAAATGTATTTTTTATATAAAATGGGTTTGCATTCTACACAATACCATTTTATATAAAATGGGTTTGCATTCTACACAATACCATTTTATATAAAATGGGTTTGTGTAGAATGCAAACCCATACATCTCAACACAGCCAGTATGCTTCCTCCAATCAGTCTACATTAGAGGGAGAATCAAGGAGCTTGCTGGCTACAGCACCAAGCCCTGTCCCTTCTGCCACAAGTGTTCATCTGCCCAAACATATTTGTGCAGGCATGGATGTGCCTAAGGAACAAAAGGGCACAGCATGGAGGCGTTGCTGTGTTGTTTGCAAGATGAAGTCTCCCATCACATGCACCACATGCTCAGTGACCCTTTGCTTTACATCAGAAAGAGACTGCTATGGCATCTGGCATCAGCAGCAGAATATTGTCTAGAGTTTTGGCAAAGTTGGTGGGGTTATATGGCAAAGTGGGTGGGGGCTAGGGTCAGTATGTTATATCTGGAGTACTTTTCCTGTCTTATCCAGTGTCTAGTGTGAATTTAAGTCTGCTCTCTCTTTCTCTCGGAGGACCTGAGCCCTTGGACCATGCTTCAGGACTACCTGCCATGATGACTCCTTGCTGTCCCCAGTCCACCCGGCCTTGCTGCCGTTCCAGTTTCAACTGTTCTGCCTGCGGCTATGGAACCCTAAACTGTTCATTTTTACTCGAGGTGCTGTCCTGTTGCACCTTCTACAGCCACTGTGATCTCCACCCGGCACAGCCAGAAGAGGACTGGCCACCCCTCATAGCCTGGTTCCTCTCTAGGTTTCTTCCTAGGGAGTTTTTCCTAGCCACCGTGCTTCTACACCTGCATTGCTTGCTGTTTGGGGTTTTAGGCTATATAAATAGATATATCTATATATAAATATATATATATAAATAGATTTGATAGAGGACTGGGGGGTCTTCCAAATATTGAAAGTGTGTAAATAGGGGGGGGGGGGGGGCTAGAATACCAGTCTGGTACTTTGTATATAGTTATTTGTTTCAAAATGTATACCTTCACCAATTTGGCCACTTGGCCACATTTGGGCTACTTGTGTGGGACACCTGGGTGACCTCATGATAAATGTCATGTAGCACACTCATTTTGGAAGTTATCATTCTGAAACTTGTACTGTTGCCCTCTAATATTTTTCACTGAAATTGTTTCATTGTTTTATCTAAACCAGATCTATTGTGTGTTATTCTCCTACATTCAATTCACATTTCCACAAACTTCAGAGTGTTTTCTTTCAAACGGTACCAAGAATATGCATATCCTTGGTTCTGTGCCTGAGCTACAGGCTGTTAGATTTGGGTACGTCTTCAGGCGGAAATTGCACAAAGGGGGAGAGGTCTAACAGGTTAACCATGTGTATGTTAGCAAGCACATTAGCTAGGTATCTAACTTTCGTGCACATTTTACAGCAGCTCGGGCATTCAGGAGCAGAGTAAATGTGTCTTAAATGAAAAAAGTTTTTTTTTTTGCCATTTGAACGATTATAAAAATGGTTGAGCGCGTTCATTTGGCTGACATAACCATCATCCAAAACTCCATGGCCGTCACAGCCCTAGTTGAACATGCTACTGCTAATAACTGTAGTAGTTCAAATTCAAAGCTTACTGGCTAAACGCATTCAGTCCTCTATCTGAACAGCAAGCGACAACTCTTTGAAGTGGTGTTCATTTCCATAAAGTCCTTCTCAGCCACTGAAATCGGATGCATAGATTTTAACCAGCGCCATTTGAATGACCAGATTACATAAGAGATCAAATCAATCTGATGAGGCCCAAACATTTTACCTCACAGAAATGACTCAGAGAAATGGAGGGTATAATTGTAGATATACTGACAACTGCACATCTTAAACTAGTCTATACTTCAGGGCTGGAGTGGTAGCCTCCCTCACAACAGTGTTCATAAAGGCCAAGCTTGATCTTGATTGCTATACAATGCAATGACCACTTCTTTGAATGAGGAGGTTAAATAGCCACACCCTCTCATTCTATTTTGATGTGTCTGACAGTCAAGCAATATACAGGGAGGAGATGGACCATAGTAGAACTCCTCCTCGGGCAGCGGAGTACACTACAAAGGCCGTGGCATCATTAACTCAGAGCCCAACTAATTAGCCTTGTCAAGCTCTCTGGCAATAACACAGTCAATAATATAATGACAATCATTTTAGCTATGAATAGGGGATTGAAAGCCTCTCACTACTGCGCATTAGTAAATGTATTGAGCGTCATGAGTTTGTCCCAATTCAGCAAATCTTCTCCAGAGAATGGGAGAGGCCTCTAAGACTATTTCAGAACAGGGACAGGAGTAACTTGTCCGCTCAATCACAATCTAGGCCAGAACCAGAAATGTGTCACATAACTTTATCCTCCTCCGAACACAGAGGTACAGCCTATCAAATCAAATGTCAAACATGAACAGCTTGACAGCTCAAGCCCACCCGGGACTTGTTTATGTGATCTGCCTAATACTGGATGTGATTTACAGGCTAGATTCCTGACCATCACCATGTGTCCTTGCTGCTGGTGATATTTACAGCAGTGGCATTGAATATCAGCCAAAAGCAGTGGTTCTCAAAACTCTCCTCAAAGACCCCCAACCATTCCATGCATTTGATCTATTCCAGAGCTAGCACACCTGATTCAACTTGCCAACTATTCATCAAGCCTGTGCCTTCATGAATCAGGTGAACTAGTTGAGGGCTACACCCAAACAAAATTGTGAAACGTCTGTGGGTCCCCAAGGAGAGGTTTGAGAACCACTGAGCTACAGGAAGGGGTAAACACCCCTACTCTTATGATAAGTGCCATGGGATCTTTAATGACCACAGAGTCAGGACACCCGTTTTATGTCCCATCCGAAAGACAGCATCCTACACACTGCCCTGGAGCATTGGGACATTTTATTTTTTAGAACAGGGACCGACCAGGACTACACACACCCCTCATTTCAATAGTGTAACCTAAGACGTAATGACATACAAGTACGAGCAATAACCAATTATTCCTATAGTACTGGACAAATGCCAGTTCATTATATTTTTCACCAGAATAAAGTCAGATTATATAGAAATCCATCATGAGGTTGGAGCTGTGGGCATCAGGCCTAATGAAAACTTAGGGGCTTGCATTTTCTAAATGGTGGCACACGTCCCACTGAATGTGGATCTACCATTTGTCTACCAATCGCTCAGCGCGTTGACATTTTCTGTGCAATTCTACATGTAAAATCCATACACAAGTACTCTCTGCAGGCAAATGCCATTGGTGTATATGAACCCTAAAGAAAACCCTATTGAGTATGGTCTGCCTTACAGGAGATTTGCACGTGCCCCAATTATGTTCATACTTATTCTGGACAGATATGAAACTTACTATGATCCTCATGTGCCGGAATTGGGTCATGTTATACTTACAAAAGATATGCAGGCTGCAAGAAGAAGAATCCTCACAAGCAGATCTTCAAACTGTTCAACCACTAGTTCCCATAAAGATTTTCCTAAGAGAACAAAATAGAGGTTTTGATAGCATCCAAATAATGGGATAACTTCAAATGTGGCATTGAAGAAGTACACTGAACAAAAATAAACAATTTACTTACCCTCCTCAGCAGGCAATTCTGCGAATCATCCAAGGGACACGACACCGAAAATAGAGAACAGTGAGAGAAATGTTACTTGAAACACTCGTTATGCCACTTCAATAGCAAAGTGACTTTTTCGTAACAGGTTAGAACTTACGCAGCAGGTTAGGATAAGGGTTAGTGAAAATGCTCTGGGAACCTGCAACGAAAACCACTGAATCAAAGTAGCGTGTAAAGAGAGTGTCCCGGAATGTTAGGACAGAACTAGCTAGCTGGGTTTCTCAACCATATGTGCAGTGGCTTCAGAAAGTATCAGCCTTAAATATTTCACTTCTTGTTGTGTTACAAACTGAATTCAAAATGTATTAAACCGATCTCACCTATCTCCACACAATACACCATAATAACAAAGTGAAAACTAGTTATAAATATTTTGCAATTGAATTGAAAATTAAATTCAGAAATATCTACATTAACATAGGTATTCACACCGAGTCAATACATTAGAGTCACCTTTGGCAGCAATTACAGTCTAAGAGCTTCGCACACCTAGAATGTAAAATTATGTATTTATTTAAATTTTGTTTTCAAGCTCTGTTAAGTTGGTTGTTGATCATTACTTGACAGCCATATACAAGTCTTGCCATAGATTTAAGTCAATTTAAGTGTAAATAGTAACTAGGCCACTCAGGAACATTCAATGTCATCTTGGTAAGCAACTGCAGTGTGTGTGTGTGTGTGTGTGTGTGTGTGTGTATATACACTTGGCCTTGTGTTTTAGGTTATTGTCTTGCTGAAAGGTGAATTTGACTCCCAATGTCTGTTGGAAAGCAGACTGAACCAGGTTTCCCTGTAGGATTTTGCCTGTGCTTAGCTTTATTCTGTTTTTTTTTAATCATACAAAAACTCTGGTCCTTGCCGTTGACAAGCATACCCACAACATGACGCAGCCATGCTTGATAATATGAAGTGTTACTCAGTAATGTGTTGGTTTTGCCCCAAATATAACTTTCTATTCACGACATAAAGCTAATTTCTTTGCCAAATGTTTTGCAGTTTTACTTTGGTGCCTTACTGCAAACAGGATGCGTTTTTTTGAATATTGGTATTCTGTACAGGCTTCCGTTACACTCTATAATTAAGTTTGTGCTGTGGAGTAACTACAATGTTAAGCCATCCTAAGTTCTTTCACAGCCATTAAACACAAACTGTTTTAAGGTCACCAGTGGCCTCTCATTGTGTAATCCCTGAGTCGTTTCTGTTCTATCTGGCAACGGAGTTAGGACACCTGTATCTTTGTAGTGACTGCATTAATACACCATCCAGGATGTGTAATTAATAATGGCACCATGCTCAATGGGATATTCAATGTCTGCTTTTATTTTTACCCATCTACCAATTTGGGAAGCATTGGAAACCTTCCTGGTCTGTGGTTGAAATTCACTGCTTGACTGAGGGACCTTAAATATAATTATGTGTGTGGGGTACAGTGATGAGGTAGTCATTAAAAAAGGCATGTTAAACAGCATTATTGCACAGAGGGAGCCCATACAACTTACACATTTTTACTCCTTAACATATTTAGGATTGCCATAACAAAAGGGGCTAAATACATTCCAGCCTTTCATTTGTACATTTCTCTAAACATAATTCCACTTTGACGTTAAGGAGTATTGTGTATGACAATATTTCAATTTAATCAATTTTAAATTCAGTCTAACAACAAAATGTGTGTGTGTGGGGGGGGGGGGGGGGGGGGGGGGGTCTCAAGCGGTGTGAATACTTTATCTAGGCATTGATACGATGTACATCTTGGAGTTGAGAACCTCGACAACTGAACATGAACGTTTTCCGGGGAAAAAAAACAAAAGGGAAATTACATCTAGATAGACGTGGACTGGGTGAACTAAACATAGCTAAGGAATAGGAATTTAACATCGTTTATAATCGGCAGATCAGTACAAAATGTGCAGCATTTCGTTTCAGTTTACAGAAATAATTTCAGTCGTTTTTTTGTGTGTGTTTTTTTTAACACAGTCATTGTCAGCCTGAACATGCTCGTGACGTCAGCAGTATTTTTTCAAGCATGCCGGTTGCTTAAGAATGCTAGCTAGCTAACAGGCCGTGCACCGTGTTGCCAGGCAAGGGATATCACATTTCAAAAACATGTTACTCACCATTAGGTCCCCATTTTTCCCGCTGCCTCTTCACTTGGTCTACACCTAGACCTGTGCTTTCGTTCACGTTGAAATGACTGTAAACTTCCTCCACCGTCTTTGTGTGAGCGTTCTCCATCGTGAGTAGCCGCTCGAGGAAACACTAGCTAACTTAGCCGCTTACGTTAGCTGGACAGCTATCTAGATAGTTAATTGAAGAAACCTCAAGAACCCCACTGATTCTTCACTTATTTTGCGTCTTCCCCCAACTCACGCTGCCGAAAATGCAGAACAATCTCTTAATGTATGTTATCCCAAAAACGTATGTAGCTAACTTAATAGCCTCACATGCAGTCAAAAAAAACGGGCTAGTGTAATGACTGCGTTAGCCCTCCTCGCCACTTGTTACGAGAGCAATGCCTTACCCCCTCAAACTCGCCGGTTACAACGTTCCAGGCACAACAATGAAATATGGATAATTCATAGCTACCACCATCAAAACTATTTCATTTTTACCGGAGCAATAACTTAAGAAGACATGCGTAGTAAGTTAATGCAAGACGGAAGGTCTGAAAGTACTGCCTTGGTGGATGTCCGCAGTCTATTCCTTCTTGTGTGCTGCCGCGGTTTCACGACTATCACCATCAGCACCAATCGCATTTGTCCGCTACCAGTTCGCATGCTCAGAATACTGCGCTCGGTGTCCGCATGTGGAATGCGCTTATTGGCTGGAGAGACTCCGGAAATCCCTTTTTCTTCCAGATCTTTCTCCGGTGTCTCTGATCAGCTGACTCTCCTCAAATAAATAAATATATATATATATATATATATATATATATATATATATATATATATTACAGCCCATTAAAATAAAGTATGTGGTATTATTGAGAGCATTAATATAACAGTAATATTTTAAAGAGCTAGTAAAAACTAGATTATCTGTAAAGTCTTGGCATATCACTTGAACAGAGGGGGGAAAAAACACAAGTAGATAGGCTTATACGTGTCTGTAATTTAGGGATTTAAGAAAAGTGAACATCTTATGCTGAATGCTCTTTCTTTTCTTGATTTAGCATAGCCCACTACAACTGACAGCTAGTATTAATCCAAACACAAGTGTACTAAGGTCAGCAAGACACAAATTAATAATAGTATCAAAATCAAATTTGCTCAACCCATTTGATAAGAGCTCAGTTGAAAATTAATGTTATGTTGGAAAGTAGACCTGGGTTGTGAGCTATGATTCAGATAGGTCAGTTTTCTATTGTTTGTACAGGATGGTTGCATTGGTGGACACCAGCATGACATTGTGGGACGTATGGGCTTCTGGAGGTCAATGGCATCTTCAGTGTTTTCATAATAGCTTGGTCCAGATTATTTAGGAGAATTTGTGAGAATCCATCAACGCTGCCTGAAGAAGATTCTTGTAGTTGAAACGCGTTGCAGTTGTATGTCCTGATGTTATGTAAACCATGGGCTGATCTGCTCCTACTTACAGTATATGTATTCTTTGTCAATGTTATCTGTAAATATTTAACAAAAGTGTTCTGCATCGTACTGGCCGCCTACTTGTTTTCTTTCTTGAGAATCCCTCTAAAGAGTCCCCTATTCCCTATAAATTAACAAAAATGTAAACCGTTGACTCTGCTCATGTGAATCATTGACCTGTCACTTCTCCCTCACTCACAATAGTTGTTCTGTCAATCCTGGACATGAGAGGCTGCCTCCTCCATTCAAGGTCACGTCAGTCAGATGTTAAATAGTTCCTCAGCCTCCCCAGTGTGAGCCACTATGTGCTGGCTCCTACTGTAATGTTCAGACCACCAATAGTAAATGGCTTGGATGAAACCCCTACTCTACAGGAAGATGATAGTCAGAGAGTGTAGAGGATGCAGTAACAGCTACCTTGCACAAAGTAACCCACTTTCAACACAAAGCAAGCAGTGGATAGTATTTTTGGTTGGTAGTACATGTTCATTAGGGAGTAGGATATGACGTGTGGGGGCTTGTATGTAGTTATTTAGGTGTCTTGGAGCCTCACTGTCGTCATGACATCACTAGCCTTTCTGTCTGCAATGGATTCCCCCCAGATACTGGTATTATTAGGGCTGTGAGAGATAAGTACCATGGCCTGATAGATATGGACATAGATTCAGCACAGGTCACCCCATTACCCATAGGCTATCTATGGCCATATCAGTGTCTATTAGCAGGCAGCTAAAAATAATACCTGAAATTATGTTGCAGAGTCCTGTAAAGTTCTATTTCATTCTGTTTCATTGTCACAAGGGGGCAGTTTCCTGGACACAGATTAAGCCTAGTCCTGGAATAAAAAGCAAGATCAATACATAATTTAACATGCTTTTTAGACCAGGATTATGCGTAATCTGTGTCCAGGAAACTGCCCCAAGAAGTCTAGTCTGTACAGAATGTTGTGTGTGAGAATATCGCCTTTGAAAAGTTAAGCAGTGATGATTGACATTGGTCCCTGGTTGTGAGTTATACAGGAGTGTGGACTGTAGTAAGAGATGGTTTCTGTCTCTTGCAGCTGGCTATTGTCTGCTTGAGATTGTGGTTATTTATAGATACTGTGACATGGTTCAGCTGATGTGGGGTTGTTATGGCGATCTGCCAATTAACTTGTCCCAGACCCTTTTTGAAATGGCAGTAGATGTTTAATGCACATTACTTAATACAATGTAAAGGTTAATTAAAAGCTAAAGGTTATTGGTGTCTTATTGATGTTCAAATGGAGGGAAATTAATCATAAACAGTGAGTCCCCAGGATCAGTTTTGAGAGACACAGACACGCTGACTGTTGTAGATTTCACATCACAGTAAAATATCATGTCATGGCCATTATCTCAACAAACAATTGCCATCTGTTAGGTGAGTTTACTTTGCATTCTAACATTATCGAAAACCTTTATGTGATTGTATTTGACTCCGGGAAGAAATGTACATAGACTGCTGCCATGCACGTTTGATGGAATTGAGCCCTCTGGCCCTAACTCTTCAATGGGCATATATCTGTGCTAATCTACTGCACTCTAGTGGACATAGATAGTGCATTAAAATAGGGAATAATAAGGCATCCAAAATGTGTGTACTGGCAAATAAACATTTATTAATAAGATGCTTTTGTTTAAACTGTTTTGTAACAAATATTGAAGTGAACATACCGGTTGTAAAATATTCAAAGGTAACAATAACAAAAACAACAAATCCATTGGGATTTTACATCCCTTCTACGGAGATGGGCGAAACAATCCAAACCATAACACAAGTCATCACAGTTCACCAACACATTTTCCTCCTTTGCAGAAACCTTTAATGGTAGGATCTTCATTGGTTCAGCTTTGTATAGAACTAGGTCTATGAATATATCTTCCAAATAAGTAGGTATAGGCTCAGTATTTTAGGTTTTAAAGTATGGAGGTGCTCTTTGTGTGGAAGACCATAAAGGACACCTCCCAGTTCAGACAAACCCTGATCCTCCCAGGTTTATGCTTTATTCTTGTAGCTCACCATCAATCTCCCCATACAACCAATGACTAGCCTTGTAGTTCTCTTTAGAATTGTCTTTCCTGCTTATGGATTCATTAGCCACTCCTACCAACCAGTTGACATTGTGCCCCACCTCCAAGCCTGGCATCCGCTTCCTCTCTCAAAAATCAGTGCAGCTTATTGAGATCCTCTTTTATCTATTTTCTATTTCCTGAACCAAGATGCGAGATGCCATTTTGTTTTCTCCTACATAATTTTTCTTCTTTCCTCCTGGCTTTCTCCACGGCTGTCTACCGCTGCATTTTTTGCCAGGTCTTTCGAACTCTATCCTCCCTTAAAATTACCTCCCTCTTCTGCCCCACCAAATTCAATACAAGAGAAATGACAGTCCATCATTACTTTAAGACATGAAGGTCAGTCGCAAAAACCATCAAGCACAATGATGAAACTGGCTCTAATCAGGACCGCCATAGAAAAGGAAGACCCAGAGTTACCTCTGCTGCAGAGGATAGGTTCCTGAAAGTTACCAGCCTCAGAAATTGCAGCCCAAATAAATGCTTCACAGAGTTCAGACACATCAACTGTTCAGAGGAGAATCAGGCCTTCATGGTCAAATTTCTGCAAAGAAACCACCACTAAAGGACACCAATAAGAAGAAGAGACTTGCTTGGGCCAAGAAGCATGATCCCGGTGGAAATCTGTCCTTTAGTCTGAAGTAGAAAATAGTAGAAAAACCCTTGAATGAGTAGGTGTGTCCAAACTTTTGACTGGGACTGTATATATACAGTGCCTTGCGAAAGTATTCGGCCCCCTTGAACTTTGCAACCTTTTGCCACATTTCAGGCTTCAAACATAAAGATATAAAACTGTATTTTTTTGTGAAGAATCAACAACAAGTGGGACACAATCATGAAGTGGAACGACATTTATTGGATATTTCAAACTTTTTTAACAAATCAAAAACTGAAAAATTGGGCGTGCAAAATTATTCAGCCCCCTTAAGTTAATACTTTGTAGTGCCACCTTTTGCTGCGATTACAGCTGTAAGTCGCTTGGGGTATGTCTCTATCAGTTTTGCACATCGAGAGACTGAAAGTTTTTCCCATTCCTCCTTGCAAAACAGCTCGAGCTCAGTGAGGTTGGATGGAGAGCATTTGTGAACAGCAGTTTTCAGTTCTTTCCACAGATTCTCGATTGGATTCAGGTCTGGACTTTGACTTGGCCATTCTAACACCTGGATATGTTTATTTTTGAACCATTCCATTGTAGATTTTGCTTTATGTTTTGGATCATTGTCTTGTTGGAAGACAAATCTCCGTCCCAGTCTCAGGTCTTTTGCAGACTCCATCAGGTTTTCTTCCAGAATGGTCCTGTATTTGGCTCCATCCATCTTCCCATCAATTTTAACCATCTTCCCTTCCCTGCTGAAGAAAAGCAGGCCCAAACCATGATGCTGCCACCACCATGTTTGACAGTGGGGATGGTGTGTTCAGTGTGATGAGCTGTGTTGCTTTTATGCCAAACATAACGTTTTGCATTGTTGCCAAAAAGTTCAATTTTGGTTTCATCTGACCAGAGCACCTTCTTCCACATGTTTGGTGTGTCTCCCAGGTGGCTTGTGGCAAACTTTAAACAACACTTTTTATGGATATCTTTAAGAAATGGCTTTCTTCTTGCCACTCTTCCATAAAGGCCAGATTTGTGCAATATACAACTGATTGTTGTCTTATGGACAGAGTCTCCCACCTCAGCTGTAGATCTCTGCAGTTCATCCAGAGTGATCATGGGCCTCTTGGCTGCATCTCTGATCAGTCTTCTCCTTGTATGAGCTGAAAGTTTAGAGGGACGGCCAGGTCTTGGTAAATTTGCAGTGGTCTGATTCTCCTTCCATTTCAATATTATCGCTTGCACAGTGCTCCTTGGGATGTTTAAAGCTTGGGAAATCTTTTTGTATCCAAATCCGGCTTTAAACTTCTTCACAACAGTATCTCGGACCTGCCTGGTGTGTTCCTTGTTCTTCATGATGCTCTCTGTGCTTTTAACGGACCTCTGAGACTATCACAGTGCAGGTGCATTTATACGGAGACTTGATTACACACAGGTGGATTGTATTTATCATCATTAGTCATTTAGGTCAACATTGGATCATTCAGAGATCCTCACTGAACTTCTGGAGAGAGTTTGCTGCACTGAAAGTAAAGGGGCTGAATAATTTTGCACGCCCAATTTTTCAGTTTTTGATTTGTTAAAAAAGTTTGAAATATCCAATAAATGTCGTTCCACTTCATGATTGTGTCCCACTTGTTGTTGATTCTTCACAAAAAAATACAGTTTTATATCTTTATGTTTGAAGCCTTAAATGTGGCAAAAGGTCGCAAAGTTCAAGGGGGCCGAATACTTTCGCAAGGCACTGTATATATATATATATATATATATACAGCTCATACAAGGAGAAGACTGATCAGAGATGCAGCCAAGAGGCCCATGATCACTCTGGATGAACTGCAGAGATCTACAGCTGAGGTGGGAGACTCTGTCCATAAGACAACAATCAGTTGTATATTGCACAAATCTGGCCTTTATGGAAGAGTGGTAAGAAGAAAGCCATTTCTTAAAGATATCCATAAAAAGTGTCGTTTAAAGTTTGCCACAAGCCACCTGGGAGACACACCAAACATGTGGAAGAAGGTGCTCTGGTCAGATGAAACCAAAATGGAACTTTTTGGCAACAATGCAAAATGTTATGTTTGGCGTAAAAGCAACACAGCTGAACACACCATCCCCACTGTCAAACATGGTGGTGGCAGCATCAGGGTTTGGGCCTGCTTTTCTTCAGCAGGGACAGGGAAGATGGTTAAAATTGATGGGAAGATGGATGGAGCCAAATACAGGACCATTCTGGAAGAAAACCTGATGGAGTCTGCAAAAGACCTGAGACTGGGACGGAGATTTGTTTTCCAATAAGACAATGATCCAAAACATAAAGCAAAATCTACAATGGAATGGTTCAAAAATAAACATATCCAGGTGTTAGAATGGCCAAGTCAAAGTCCAGACCTGAATCCAATCGAGAATCTGTGGAAGAACTGAAAACTGCTGTTCACAAATGCTCTCCATCCAACCTCACTGAGCTCGAGCTGTTTTGCAAGGAGGAATGGGAAAAAATGTCAGTCTCTCGATGTGCAAAACTGATAGAGACATACCCCAAGCGACTTACAGCTGTAATCGCAGCAAAAGGTGGCGCTACAAAGATTTAACTTAAGGGGGCTGAATAATTTTACACGCCCAATTTTTCAGTTTTTGATTTGTTAAAAAAGTTTGAAATATCCAATAAATGTCGTTCCACTTCATGATTGTGTCCCACTTGTTGTTGATTCTTCACAAAAAAATACAGTTTTATATCTTTATGTTTGAAGCCTGAAATGTGGCGAAAGGTCGCAAAGTTCAAGGGGGCCGAATACTTTCGCAAGGCACTGTATATAGTGTCCAGTTATATATATATATACATACATACAGTGGGGCAAAAAAGTATTTAGTCAGCCACCAATTGTGCAAGTTCTCCCACTTAAAAAGATGAGAGAGGCCTGTAATTTTCATCATAGGTACACTTCAACTATGACAAACAAAATGAGAAAAAAAAATCCAGAAAATCACATTGTAGGATTTTTAATGAATTTATTTGCCAATTATGGTGGTAAATAAGTATTTGGTCACCTACAAACAAGCAAGATTTCTGGCTCTCACAGACTTGTAACTTTTTCTTTAAGAGGCTCCTCTGTCCTCCACTCGTTACCTGTATTATTGGCACCTGTTTGAACTTGTTATCAAGACCAAAGAGCTGTCAAAGGACACCAGAAACAAAATTGTAGACCTACACCAGGCTGGGAAGACTGAATCTGCAATAGGTAAGCAGCTTGGTTTGAAGAAATCAACTGTGGGAGCAATTATTAGGAAATGGAAGACATACAAGACCACTGATAATCTCCCTCGATCTGGGGCTCCACACAAGATCTCACCCCGTGGGGTCAAAATGATCACAAGAATGGTGAGCAAAAATCCCAGAACCACACGGGGGGACCTAGTGAATGACCAGCAGAGAGCTGGGACCAAAGTAACAAAGCCTACCATCAGTAACACACTACGCCGCCAGGGACTCAAATCCTGCAGTGCCAAACGTGTCCCCCTGCTTAAGCCAGTACATGTCTAGGCCCGTCTGAAGTTTGCTAGAGAGCATTTGGACGATCCAGAAGAAGATTGGGAGAATGTCACATGGTCAGATGAAACCAAAATATAACTTTTTGGTAAAAACTCAACTTGTCGTGTTTGGAGGACAAAGAATGCTGAGTTGCATCCAAAGAACGCCATACCTACTGTGAAGCATTGGGGTGGAAACATCATGCTTTGGGGCTGTTTTTCTGCAAAGGGACCAGGACGACTGATCCGTGTAAAGGAAAGAATGAATGGGGCCATGTATCGTGAGATTTTGAGTGAAAAGCTCCTTCCATCAGCAAGGGCATTGAAGATGAAACGTGGCTGGGTCTTTCAGCATGACAATGATCCCAAACATACCGCCCGGGCAACAAAGGAGTGGCTTCGTAAGAAGCATTTCAAGGTCCTGGAGTGGCCTAGCCAGTCTCCAGATCTCAACCCCATAGAAAATCTTTGGAGGGAGTTGAAAGTCCGTGTTGCCCAGCAACAGCCCCAAAACATCACTGCTCTAGAGGAGATCTGCATGGAGGAATGGGCCAAAATACCAGCAACAGTGTGTGAAAACCTTGTGAAGACTTACAGAAAACGTTTACCTCTGTCACTGCCAACAAAGGGTATATAACAAAGTATTGAGATAAACGTTTGTTATTGACCAAATGCTTATTTTCCACCATAATTTGCAAATAAATTCATTAAAAATCCTTCAATGTGATTTTCTGGATTTTTTTTCTCATTTTGTCTGTCATAGTTGAAGTGTACCTATGATGAAAATTACAGGCCTCTCATCTTTTTAAGTGGGAGAACTTGCACAATTGGTGCCTGACTAAATACTTTTTTGCCCCACTGTATATATTAGCATTTTTTTGAGGGGAGGCACAATAGACTAAAAACAGCAGGAATTCAGCTCCAATTGAATTATTTTTAAAGAAGTCCGTCCCCAAGTATTCCCACGCATAATAAAGACGTGATCATTTACAAATGTAAGCACGGTTTGAAATGATTATGTTTTAGACAAACATTATATCTGTTTGTGCTTCTTGCTGTCAATTTGCCCTCTACAAGTTATTTGTAATTATGTTCCAGACCCCTGACCAGCCGCTCAAGAAAAAAATCAGACTGCAGCTGAATCTAGTTGATGATCTCTGGTGTAAACTGTAGGGATACCCATGGTGCTGGAGGTCCGAGGTGCCCAGTGAGAGAAAGGCAGGTTGAGGTTGCTAGGATCAGAGTAGTGCAGAAGGTGTCATATGCTGAGGCAGGGAAGAGAGAAGTAGTGGAAGATGGGTCCAGGGGGAGGGATCCTAAGAGCATCCCTGTGAGTAGGCCGAAGTCAATAGAGAGTGATAGGAATAACATGTGCTTCAGTAAGTTTTAGCATTTATAGCCATGGTTGTCAATTGTACTGTAGAAATTAAGCGAAAGTCACAGAAATAGAGGTTGTGGTGGCAGCAGCAGAGAAGTACTTGGGATTGCAAGGATTTGCTGCAGAACATCTGCAAGGGGTGTTGAGTGGTTGTGTTATGTCCTCTCAATCTGGAGTAGGACTAGATAGGGTTGAATAGTGAGGTGGGTGGCGTTTTTGTTGTTGTTGAGAGGAGTAATAGATGCCAGAGCAATTTTTGTATTATCATATCAAAGAATATAATGTAGCTAGACCGTTAATGGCCCCACACACCAGTACAGTAGGTGGTGGTGTATGCAACCTAAAAGTTGGACGCGATCTGCCAAGCAAATCCCAAAGAAGAAGAAGAAGAAGAAGAAGAAGAAGAAGGAGTCCAGTTTGCCCGAAAGCCACACGAAGAAGAAAGGTCAAAGTTGATCTTGTCCATGTGTTGGTCAGCGGTAGTTAGCTAGCTACTTGTAAAAGGGGTTCATCTTGCATTTTTGTGATTGTACAAATGTCGTAACTGGATAAACTCCCGACTTTGTGCTATAAGCAAGGCGTGTATTTAACGATTGTTCGTGGATCACTCGTGAGTCTCCTGCACATGATTTGTTTAATCTTATAGCAAAAGTGTTATTGCTAGTCATGGTAGCTAGCTAGCTAACCATAGGAAATGTCTTGTGATGAAGCTAGTTTAGTTAGCTAGCTATCGTTAGTGATTCAGCTAGCTATCTCCTAATTTTGATCTTCAGAACTTTAACATTATCATAAAGCTTGTTAAATTTCTTAACATTCAATGAAGACATGAGCAATGCAGAAAATTCGAGCCTTGATAGCAAGTCCACGAGTGTCGAGTTTCAAAAGCAACGGTAAGCCCATTTAGCAAAATTAGCTGACTAGTTCGAGGGAAAGTCGATTTGAGTATGTCATCGATATTATAGTAGCTGGCGTTCTAACGTTAACTCGTGTTAAGCGGTCAAGTAATGATGACCATTTGTTGGCACCTCCTCCAGGTAACGTTAGTCCTGTAGATCTGACATTATTGGAATGATGTCACCTGTAGTGATGAACCGTATTGTATTTACATATCCATACCTTTTAGATTAGTACTGATCCACCTTCACCATAGTACCTATGGTGAAGGTTACAAGTATTGATTTCAGCCCAAGGCTGGATTTAATTTCAGAAAGTTGTTCCCTCCCGTCTGGTTATCTTCACTCCCCTAATCTGAAAATCATATCTGAGATCAAGGAATTGTATACGTGGAATAACTAGGTGTGAGTGCACACGACCCTGGTAGTGAATGAACAGGGCTGAAATGTCATAACTTGAATGAAATACATCCCTTCACTCACTGGCTATTTGTTTGTGTTTTTATCAGGTTGGCTTTACAAGTGTGCAGGGATAAGGTGGATAATGAGTGAAGAGTCAGGGAATGTGCAGAACAAGCCACTGAAACGAGTGGAGGAGGGAAGTGGCGAGTTGGGTGAGCACATCAGAAAGAAACTTAAGTCTGATGTAGAACAGACTGGCGATGAGAGGAAACACCCCAAAAGAAAAGTGGTCCTGCTTTTGGTGTATTCAGGCAAAGGTTACTACGGTATGCAGGTTGGTATTAACCCTCTTAATCTTTCCATAAATCGTAACCCATGTGTTTTTAAACAAAATTGCTACTTTCTAAATTCTTAATCTGTTTTGTGTTTCAGAGAAATGCTGGATCTTCCCAGTTCAAAACCATTGAGGATGAGCTGGTTACAGCACTGATTAAGTCTGGGTGCATCCCAGACAACCATGGAGATGATATGAAAAAAATGTCATTCCAAAGATGTGCAAGAACGGACAAGGTATGGGAGACAAACATGGAAAGGGCTTAGTTTCTGTCAGCACAAATGCGTCCCTTGAGCAAAGTAGTCTTACATACCTGTGTTTTATACCTGAAGTAATGGAATGCACGGGATAATACATGCACTGTGTGTGGCCTCAAACACAAATGGATTATTACCTTGCTTTGTGATCAGCACCATTTGTTTTGTCAGGGTGTTTCTGCAGCAGGTCAAGTGGTCTCTCTAAAACTATGGATGATTGAAGACATAAAGGAAAAGCTCAACTCCAATCTTCCACCACAGATCCGAGTGCTGGGTGAGATCGCACTGCTTCCAGTTAAAAGTGTTGGAGATAAGCCTAAACCCTTCACAAGGAAGCCCATGGTGTCAGAATTAAGAATACGTTCTTGAAGTCTAGGTGGTTGCTTTTGGGAAGTCATTGATTCCACTTTTTGTGAAAATATGTTGGACGTGGGATGACAATGGAATTGTTAATTGTCTCATGCTGTTTATTCTGTTTATTATTCTAAAAAAGTGTGTGTGTGTGTGTATATATATATATATATCTCTTTTTTTATTTAAAATATATATATTATCTAAAAAATAACTTATGTCGCTTTGGTTAACAGTGTGGTTCCACATAGTTTGTGATATTCTTTTTGTCCCTGTAGGTCTGAAACGAGTGACTGGGGGCTTCAATTCTAAAAACAGCTGTGATGCCCGCACATACTCCTACATGCTCCCCACTGTGGCCTTCGCCCCAAAAGACTATAGCACTGAGAATTCTATTGCATTCCGCCTGGAGCCAGAGACACTGCAGAGAGTAAATTGTCTGTTTGGCAGCTACAAGGGCACGCATAACTTTCACAACTTCACCTCCCAGAAGGCCGCGCGGGACCCCAGCGCCCGCCGTTACATCACAGAGATGACCTGTGGCGAGCCCTTTGTGCGTGGCGGCGCTGAGTTTGCTGAGATTACCGTGCGTGGCCAGAGCTTCATGATGCATCAAATCCGGAAAATGATTGGCCTGGTGATAGCTGTGGTGAAGGGTTATTCTGGGGATGAGGTGTTCAAGCGAAGCTGGGGTGAGGAGAAGGTGGATGTACCCAAGGCCCCTGGGCTGGGCCTGGTGCTCGAGAAGGTGCACTTTGACAGGTACAACAAGCGCTTCGGCGGGGACGGCCTCCATGAGTGCCTGGAGTGGACTGAAGAGGAGCAGGCTATCTTGGCCTTCAAGGAGGAACACATCTACCCCAGCATTGTGGAGACGGAGTGCCAGGAAGGGTCCATGGCCAGCTGGATGGCCACACTGCCCATACACGACTTTATGGCCACTGCAAAAGGCGCTCAGGATAAGGACAGGGGGCAGGTGGGTGAATCCAACAGAATAATATTTGCCAGTTCAATTGTCAGTGGTTGTTTTTTTAAGACCAACAAAATGTTCAACATTAGTAGCTTAATCATTAACTAGGAGCAGTTCACACTGAGGAGTCATAAAACTGCTGTCTTTTTGGGAGATGCCATCACCCTCTTTTTTTTCTTTTTCTTTAACCCATAAAATGTTTCAATTTTCAGGATGATGAGGATGAGGGTAATGGTTCAGATTCTGCACTTTGAAGTCTCCAGCAAGTAGAAAGACACCCTTTGCTGTATCTCTCAAGAATGAGCTTTTGTTTTGCTATGGAAATGCATTGTCAATAATGCCACTGATTTTAAATTCATACGTTTGAATAAACATTTTGTTCTTTAATTTAAACCTTTGAGTGTGAATCCTTTCCAGTGGTAATCTTTAACACATTGTATTTTGGAGGATTTGTTAGCTGGAAGCATTCATAAAACAAACACAGCTTGAGAAGACAGACAGGTCTATGATGGGATGCCATGAAATGAATTGTGGTATTTGATAACAATAATGTTAATCAATTATGTAAGTATATTTCATTACAGTACTTCTAGAATATTTGAGATACTTGGAATATGATTTGGCCATGCCCAGCACGATATACCCACCGACCGCAAGGGTGCGATATTAGAACTAAGTACGTCTATAGGATCCACAACTGAAAACGAGGACAACTTCGGAGGCGCAAGATGAGTTCGGAAGATGGTATAAAAACACCCCAAATAGAGACACATTATTATTTAGAGCAGGAAACATGCCAACGATGTGTAAGACGTTCTTGAGTATCTTCAGGTATGTAACTAAACAGAAACGTTCTATGTGGCCCATGTTAGTTGCTTTTTGAAAGCTAGTTAATCAGACCCCCATATTAATTTTGCCCTGATAGTTGCATTGGTTATTGACGATCCATATTCGATATCAATGCACATTCTTCACTTTCATCCTCAGTCAAAGAGAAGAAAGTTGTTTGTGCGATCAATGGCTGTAGTAAGCTGTTCTGCTCATCATTAGCAGTGGCGGTTCTAGACCATTTCAATTGGGGGGGCCAAGTTTTGGCCAGTTGTACTGTTAGAGGGGCCAGTTACATTAGACGTTATTGTTGTCATATTGTTTTCTTCACTGCAGGCATTAGTTATGTAAAAATGATTTCATGCTCCACATTTAGGGGGGCCACAAGGGGGTCCAAAATTGTTGTCACAGGGGCACTGACCCCCCCCCCCCCCCCCCCCCTGTATGTTGGGCAACTGCCCAAAGAAGACATAAGTACTGCACATCCACTTGTTATGTTGGAAAAGGTCAGTAATACATTATTCTGTTCTAGTTAAAAATAAGTCAATATGCTTTGATTAAATGTACAATATCCTCACCCATGAGGAAATTCTGACAGAGTAACTGTACAGTACCAGTCAAAAGTTTGGACACACCTACTCATTCAATAGTTGTTCTTTGTTTTAACTATTTTCTACATTGTAGAATAATAGTGAAGACATCAAAACTATGAAGTAACACACATGGAGTCATGTAGTAACCAAAAAAGTGTTAAATAAATCAAAACATATTTTATTTTTCTTTAATTAAAGTAGCCACCCTTTGCCTTGATGACAGCTTTGCAGACTTTTGGCATTCTCTCAACCAGCTTCACCTGGAATACTTTTCCAATAGTCTTGAAGGAGTTCCCACATATGCTGAGCACTTGTTGGCTGCTTTTCCTTCACGCTGCGGTCCACCTCATCCCAAACCATCTCAATTAGGTTGAGGCCGGGTGATTGTGAAGGCCAGGTCATTTGTTGCAGCATGCCATCACTCTCCTTCTTGGTCAAAAAGCTCCAATGCAGGAGAGTGCCCTGTGTTCACTGATAAAGTTTGCCTCCACAGAAGGGAAGTTCCCCCTCCATGACTTGGACTGGATTGAACACTACAGCTTCCCAAGGAAACTCATTCAGGTAGGGGGTTCAATGAAACACTACATGTTAGTTGCCTTGCGCGAATGTTACACCATTTAAGAGGTCATTAGGGTTCATTGGTATACCAAAGAGGCAAGTTTGAAACTGGACCCACCTGTATTTATGCCATTTAGCAGCAATGATATTATATACATAATTGTTCAGCAGACAGTCATGCGTACATACATTGTTAGTATGGGTGGCCCCAGCAGGAATTGAACACATGATTCTTGGCGTTGCAAGCGCCATGCTCTACTAACAGAGCCACACCTGAAACGTTTAGATTTTGTCCGTCTGTAGCAATCCATTGCTCTGTGAACAGGCAGTGGTGGAGTGGCTGCTCTCACAGGAGGACGATATGGCACTTCTTGTCTCCAGATTTCAGGACTACCTAGATATGGAGGATGTGCGTCACTACGTCTTGAGCTCCGTCCGCGAGAACGTGAGCAGGGTGATGGACAGAAACAAAGGGGTGAGCCCCAATAGGACTGGTGTCTGTGAGTGGAGGTTCTAAATGAGATGGTTTATCGTAGCTTGTTTAGTTGTTATCGGTTATCTATTGTAAAACATAATTTTCTCTTCCATCACCTCGGTTGACCTGTGCTCCACACCTTCGCTCAAGTGTTGGACTGTGTTGTCTCACTGATGTTGTTGGTTTAGAATGGTCTTGTCTCTTCAGGCAGTGATGCCCATTTACCAGAACAACGTTTTCACTCTACTGTCCAATGTTAACAGGCCTAGCCAGGAGTGAGAACTCACCAACTTCCTGGTTTAACAGGAAGGTCAGTCCCTTCCAGCCTGCTGTTGTGCTCTTGTACTATATATTAAAATATAACAAATCATTTTTTGTAACTTGTATGCAACAATTAGAAATTGGCCATGTTATTCCATTGTTACTGCAAGGGGCTCAAGAGTGCAAAGGTGCCATTAACTTATCAGAGTGGCAGAGATGCCGAATTCTCTGGACGCCTCTTCCCAATAGCTAAACACCTGAAGCTTCGGGGCATGTGTGGGATTCTGACATTTTTTACGTAGCTGCTGCTCCTTCCTCCCCGCGGCCATTATCGGATGTCTTTGTCTGTGTAGCCTATAAACTTCGACACGTTATAGAACAAACTTCTGTCCGTAACAGTAGGTAATTACAAATATAAGCACGACACAGACATGCAGTCTTTTTTGCGAACAATGATTAAGTTATATTATTAGCCTAAATGATGTAATGAACAGCAAAATCATTAGCATATGTCAATCTGCTATCCCCCATAGTAGAAAAGTTGACCTATTGGTCAGCTTGTCGTTCTGTGCGAGAAAGAAAAGGCCTATTCCAAACAGACTCTGGTACAGTTGTGGGATGATAGATCCCAAATTCATACAACCAGTAGGCCTAGGCTACACCCCAAAATTATTTATTCACATAAAAAGCAGAGCACAAGGCAGTAGGATACTCACAAATGTTCATTCCATAATGCAATTAACGGGAAAACACCATTGTGAGCGGTTTCATGTGACAGATGAAAATATCTAATAGAAATGTTGAAAGGAGGGAGATCTAAAGATGCAACAACGAGCATGGGTTGCTTGCTAATATGACTAGGATTATGCCTTTGGCTACTGGACAATGAAAGAAAGTTGTTGGGAGAAAAAGGCTACTTGTTTCAATAGCATATGTAAGTCTTTATAAAATAATTGCCTGCACATTTGGTTGGATTTGGGCTAGACTACTTTGGAGCATGGCGGTTACCTTCAGTCGCGCAGCCTCAGCCTTAGCCTTAACTGATTGTGTGATTTTATTGCCCCTTGATTCATTCTACAGCTAAACACGAAGACTGGAAAGCAGCCAAACTAAAAGTAAGCAAAGTCTCCTATCAATTACAAGAAACTGCATTTTTGTGTCTGGTGATAAGTATTTGTATCGCTGTAAGTGTGAATGTAATGATCATCTCTCCTTCCCATCAGGAAGACACACTGCCTTTGAGCGGTCGTGGCTTGGGTTTCTGAAGTATAAGGTCAACTATAACATATAGACCACCTTGTTCGGACTGGAGTCTGCAGCCCAGAATGACATTTTCCTTCTCATGTCTGTCTGTCGCCCCCAGTAGTTACCCAACAGCATGTACAAGAAGGTGCTGGTGATCCTCTGTGACTCCATCCTGCCCCACATAGCAATCCCACACTGACGATCGACTTCCTGGCTGCAGCCTATGATGTTGGCGAGTTGGGTTTCCATCGTCTGTTTTCATAGACTGTTCTATAGAAGACAATCTGAGTGGATGCTATGCTGTACTGAAAGAGAGTAGACCTCTCTTTCATGTTTACTCCATTAACTATTGATGACTGGCATTTCATCCTCACATTTGCTGTAAATTTGTTAACAGTCAACAACACCTTTTGTCCATTGTGTCTCATCTTTCTCTCAAAGTCACCTGCCAGTCTACTTGGTAGCAGCGTTTGCCAAGGGTCTGTCCCACCTGGCCCTGCCTGCTGCCTTGCTCATGGTACTGCCCTTCATCTACAACCTGATCCGCCTCCATCCTGCCTGCCGAGTACTCACTCACCGCCCCAGTGCAGCAGATGTTCCCATTTCACCCCATACACTCACCTGTCTGGAGATGGGAATGAATTAGATACTGATTATAATGTTGTGGTGGGTTTACATTTAGGCAAAGTCTCAAAGTCTCAAAGGGCTTTCCAATAGACAGCAGATTGTTTGTCATTTAATGTGTGTGTGCTTGAACAGAAGCCTGTGTTGACTCCTACCTGATGGAGGAGGAGGACCCCACCCAGTGCCATGCCCTGGAAAGCAGCCTGTGAGCTACAGGTATGTAGGGATATCCAGAGAAACACACATGATCCATAGAGATGAACACAATGAAATCTCACTCATTGCTCTTAACTTTTTACTCTTGCTTTCCTACTGAGTATAGACTCTTCTGAAGCATTGCCAGCCTGATGTGGCCAAGGCTGCCATGGCGATCAACAAGCCCCTGTCACAGCAGGAGGATGACATCAGCGAGGTCCTGGATTTATCAACCTATGAGGTGAGGTGAGGTTTTATTGGTTGGTTAGGATATAATGTCTGGTGTGGATTCTTTCTTTGTTATCATTTCTTTGCATGTATATTTATATTGGTGTTTGTCACCATGTTATTGTTGGAATGTGTTTCCATGTCTGTGCACATAGCAGATGGAGCAGGACCTGAAGCAGAGCAAGACTGTGCCACTGGAGTTTGACCCTGCCATCAAGCTACTGGAGGAGTGGGGGTACTGGGCCTGCACTTCTCTCTAGAGTAGAGACAACCAGCACCAGGACATTCATACACCCAGGTCTTTGGTCCTCTCTCCAATATCCCCTTTATATTTCAGCTCCACATTTTTCTCTTGTTTTCTGTTTGGGATTCATTGTACTTCAATCATGTGTGTTTCCCGAGTGGCGCGGTGGTGGTCTAAGGCACTGCATCTCAGTGCTCGAGGCATCACTACAGACCCTGGTTCGATCCCAGGCTGTATCACAACCGGCCGTGATCGGGAGTCCCATAGGGTGGCGCACAATTGGCCCAGCGTCGTCCAGGTTTGGCCGGGGTAGGCCGTCATTGTAAATAAGAATTTGTTCTTAACTGCCATGCCTAGTTAAATAAGGGTTCAATAAAAAATATAAACCTTAGGAAACTGTGCGCTGTGTTTAATATTGAGGCTTATTGTCAGATAAGATTTACAATGTTTTGTAGATGTTGACATTGGTATGCATGTGTGCAATATCTATAACCATTTTAAGCAGAAGTCATATAAAGTTTGACAGGCAGGGAGTTGCACTTAAAAGATATATTCACAACTCTATGCACCATGTTTATAATGCATTTCAATGGGCGCATTAAGATATAAAAATAAGGCAATGAAGTTGTTCAGAAATGTCAGAAATCCACCTAGAGTTTGATCATGATTCTGTTACATTACATTACACAGTCATTAAGCGTCTTCTGTACAGGGGAGTTTTGTTAAGCGCTCAGATGCTTGGTCTCAACATCAATGCACAAAACTTGCAGTACGGTTAAGAACACATAAGGACCGCCGTGTCTTTCATATCAGTCACAAATCATTTTCAGAAAACAAAAGGTTAAATTGATACCCACTTTTACAGAGTTAGTGTACCGGAGGAGGAAGGCACCCATAGCTGTATGAATCTGTGCAAAACTGCTACAGAACGTGTATATTTTTTTATTTAAATTATTCATTCTCGCTGTTGAAAGATTAGGTCCATATCTTTCGAAAGCCGTATTGCATTAGATTAGAGTCACATGAGCGTATGTCCTACATTGGAATCCGTAGGATTGCCCGGCATTCATTGGCTGATTGCATGATCGTTGTCACTGCTTACGTCAATACGCGTAGCTGCTTCCTGAAGCTTAGCAGATCCAGCAAAATAGAAGATGGTAAGTCTGGAAAGACAGTAAATATTAGATTTCGAGGCTTATTTATGTTTCGTGAACATTACTTGTATGAAGACGTGAGCACTAGCCTTGTTACCGTAAAATCTACCTCTAGATCCCGGTAAATAAAACTTGTGAAGTCTGTTGGTCTGCTAAGTTAGCTAGCTACGATCACATGACAGTTGAAAATGTGATCTGAATAAGCATCAAAACACCGCCTGTATTCGGTTGTACTTTAAGTTTGTCATTATTTGTTCGTTTTTACAAATCGGTGTGATGAGCTTGCTCGAGTAGCTAGCTAACGTTATTTAATTTCCTTCTCAAATTGTTAGCAAGCTTTAGACAGTAGCTAACTAGTCAGAAATGCTAGCTAGCGTGTGCTTTTCAAAAACAAAATCTGGTTTAACTAACGTTACCACACCATGTGCTTTACACATCGCAGTTATCTACGAATATAAATTCAGTAATGTGAGTTTTTGTATTTGTTTGATTTGAACTTTATGGCCCTTTTTAACGTTTTGTGTCAGTGCACCAACCAAACGTTACTGCTTGGTAGGGACACTTCATCACTCACACTCTCTAGTTTGATATAACCTGCAACCCACTAACAATTAAGGCTATTTACTATTGTCACCTAGCTAACACTTCTTATTTGTTATGAATATTTCATGACTTTATTCATCCACTTTTAATTTATAATTTCAGTTTTCACTCTTGTCCCTTGTTCTTTTTTCCTTTCCAATCTTTGACCATGCTTCATGTAAATCTCTCCACGCACATCTTGCTTTCCACCCCTTTTCACCCACCATTCCCTTCCCACCCTCCCACCACTCCCTGTCTCCAATCAACCTCTGCTTGTATTCAGGCTGTTCACCGGGTAAGTGCCCTGTTCTCTGTGTTGGAGCTTGTCTTCTGCCCGTTCTGTAGTCTTGTTTTGCGGGGGTGAGATGGCTGTCATAGTAACACTCCACACCTCACTATTCTCTGCAGGTTAGGCCTATAATGATGCCCTAATAGCAAATATAGATTAATTTATTGCATTCATCCATTAACACACATAGACACTTAGAATGCTGCATTCCATTCAGGTGAGAATATTGAGCAATTCTGATTTGTATTTATTTATCAGTAACCATGTTTCCATCCACAGTTTTTATGCGAGTAACGTAGCAATGGGTCATCAAAATTGTCAAAGGTTTTAAAATAATTATAATAAATGCAATAGTTGGATAATGGGTAAAGATACTCCAAGCCGTTTTAATTGTTTTTAACCCATCAGATATTTACTGAATTATAGCACACACAATGTTTACTGGCACGGACAAATAATGAATGGCTTTCAAGGGATTGTCAGATTTCACTTTTTTATTTATAGAATGCACTGAAATATACATATTTTTTAATGGTATCAGGTAATAAAAAATGGTGTTAAAAATAAAGACAATTATTTGTGCCTCAGTTGCATAAAGACAAATACAAGTATCCATTATCCATAATAATCTCATCATGTAGGCTATCCTACCAGCACTGTATCTGTGAGCTTTTGGCAAGAGCTCTGGTGCTAAAACCAGACTAGGCACATTTGCTATTTAACACAACAGTTTTTGTGACAAAACTATCAGTATAGTTGAAAATGTGATCGTAGTCACACACTGAATTTTGTTGGAAACACACAACTGGTGGAAAAATGCGTATCATTTTCTTTATGCGGATTTTAGAATATTCACATGAAAATCTGTGCCAATTGGAAGGAAACCTAGCTAGGACCCACTTTTCCATCCTGTTTTTATGCGAGTAAAGTCATACTGTATATTAAAAGAGAAATCACAACAGCTGTGATGGAAACAGGAAGTTCCAGTACAATTTCACTAATTGGATGGAAACCAACAGTTGAAGTCGGAAGTTTACATACACTTAGGTTGGAGTCATTAAAACTCTTTTTTTCAACCACTCCACAAACTATTGTTTTGGAAAGTCGGTTAGGACATCTACTTTGTGCATGACACAAGTACGTTTTCAAACAATTGTTTACAGACATATTATTTCACTTATAATTCACTGTATCACAATTCCAGTGGGTCAGAAGTTTACATACACTAAGTTGACTGTGCCTTTAAACAGCTTAGAAAATGGCTTTAGAAACTTCTGATAGGCGAATTGACATCATTTTAGTCAATTGGAGGTGTACCTGTGGATGTATTTCAAGGCCTACCTTCAAACTCAGTGCCTCTTTGCTGGACATCATGGGGAAATCAAAGGAAATCAGCCAAGACCCCAGAAAAAATATTGTAGACATCCACAAAACTGGTTTATCCTTGGGAGCAATTTCCAAATCCCTGAAGGTACCACGTTCATCTGTACATACAATAGTACGCAAGTATGAACACCACGGGACCACGCAGCCGTCAGGAAGGAGACGCGTTCTGTCTCCTAGAGATTAACGTACTTTGGAGCGGAAAGTGCAAATCAATCCCAGAACAACAGCAAAGGACCTTGTGAAGATGCTGGAGGAAACGGGTACAAAAGTATCTATATCCACAGTAAAACGAGTCCTATATCGACATAACCTGAAAGGCCGCTCAGCAAGGAAGAAGCCACTGCTCCAAAACCGCCATAAAAAAAAAGCCAGACTACTGTTTGCAACTGCACATGGGGACAAAGATCATACTTTTTGGAGAAATGCCCTCTGGTCTGATGAAACAAAAACAGAACTGTTTGGCCATAATGACCATCGTTATGTTTGGAGGAAAAAGGGGGAGGCTTGCGAGCCGAAGAACCACATCCCAACCGTGAAGAAGGGGGGTGGCAGCATCATGTTGTGGGGGTGCTTTGCTGCAGGAGGGACTGGTGCACTTCACAAAATAGATGGCATCATGAGGCAGGAAAATTATGTGAATATATTGAAGGAACATCTCAAGACATCAGTCAGGAAGTTAAAGCTTGGTCGCAAATGGGTCTTCCAAATGGACAATGACCCCAAGCATACTTCCAAAGTTGTGTCAAACTGGCTTAAGGACAACAAAGTCAAGATATTGGAGTGGCCATCTCAAAGCCCTGACCTCAATCCAATAAAACATTTGTGGGCAGAACTGAAAAAGCTTGTGCGAGCAAGGAGGCCTACAAACCTGACTCAGTTACACCAGCTCCGTCAGGAGGAATGGGCCAAAATTCACCCAGCTTATTGTCGGAATCTTGTGGAAGGCTACCCAAAACATTTTACCCAAGTTAAACGATTTAAAGGCAATGCTACCAAATTCTAATTGAGTGTATGTAAACTTCTGATCCACTGGGAATGTGATGAAAGAAAGTAAAGCTGAATTAAATAATTCTCTACTATTATTCTGACATTTCACATTCTTAAAATAAAGTGGTGATCCTAACTGACCTACGACAGGGAATTATTACTAGTATTAAATATCAGGAATTGTGAAAAACTGAGTTGAAATGTGTTTGGCTAAGGTGTATGTAAACATCTGACTTCAACTGGAGCTATAGTCTGTGATTATGGAGTTTGGATGCACTGACCTTTTGGGCTGGTTTCATGGTGATGTAGGATGACTTTTCTGATGTCTGATTGTGGTGTGGAAAAATCAATAAACTTTTCTTGTTTGGGCGTAACAAGTGGCACAGCGGTCTGAGGCACTGCAGTGCTTGAGGTGTCATACAGACCCGGGTTCGATCCCAGGCTGTGTTACAGCTGGCCGTGACCGGGAAACTTATAAGGCGGCGCACAATTGGGCCAGCCTCGTCCGGGTTAGGAGAGGGTTTGGCCGGCCGGGATTTACTTGTCCCATAATGCTCTAGGGACTCCTTGTGGCAGGTCGGGAGACTGCAAGCTGACCTCGGTTGCCAACTGGACGGTGTTTCCTCCGACACATTGGTTCGGCTGGCTTCCAGGTTAAGTGAGCAGGGCGGCTTGGCAGGGTCATGTTTCGGAGGATGCATGGCTCTCGACCTTTGCCTTTCCCAAGTGCGTACGGGAGTTGCAGGGATGGGACAAGACTGTATCTACCAATTGGCTATCATGAAAAAGAGGTAAAAGTACCAAAAATAAACCACTTTTCTTGTTTGTCTGAAACTAGGATTATTTTGATTAGTCGCGGGTCAGACAAACTGATCCAAACGTGGGGATAGCCTTGTCCCTAAGGGGACAAGAAGCTTTAGTCCTTGACCAAATTGGCAGAACACAATCTTCTCTTCCAGCGCTAATTACGATGGAGTATTGATATACCCTACCTAAGAGAACATACAATTATAGTAAAGCAAAAAAAGTGATCATCCAACTCGATGACCAATGTTGTGTTATTTTTTTATGATGAATTGACATTCAATACAACAGACTTGTTGAAAATGTGCAAGTCACATGTTGAATTTCAATTAATTTCCTGAGTTGACTGAGCTGAAATGGTATAGATTCCAAACTTAATGTCACCCTAATTGACAGCCTACATTTCGTAAGTATGACTGAGCCCCCTCTCGTAACTGTTGCTAACATAAATACTGTTGCTAACATAACTCTCCGTCCATTGTTTGATGACAGTTGGTCCTGGTGTTAGGTGACCTGCACATCCCCCACCGATGCAATACCCTTCCAGCCAAGTTCAAGAAGCTGCTAGTGCCAGGAAAAATCCAGCACATCCTCTGTACAGGCAACCTTTGCACCAAGGAGAGCTATGACTACCTGAAGACCCTGGCTGGGGATGTACACATCGTTAGGGGAGACTTTGATGAGGTTTTTGTCTCTGCTTCCCTTCTGCTTTATTACATGATCCATTATCTTGAAACTTATATGTAAACCTTTAATGGGTTAGAACAGTGCATGAACTGTAGTGTGTTTTTGGCCTTCTCTGCCCTACAGAACCTGAACTACCCGGAGCAGAAGGTGGTGACAGTGGGTCAGTTTAAGATCGGCCTGATCCATGGGCACCAGGTGATCCCCTGGGGGGACATGGCAAGCCTGGCCCTGCTGCAGAGGCAGCTTGACGTCGACATCCTCATCTCTGGACACACGCACAAGTTCGAGGCCTTCGAAAACGAGAACAAGTTCTACATCAACCCCGGCTCAGCAACTGGAGCCTACAACGCACTGGAAAGGTAATGGAGGCATTTTTACAGATTAAGCCGTTCACATATTTATTGGGTCATTTAGCAGGTGACTTGGTAAGTTGCTAACCGCTAGCATTAATCTGAGCCTTCCTCTCTTTTGTTTGGTTTCTCCTCAGCAACATCATCCCATCCTTTGTATTGATGGACATCCAAGCATCCACAGTGGTGACATATGTCTACCAGCTCATCGGAGATGACGTGAAAGTGGAGAGGATTGAGTACAAGAAATCCTAAAACCAGGACTGAAGTAGGGGGCTCTGTTGTTCACTTAGCGTATCGTTTCATTCCTTTGTACCTGCAGCTCCAACTACGTCGCCATTAATGCTTGACTTGGGCAGGAGCTCACCAGAGCTGAGTATCTGCACCTCAAATGTTCTACTGCTTGAGCTCCTGTTCCTCTTATAGAATAATAGCGCCAAAGTATTGTGGAGCTCCTGCGCCTAAATATAAAGAGTACCAGCGCACAATGAGTACTGGAACCTATTTCAATCCAAGTCAAGCACTGGTCACCACAATGCTAATGCTGCACCATATCTGTTTGCCACTTAACTCTATAAAGAAATGTACAATATTGTTTATATTTCATCAGCATTTGCTTGTGTTCGACCCACCATCTGGTGTCTGTAGAGAATGCAATAAGATCATGAGTTTGCGTAATGTCATTAAAATAAATATTTTTAATTTTACGTATTGGGATGTAAAATGTCCTGTAAGTACATGTAACTCCATGGCCTTTATCTTCCTGTAGTGGGCCTTCTCTCACTCATTTTCCCCACAATAAAAATCCAATTTCACTTTCTTTCAGCCACTTGTTGTTATTAAATTGTAAGACTAACAGCTATAGAAAATGTCACCACATGTAAAAACACTGTGACAACAAATGAGCGTTGCATCGATAAGTTAGTGAATTAGTCATCTCCCCCATGAACAGTGATCTCATGCATTCACTCATCTCCTCTAACTCCAGGTCATCTTCCCATTGGTTGAACCCAGATGACAAAGGCACAGATGTAAACATGGCATAATTTAGGTTAGAACAAAAATTGTGCAATACTAAAGCTTCAATAAATGCCCTGAGCGCTTTCAAACATACAGTGCCTTCGGGAAAGTATTCAGACCCCTTGACTTTTTCCACATTTTGTTACGTTACAGCCTTATTCGATAATGGATTAAATTACCAAATTTCCTCAGCAATCTACACACAATACCCCATAATGACAGCAAAAAGTTATTTTTAGAAATGTAGCAAATCTATTAAAAACATACCTTATGTAAATAAGTATTCAGACCCTTTGCTATGAGACTCGAAATTGAGCTCAGGTGCATCCTGTTTCCATTGATCATCCTTGAGATGATTCTACAACTTGATTGGAGTCCACCTGTGGTAAATTGAATTGATTGGACATGATTTGGAAAGGAATACGCCTTCCTATATAAGGTCCCACAGTTGACAGTGCATTTCAGAGCAAAAAACAAACCATGAGGTCGAAGGAATTGTCCGTAGAGCTCCGAGACAGGATTGTGTCGAGGTACAGCTCAAGTCTCACAGCAAAGGGTCTGAATACTTATGTAAATAAGGTATGATGGAACTGGCTCTCATGAGGACCGCCACAGGAAAGGAAGACCAAGAGTTACCTCTGCTGCAGAGGACAAGTTCATTAGCGTTACCAGCCTCAGAAATTGCAGCCCAAATAAATGCTTCACAGAGTTCAAGTAACAGACACATCTCAACATCAACTGTTCAGAGGAGACTGTGAATCAGGCCTTCATGGTCAAATTGCTGCAAAGAAAGCACTACTAACGGACACCAATAAAAAGAAGAGACTTGCTTGGTCCAAGAAACACAAGCAATGTACATTAGATTGGTGGAAATCTGTCCTTTGGTCTTTTGAGTCCAAATTTGAGAATTGTCTTTGTGAAACGCAGAGTAGGTGAATGGATGACCTCCGCATGTGTGGTTCCCACCGTGAAGCATGGAGGAGGAGGTGTGATGGTGCTTTTCTGGTGACAATGTCAGTGATTTATTTAGAATTTAAGGCACACTTAACCAGCATGGCTACCACAGCATTCTGCAGCGATACACCTTCCCTTTTGGTTTGCGTTTAGTGGGACTATCATTTGTTTTTCATCAGGACAATGACCCAACACACCTCCAGGCTGTGACAAAGATGGGCAAACCCTTGAATGAGTAGGTGTGTCCAAACTTTTGACTGGGTCTGTGTATATATACTGAACAAAATTATTAAACAAAACATGCAACAATTTCTAAGATTTTACTGCGTTATAGCTCATTTGAGGAAATAAGTCAATTGAAATAAATTCATTAGACCCTAATCTATGGATTTCACATGATTGGGAATACATTTATGCATCTGTTGGTCACAGATATCATAAAATAACTCACAATGGGCTTTTGGATCTCGTCGCGAATTGCCATCGATAAAATGCAATTGTGTTTGTTGTCTGTAGCTTATGCCTGCCCATAACCCCATTACTGGCTCAAATAGCAGACCAATCAGCCTGTTACCAACCCTAAGTAAACTTCTGGAAAAAATTGTGTTTGACCAGATACAATTCTAATTTAAAGTTAACAAATTGACAACAGACTTTCAGCATGCTTATAAGGAAGGACATTCAACAAGCACAGTACTTACAAAATGATTGATGATTGGCTGAGAGAAATTGATGATAAGTTTGTGGGGGCTGTTTTGTTAGACTTCAGTCAATCATAATGGCTTTACACCCCCTGCCATCTTGTGGATAAAGAGTTACTTGTCTAACAGAACAAAGAGGGTGTTCTTTAATGGAAGCCTCTCCAAAATATTCCAGGTAGAATCAGGAATTTCCCAGGGAAGCTGTTTAGGCCCCTTGCTTTTTTCAATCTTTATTAACTACATGCCAATGGCTTTGAGCAAAGCCAGTGTGTCTATGTATGCGGATGACTCAACACTATACACGTCAGCTACTACAGCAACTGAAATGACTGCAACACTTAACAAAGTGTAGTTTCACAATGGGTGGCAAGGTATAAGTTAGTCCTAAATAGTTTGAAAACTAAAAGCATTGTATTTGGGACAGATCATTCACTAAACCCTAAACCTTTTCTAAATTTCGTAATGCATAATGTGGAAATTGAGCAAGTTGAGGTGACTAAACTGCTTGGAGTAACCCTGAATTGTAAATTGTCATGGTCAAAACATGTTGATACAACAATAGCTAAGATGGGGAGAAGTCTGTCCATAATAAAGCGCTGCTCTGCCTTTTTAACAACACTATCAACAAGGCAGGTCCTACAAGCCATAGTTTGGTTTCACCTAGACTACTGTTCAGTCGGGTGGTCAGGTGCCACAGAGACACTTAGGAAAATTACAATTGGCTCAGAACAGGGCAGCACGGCTGGCCCTTAAAAGTACACGGAGAGCTAACATTAATGAAATGCATGTTAATCTCTCATGGCTCAAAGTGGAAGAGAGATTGACTTCCTCACTACTTGTTTTTGTAAGAAATGTTGACAAGCTGAATGTACCGAGCTGTCTGTTAAGCCTACTAGCACACAGCCCCAGACACCCATGCATACCCCACAAGACATGCCATCAGAGGTCTCTTCACAAGTCCAGAACAGACTATGGGAGGCGCACAGTACTACACAGAGCCATGACTACATGGAACTCTATTCCACATCAGGTAACTCATGCAAGCAGCAGAATCAGATAAAAAAAACAAACGGGTAACAATACACCTTATGGAACAGCGGGGACTGTGAAGAGACGCACACAAAGCTACAGACACACGCATACGCACACTAGCACACGCACTCTTCACACGTATATTGTAATATTGTTGTATGGTGGTATTATCAATCACATTTATTTATAAAGCCCTTCTTACATCAGCTGATGTCACAAAGTGCTGTACAGAAACCCAGCCCCAAACAGCAAGCAATGCAGGTATAGAAGCACAGTGGCTAGGAAAAACTCCCTAGAAAGGCCGGAACCTAGGAAGAAACCTAGAGAGGAACCAGGCTATGAGGGGTGGCCAGTCCTCTTCTCGCTGTGCCGGGTATTATAAATTTTGTATTGTAGATGTGTATTAATGTTATGATATACTGTTTTATTTTTTGTTTTATATGTAATGTAAGTGGCTTCATGTGTTTGAACACCAGGAAGAGTAATGGGGATCCCTAATAAATACGAATACAAATACCATAACCCCACCATGGGTCACTCTGTTCACAACGTTGACATCAGCAAACCACTCGCCCACACGACGCCATACACGTGGTCTTCGGTTGTTAGACCGGTTGGACGTACTGTCAAATTCTCTTTAACGACGTTGTAGGCGGAAGATGATAGAGAAATGAACATTAAAATCTCTGGCAACAGCTCTGGTGGACATTCTTGCAGTCAGAACGCCAATTGCACACTCCCTCAAAACTTGAGACATCTGTGGCATTGTGTTGTGTGACAAAACTGAACATTTTAGAGTGGCCTTTTATTGTCCCCTGCACAAGGTGCATGTGTCATCCTGTTCAATCAGCTTCTTGATATGTCACATCTGTCAGGTGGATGGATTATCTTGGCAAATCAGAAATGTTAACTAACAGGGATTTAAACAAATTTGTGCACAAAATGTTTGTGCGAAGTGAAAATGTCTGGGATCTCTCATTTCAGCTCATGGAACACACATGTTGCGTTTATATTTTTGTTCAGTATCTGTCACAGATACCTTTAAAAAAGGTAGGGGCGTGGATCCGAAAACCAGTCAGTATCTGGTGTGACCACCATCTGCCTCATGCAGCACGACACATCTCCTTCTCACAGAGTTGATCAGGCTGTGGATTGTGGCCTGGAGAATGTTGTCCCACTCCTATTCAACGGCTGTGCAAAGTTGCCGGATATTAGTGGGAACTGGAACACGCTGTTCTACACGTCTACATGCCGATCGGGAGCATCCCAAATGCCACAACCCAACCGCCACCATGGGGCACTCTGTTCACAACGTTGACATCAGCAAACCCCTGACCAGTCAGGTCAAGACTCTTGTGAGGATGACGAGCACGTAGATGAGCTTCCCTGAGACGGTTTCTGACAGTTTGTACAAAACCACAGTTTCATCAGCTGTCCGGGTTGCTGGTCTCAGACGATCTCGCAGGTCAAGAAATCGGATGTTCCTGGGCTGGAGTGGTTACACGTGGTTCAAATCAAATCAAACTTTATTTGTCACATGGGCCCGAATACAACAAGTGTAGACTTTACCCTGAAATGCTTACTTACAAGCCCTTAACCAACAGTGTAGTTCAAGAAGAGTTAAGAAAATATTTACCAAGTAGACTAAAATAAAAAGCAATACTTAAAAGGTAACACAATAAGAATAACAATAATAAGGCTAAATACAGGGGGTACCGGTACCGAGTCAGTGTGCGGGGTACAGGTTAGTTTAGGTAATTTGTACATGTAGGTGGGGGTGAAGTGACTATGCATGATAATAAACAGTGAGTAGCAGCAGTGTATAAAAGGGATGGGGGAGGGGTCAATGTACATTTTCTGGTGGCGATTTTATTGTAGTGGGTCTAGGGTGTCCGGGAGGATGCTGTTGATGTGAGCCATGACCAGCCTTTCAAAGCACTTCATGGCTAACGACGTGAGTGCCATGGGGCGGTAATCATTTAGGCAGGTTACCTTTGCTTCCTTGGGCACAGGGACGATGGTGGTCTGCTTGAAACATGTAGGTATTACAGACTCGGTCAGGGAGAGGTTGAAAATGTCAGTGAAGACACTTGCCAGTTGGTCTGTGCATGCTTTGAGTACACGTCCTGTTTAACCTGACCTTGACCTGTTTAAAGGTTTTGTTCACATCGGCTACCGAGAGGGTTATCACACAGTCATCCAGAACAGCTGGTACCTGCTTCAGTGTTGCTTGCCTCGAAGCGAGCATAAAAGGCATTTAGCTTGTCTGGTAGGCTCACGTCACTGGGTAGCTCGTGTCTGGGTTTCCCTTTGCAGTCCGTAATATTTTTAGAGCCCTGCCACATCCGACGAGCTTCAGAGCCGGTGTAGTAGGATTCAATCTTAATCCTATAGTTACGCTTTGCTTGTTTGATTGTTCGTCTGAGGGAATAGCGGGATTTCTTATATGCGCCGGATTAGTACCTGCTCCTTGAAAGCGGCAGCTCAAGCCTTTAGCCCGATGCGGATGTTGCCTGTAATCCATGGCTTCTGGTTGGGATCTGTACGTACAGTTACTGTGTGTGCACTTCGTCGATGCACTTATTGATGAAGCCGATCAATGCCATTGGGTGAATCGCAGGGTGGCAGGTAGCCTAGTGGTTAGAGCTTTGGACTAGTAACCGAAAGGTTGCAAAATCGAATCCCCAAAATCTGTCGTTCTGCCCCTGAACAAGGCAGTTAATCCACCTTTCCTAGGCTGTCATTGAAAATAAGAATTTGTTTTTAACTGACTTGCCTAGTTAAATTAAAGTAAAATAAAATGTAAATAAATTCCAGTCTGTGCTAGCAAAACAGTCCCGTGGTGTAGCATTCTAAAATAAAATTGGATTTGTCCTAAGCACAAGGTGTAATGATCTTGACGTTTAATCAGCTTCTTGATATGCCACACTGTCAGGTTGATGGCAAAGGAGAAATGCTCACAGAGAGGGATGTAAAGAAACTTCTGCACAAAATGTGTGTATATGGCACATTTCTGGGATGTTTTATTTTATCTCATGAAACATGGGACCAACACTTTACATGTTGCGTTTATATTTAGATATCGGCGCGCAGGTGCAATTTTTCTCCTTCTTTTAGGTGTTATTGGTGGACTTCATCCAAATAGGTATCCAGGCTGTATCACAACCGGCCGTGATTGGGAGTCCCATAGAGCGGCGCACAATTGGCCCAGCGTCGTCCGGGTTTGGCCGGTGTAGGCCGACATTGTCAATACGAATTTGTTCTTAACTGACTTGCCTAGTTAAATAAATGTTACATAAAAAATGTAAAAAAGTAAAAGTTGTATTGCCGCTACAAAAGGCACAATTGTTTGTGCGCATGCGTGAAAGTATACCTCTTGCCCTGATTCGAACGGTATCTTTTGTCCCGAAACGATACCCGTATTTAGTGAAAGTTTTCTGTCTGCAAGCATGTTGGCTGCGCATTTACTCGCCGTCATTGTTTTGCAATATTAGTCTTGAAGAATTAAGCGACACTTTTTTTTTTGTCATTTCAGTCCATGTAGTTTTCGGGATAGGATAGCAGAAATGCCTCGTTATGCTCAACTGGTGATGGGCCCCGCGGGAAGTGGAAAGGTAGCTACTAGATTATAGCTACGTTAGCTAAGTAACGTTATTTATCCACACAGCCTGTGGTGCTGAAATGCTTCCGTTATTTTCAGTGGGTAGTTAGCTATTAAACTAGCTAACTAAATAGGTGTTTGTTGGTTGTTCCATGTGGATTCCAAAATGAGCAGGGCTAGGCTATGTTTTACAATTAATGCCAATTCACACATTATTAACATATCTAGCGATACCACTTGCTAGATTGTTAGTGGGCTAGCTAATAGAGTTGCAACCAATTATTTATATATACACTATTGGTTGCAACTTCAAGGTCTAAACTGCTTACAGGCACTGCCGTTGCCATTTCAGAAATGCAGTTCTAGCACTTTAATAATGTGGTTGTACTGTAGCTGTTACTTGATTTATCCTATTAAATGTTCTCATATCATCATGTATGTTTTTGCCACCGATATTAAAGTCAGCTGTGGTTTCTATATATCTCCCGCCTCTCCTCAGAGTACCTACTGCTCTACACTGATCCAGCATGCGGCAGCCATAAACCGCTCTGTACAGGTGGTCAACCTAGACCCAGCCGCTGAACACTTTGATTACCCGGTCATGGCAGGTAAGAAAACCTCTTAGGAGTTCTGATACTGTGATAGTCCTGTTTCTCTAACATTGAGTGCCACTGATGGCTGTTTTCCTACCCTCAGATATCCGGGAGCTCATCATGGTGGATGACGTAATGGAGGATGAGTCACTGAGGTTCGGCCCAAATGGAGGGCTGGTGTTCTGCATGGAGTACTTTGCCAACAACTTTGACTGGCTGGAGGAGAGCCTGGGCCACGTGGAGGATGACTACATACTGTTTGACTGTCCAGGTAAGGTGCTTTTCATAGAGCAGGGCAAGGAACGTGGCCTGGATGATGATGATGATGATGATGGTGGAGATGAAGTGCATAATATGGATCTGATTTTGATGTTGACCATGATGGTGATGGCGGTTGAGAGGTTTGTGCTGAAGGTGATGTGGTGAGAATGGTGTTGACGACGATGATGACGGTGTTAGTGGTGTCTGCAGGCCAAATAGAGCTCTACACACACCTCCCTGTGATGAGGCAGCTGGTAGAGCAGCTCCAGCAGTGGGAATTCCGTGTCTGTGGCATCTTCCTGGTGGACTCACAGTTCATGGTGGAGACCTTCAAGGTAATATGTCCTCTGCTAACACATCTTATTTCCAATCCCACGCTGCCTTTTATACAGGCTTTATAATATGCTATAACAGTTGTATTTTAAGTTAATTGAAAAACAAGTGTCTCAAAAACCTAGTTCATCTCTGGTATCATGGCTGCGTTGAGTGCCATGGTGTCCTTGGAGATCCCAACAGTCAACATCATGACCAAAATGGACCTGCTCAGTCCCAAGGCCAAGAAGGAAATAGAAAAGTAGGTGTCAGAATTTTGGAATTCCTCCTTTTTATGTGAATCTGTTGCCTTGGTCTATGTCCATCTGGTTTTATGTCTGTGTGTGTGTTTGGATCTGAATGCATCCTATGCACAAGCTTAGCAGATCTGTATTGGCTGGCACTGACAGATCCCGCTCTCTCCATGCAGGTACCTGGACCCTGACATGTACTCAATGATGGAGGACAACTCTGTCACCATTAGGAGCAAGAAGTTCAAGAAGCTGACCAAAGCCATCTGTGGTTTGGTAAGTTTTATTGTAATTAATCACATTGTCTGAAAGCTTTCAAAATACACTGAAAACATCATAAAATAGATCTATACAGCTAAAAACAACAATGCAATGTAAAAACAAGTTGACATTGAAGCTAAAGAAAGTATGCTTTCTCAATTTACCTAATTTTGCTAATCATTCCTTTCGACAAAATCAAGACGTCAAGGGTCTTGTAACATTTTTTTAATGAAGAATATTCAATTCCAGCTTAATTTGAGCAAATTCAGAATTGACAAATAATAATAATTCAGTGGGTAATTGGTCCTATTTCACACATGTGCTATTAACTCAATTCAATGTTTTTATCGTTTGACGGCCCTATGCCGTACAAAACCGTGCATAGAGAGAAGGCAGCACTGGTGTCCATAAATAAGTCATGACCCCTAGTTTGTGTTTTCTAGATTGATGACTACAGCATGGTGAGATTCCTGCCTTTTGATCGCACAGACGAGGAAGGCATCAACATAGTGCTTCAGCACATCGACTTTTCCATACAGTACGGAGAAGACTTGGAGTTCAAAGAGCCAAAGGTAAATACAAAACAAATCCACTACTTTGTGGACTAAAATGTATGCTTAGCCCTAGAGTTTAGTAGAGCAGACTAACTCTATTTTGGGAAATAATGTACTAAGTTACTAAGTCGACTCTCCAACTAACCAAAACCTTTCACTCATTCTCCTTTTTCCTCTCTCCTAAGGAACCTGACGAGGAGCCAGACAACACAAATTATGATGATTTCTTCCAGGACAAAGAAGAGGACTGAGATGATATACATTACAAAATATTAAGTGCATCTGCTCTTTCCATGACAGACTGACCAGGTGAATCCAGGTGAAAGCTATCTTCCTTTATTGATGTCACTTAAGTTAGTGTAGATGAAGGGGAGGAGACAGGTAATAGAATGATTTTTAAGCCTTGAGATAACTGAGACATGGATTGTGTATGTGTGCCATTCAGAGGGTGTATGGGCAAGAAAAAACATTTGGAAGTGCCTTTGAATGGGGGTTATGATAGTAGGTGCCTGGCTCACCAGTTTGTGTCAAGAACTGAAATGCTGCTGGGTTTTTCACACTCAACAGTTTCCCATGTGTATCAATAATGGTCCTCCACCCAAATGACATCCAGCCAACTTGACACAACTGTGGGAAGCATTGGAGTCAACATGGGCCAGCATCCCTGTGGAATGCTTTCAACACCTTGTAGAGTCCATGCCCCAACGAACTGAGGATGTTCTGAGGGCAAAAGGGGGATGCAACTCAATATTAGGAAGGTGTTCTCAATTTCACCCAAATTCCTCCCCATCCCTGTCTGTGAAGCTCCACCACGTGACCTGTTGATTTTTGACTGTAAGCAGAATTTAATGGAAATTAAGAAGACGTTTCTTGTTGAATATCTGGATTATGTTTTTGTAATTAAACTATTGTAAAACAACGTTTGGACATTTATTGCGATGAAAATGGTGATCAATTGCGCCACCCTGTGGTCATTCATATATTGTCCACACCGCGTCTCTATTCGTTGGTCTATTTCCTGTCAATTCTGTTGGGTGGGACAGGCGGAAGCAGCAGCAGCGCGAGTAGCAGTAGTGTCCTTACAAACGCTTACATTTTTAGTTTGCTGGGGCTGAAATATTTACATTAGTCTCTCAAAATGCCGGTAAGTAACTAAAATATTATGACTTCCTCTTAAATTAACAACCTTTAAGTGTGTTCTCTGTAATGTAAATATTTGTATCTTCCCCCATCTGTATCGACCATAGCATTTTCTAGTTAGCTAACGTTAGTCATTTCAGTCTAACAAAAATGCTTTGGATCACCCAAAAATAACGTGGCAACGAAATTGTAAAAATATTGCTTGATATTAGTCTGTAGTTGCCAATTGAATGAAAACCGGTCAAAAAGGGACATGTTAATTTATGCAGCCAATGGAGTTAGTAGTTTGGTGGGTTTAGCTGCTAGCTAATCTGCTAGTTTAGTAGCTATAACGCTGACCGCTATCCAGTACAGTAGAGTGCTGGCATTCTCATTTTGTCAAAAAGATCATCGCATAGTCATCAATATATTTGCATCAACTGTTTCATTTTCCTTTGCAGGCGTACCACTCTGGCTTGATGGATGGGGACACCAAGATGGTGGGGAACATGGCTATGCTGCCACTAAAAACCCAATTCAAGGGCCCTGCAGCGAAAGAGAGTATGTTTCAGCTAGCAAACTTAACAATTTGACACACTTTTTAAAGAGCTGGTGTTGACTTTCTTGCCCGATTTACCATACTCCACCCATCGGGTTTAGAAAATAGCCTACAAGAATGTACAAAGTTCTTGTTTGATATGAACAAGGTTTCGATCATAAGTAGGATATCTATCTTTCAACCTGTGCATTTTCTTAAATTCCACTTGACTGTGGTTGCCTGGTGGTGCATGTTGCTTACTTATTAGGTGCCATGAGTCACTCAAGTGTTTATTCTCTTTATTTTTAAGTACTTGACCAGCATCCCCTAACTTCCTCTATTTTCAACTCATCTTTGTTATTTCAGCCAAAGATTCAGACATCATTGAGGAGGCCATCTACTATTTCAAAGCTAATGTCTTCTTTAAGAATTATGAAATCAAGGTAAGGCAACATTGAAATGTGAATTATTTTTTTTTTAGCAAAATGGTGACTGTTAAAAATGGAAGTGGTCACCTGCTATTTGTGGAATGTTGTCTGTTTGAGTATAATAGAGTAGACTACATGTTATAAGGAAGTTAATGTTTTTACAGTACCTCCCCCTTCCTACAGTGGCTTGGCCTGTGGTATCCCGCATGCCCCAGCCTGCTTCTCTGAATATTGCCCTTGGCAATACAGTATTCTCATAGCTCTGTTAGCAGTGCTTAGTTAGGCAGTGACTGAAACTAGGTTCTGCTCTCATACACCCATAGACAAAGAGTACTCAAACTTTTTGATAGCAAATTCAACAGGGACCCTTCATATTTGGAACATAACTTGAGCGAATATAAGGAGTTTTACTATGACTTCGGCTGTGCATGGCCGGACAAACCAAGTCTCAGGTCGCGGGAAGGAACATTTTAAAAGCCCGCCTTTTGCCATAGAAAACCTTTTGCAAATTTCCTGCAATTCTACTAATTTTGTCATCAAATGTATAATTGGAGTATTCTAGTGGATACCAATATCCCTGTGAGCCTCCTAGGCCCATTTTGCCCTGGGTTAAAGGGATTCTCCAGTACTTTTGTATACTTTCTAGGCAGTAGTTCTGAAAGTAGTGCCCACAAGCTAAAAGTGGAGGAACAATATGTACTTGTAATTTATTTGAAAAATTAAAATTTGATTCAGTGAAAGGTTTATTTTCATTTTGGTAAGAGATTAAAATGTAATGAATTGACAGTTATTTGCTGATGTAAAAATATAAATGTACTGTTTTTAGGTTGTCATATTTGGGGTGTGGTAGGGTCATGTGGAAAATGGGGTCTGCCAGAAATTCTGGCAGGAAAAAGTGGTCTCAAGCTGAAAGTTTGAAAACCATTGCTCTAAACTTATTCCACAGAACCCTTTGAATTTGTTTTCTGTTAGTAGTATTTTGAGTGTCTGCAAACTCCTACCCGAGACAACCCTGGACACAGCATGTTGACATTAGACAACAGAATTCTCATTACCATGGACTTAAGTCTGTCAGTCACAAGGCTTGGTGTATCATTGGAGTTATCAACCTCTTTTTTTTTCTCCCCAGAACGAGGCAGACAGGACACTGATCTACGTCACCCTGTACATTTCTGAATGCCTGAAGAAGCTACAGAAGGTAACAAAATGAAATTAATTGATTGCCAATGGGCTTTTCTAATAAAGCAAATAGCTATTGATTCCAAATGACCCCCCCTCCCCCCTTAGTGATATGGAATGTTGGGTCCTCTGAACAATTCAAAGACATGATTTGTTTTGTATGGTGAACTCCCCTTGCAGTGCAGCTCCAGGGGTCAGGGAGAGAAGGAGATGTACACCCTGGGCATCACCAACTTCCCCATCCCTGGAGAACCTGGTTTCCCTCTCAACGCCATGTATGCAAAGCCCAGCAACAAGCAGGAAGAAGGTAAGGAAACTACAGTAATATTTATTTTCAGTATTAGTAACACTATTGAGTAGACTGATAGAGGTGCCACACCAACCGTACATTAGTGTTTTAGGCTGCACTGTGTAGTATTCAGTAGTACCAGCAGTTGTGATTACGTTTGGTCAAGATCTGTTTTGTGTGGACCCCAGGAAGAGTAGCTGCTGCTTTCACAACAGCTAATGGGGATCCTAATTAAATACCTCCCATGGTTTTTCCTGATCAGAGACCATGAGGGCGTACCTGCAGCAGATCCGCCAGGAGACGGGGCTGAGGCTGTGTGACCGTGTGTTTGACCCCCAGACAGACAAACCCAGCAAGGTGAGACATCTGACCGCTCCTGTCACAATTGTTTTTAGTGGATTGATGGACTAACCCTGACTGTGACCTCTTTTTCAGTGGTGGGTGTGCTTTGTTAAGAAACAGTTCATGAACAAAAGCCTGTCAGCTCCTGGACAGTAGACAATTCGGGTCTAAACTACTGCAAGGCAGATGTTTGTTTCGTTTTTGTGCCTCCATTTGTGTGGCTGAGATTTTATACTGAAGAGTACATGGACATACTGTTGTCAGGTGGCTTCTTTGATCATGTTAAGCGATTGCTTAATGCAATAAAACAATTCTGAAAACATGTCTCAGTTGGTCTCTTACACAATCAAGAAAATATTACTGTTTTAAAAACTTTATTGGACTCAAGTTAAACAATGTGGGTGTAAAAACCTGTGATTTCAGAACTCATGCCAGTCTTCACTCCACACAGGTGAATGACTATTGGAACTATCGAGCTACAAGTCTTATTGCTTGTTCTAACAATTCATCACCACTTTCATTATTTTGATCCTTTGCATTGCATGAATAACTTGCGTAAGACTCAAAAGCATCTCCTCGTAGATAGAAATTGTGCTGTTGCAAAGGGCTAGTGTAATCTGCTTCCACAGGTGAAAATGGCAATACTGGTGTGGACATTCAACCAGAACTGGCTTAACCTTATTCACATTCTTGAGACTACACAAACTACTTTTAAACAAAAGACAACCATCTGAAATGTGATTTCTCTTTCTGTAGATGTTCACAGGTGACCAAAGCTTAAATAATTATTCACACAAGGATAGACGACACTGAACACACGTCCCTGAAAAATATCCTAGAAAGGAAACTCAAGTATACAAACTTCACATGAAGGGGAAAACCAAGAGACATAACTTGAGCTATGATACAGTACATAATATTTACATACAATTAGAGCTGTGATCTTTATTACAAAAAATATTATTTTCCTCATGCTAATATTCTTAGGTTTGTTTATCCCCAAAAAATGATTGATCAAAAATGGAAGAAAACAGACATCACGGGAGACAGTTTCCTTAGCTCACAGGGAAACAACTTAAGGCAGCAGAGTGTATTAACCCTTTTGAGAGAAAGGACTTTGGAAGGAATGGGCTTCCATAGGTAAAGAACGGGGGCAACGATAGCCATTGTTGGTTGGTATCTCTTCATTGACCACAATTGCATAAGAGACAAGTCAAAAGTAGATGGCTCAGTGGCAGGTTGAAAATAAAGAAGCTCTTCAAAACAAAAACATGCATCTTGAGTTGTCATAATTCTCATTTAAATAAATACGTCTAAGGTGAGAACTGGGCAATAAGTATGAGGGGATGTTTTTTCCTCCATACATCCACAGAAGAAACAAGACAACCCTATTTACAACTAAAGAAAAAGGGCTGGCTTTTTATTCCACATCTTCCTAAGAGCAGAGCACGGGTGCAAAAGTCTTTATTGAAGAGTGACATGATCGATCTCCCGATGTTAAAATTCTAGCTAAAAAAACAAAAAAACAATTAGCTTGCAGACAAAATATAAATCAAGGGAAACGATAATCAAAGCATCAAGACTGATAGGGAAACAAACGATTGATGTACTATCCAGCCAAGGCACTGAATGGGTCTCAATTTCTGCAACGTGAGTGTGAGATTATAGCTGAGCGCTGTGTGGATCCAGAATGGTACTCACTGGGTGTGTGGCAATGGTGGGGGAGTGGAGCCTAGTCAAACGCCATCTCCTGACTCTTTCGTACACAGCGAGCCACCTTCCTCTTGAACTCTCCACAAGGATCCTCTCTCCATTCTTTCTGCAGGGCACAACTGTACATTAAAAACCCAAGCTTCACAAGCACTACAATCAACTAAACTGGTGGATAATCCCTCACTACTATCAAAAATGTTGTTCTACAAAAACACAATTCTAAAACTATGAGCACTGACATTTCACTTGTTTCTGTAAATTCGTTGAGGCCATAAAAACAAGAAAATAACAGCACCATCGTTTCAGCTTTTTCTCATAGAATTCCCCCGTCTGCGAGGGTGTATGTCTGGGACTTACGGCTGCGTCCACATTGGCGGGTGAGTCGCCGTTCGGGTCGGCCAGCATGGAGATGACACTGATCATGATGGTCTCTACAGTGTGAATGGGCAGCCAGCGCTCCTCAGGCTTCTCATAGCCAAACTTGTCCTCTCCGGGCTCGTGAAGGATGGAGATACACACGTCACCATTCTTTGCAACTGAAAGAGAAGAGTACAGGAATCAAACTGCTGACCAGTTGACACACAGGTCTTTTGTCGTCAGCTGTATAGCATATCGAACAAAACTGAAGATCTTCAACTCAAATGTCAAATCAATTTTTCTGTATGGATCTGAAACATGGAGAACCCTTTGAACATGCTGAACAAACTAAAGTAATTCATTAACCACTGTCTCAGATGGTGTCTGGCCAGTAGACTCCCAGAATACATCAGCAACATCAGGCTGTGGGAAATTACAAAACAAGACCCAATAGGAAGCACAATGAGAGAAGGAAGTGGAGCTGGATAGGACACACTAATCAATCACAAAACAGGCTCCAACATGGAACCCACAAGGCAAACACTAAAGAGGAAGGCCTAGAACCACCTGGAGATTAAGCACAGAGCAGGAGATGAAGGCAGGAGGTATGCCATGGCAAGGCCTAGAGTAAATAAATAGCACAAAAAGGGATGAAGGTGATTCATCAATGAAACCACTTACCATTGGGATGCCATATTTCTGTGATGAACTTCATCTTCGGAGGCCTATGTGGGTAGTCAAGGGGAAAGGTCAAGTAGGCTTTAAAGAAACCACCCTCGCTGTAAAGAGACAAGATGAGAAAATGAGTGTCACTCATATAGGAGGTGCTAAGTGCTAGTCACTATTTACCACAGACACAAAGTAAACCCCACCTATTTATATAATTGCTCTCCTTAAAAAAGGGCCCCTCCCACCCCCAGAGGAAGTTGCCACCACTATTTAATTTCCTGTCCTAGAGATGAAATGCACATTTAGGTTCTACCTCCGAAGAATGACGAAGTCTACTTATACATACTCATGAATTGGTCTATGTCTGGTTCTGGAGCTGTATTTGTCACAAGCTTTGATTTCGGGAAAATTTTGCCACTGATGGTAACCACTGGCCTATCTCCAAAGTTTTGGCATATTCCATCAATTGCGGCCGCGAATCCACCAACAGTTTGACGAGATTAAGGTGAAGCTCTGGTAACATAGATAATAGGGTTGAATGGCAGGTACCCGGTTACACAGATTTACCACCCAAAACCAGTCCCATTCCCGGGATAAATAACTGCGAGAAACTGGTAAATTATAATAAATGATCTATATGAACAGCATGGGGTGAAATGGAGCTGTTAAATGATATGCAATGTCTAAATCAGGTTTCTCTACGGCCTCTGCATGATGAAGCACAGCTCAGGGTGGGGACAGACTGCCCATCTCAGTATGGAGCGCAGGTCACAATGCACGTAGACATACCATCTCATGAAGGTAACTTTTTAGGCCTGCATTTGTTGCAGCATAGTCTATGCTACAGTAATATAAAGATCGAATGAGCTTCTAATATACCCATCTCCATCTGGCTTTCGGGGGGGGGGGGGGGGTCACGTTTCTTTTTGTTGTAAAGATTATAACTTTTTTAAATTGCAGATGCAGAGTTTTAAAACAGCCTTTCACTCGAATAGCGTTGCTTTAAAATCTGTGCACATGCGATCACGCTCTCCTAGCCTAGCCTCTTAAGGTAATAAACTCAATGCAATATTAGCTTTACATTTAGCCAATTAAAGATGGGTTATGCATAATAACCTCATTTATAGCCTCTGTCTCTTGCGCTATACGCAAGTGCCTGTGATCTGCTGGTCTCTCCTTAAAAAACACCCCTTACCTCAGAGTCCCATGCAGAACTAGCTAGACTAGAATAGCTTGCTGGACATTTGTTTTTTGCATGTATTATACCGACAGGCTATTCGAAGAGGGACGCAATCTCTTTTTTTTGCTGAATGTTAAATACAGCAGCCAATAAAACTCACGGGCAGTATGAAAGAAAAGCGAATGCACGGTAGGCTACAGCAGTTCTTTATTCAGACCCATAACCATTCAATCTGGAAGAGAAGTGAAAGCCTCCTGCATCTAATTCTAGTCCTATATTATTCAAGGATGTCATTAGAATGATGAAGATACATGAAATAAGTTGTTGTCCTTAACTGTTGAAAGCGAGGAAGGAATGAAGAAATGAGAGAGAAAGAGGAGGTAGGCTAATAACCTTAGGGGAAACATTATGAAAGCTATTCATACAGTGCATTGGGAAAGTATTCAGACCCCTGGACTTTTTCTACATTTTGTTACGTTACAGCTTTATTCTAAAATGGATTAAACAAACTGAAATATCACTTTCACATAAGTATTCAGACCCTTTACTCAGTACTTTGTTGAAGCACCTTTGGCAGCGATTACAGCCTCAAGTCTTCTTGGGTATGACGCTACAAGCTTGGCACACCTGTATTTGGGGAGTTACTCCTATTCTTCTATGCAGAGCCTCTTAAGATCTGTCAGGTTGGTTGGGGAGCGTCGCTGTACAGCTGTTTTCAGGTCTCTCCAGAGATGTTCGATCGGGTTCAAGTCCGGGCTCTGGCTGGGCCACTCAAGGACATTCAAAGACTTGTCCCGAAGCCACTTCTGCCTTGTCTTGGCTGTGTACTTAGGGTCATTGTCCTGTTGGACCAAGAATACAATCGGGTTCTTGGTTACCTCCCTGACCAAGGCCCTTCTTCCCCGATTGCTCAGTTTGGCCGGGCGCCCAGCTCTAGGAAATGTCTTGGGGGTTCCAAACTTCTCCATTTAAGAATTATGGGGCCACTGTGTTCTTGCGGACCTTCAATGCTGCAGAAATGTTTCGGTACCCTTCGCCAGATCTGGTCCTCGACACAATCCTGTCTCGGACCTCTACAGATAATTCCAACAACCTCATGGCTTGGTTTTTGCTCTGACATGCACTGTCAACTGTGGGACCTTATATAGACAGGTGTGTGCCTTTCCAAATAATGTGCAATCAATTGAATTTAACACTGGCTGACTCCAATCAAGTTGTAGAAACATCTCAAGGACGATCAATGAAAACAGGATGCACCTGAGCTCAATTTCAAATCTCATAGCAAAAGGTCTGAATACTTATGTAAATAAGGTGGGGTATTGTGTGTAGATTGATGAGGCATTTATTTTATTTAATCAATTTTAGAATAAGGCTGTAAGGTAACAAAATTTGGAAAAAGTGAAGGGGTCTGAAAACGTTCTGAATGCACTGTATGGGCTGGTAGTGAGTTCAGAATTACATCACCTGAAGAAGCATGTGGCAGAATCATGTAAACAAAGTGCACAGCTCAGCAAGTATGCATGCCTAGTGCATGTATTTTTCATCTTGTGCACATGCTTCAGGTGATAGAAAATCTGAACACATTTACAAAAGTTGGAATTATTCTTTCATGTGGATATATTGTCTCATTCTTACATGCAAAAGGACCAACCACATGGACAACTGGTAAAGTACATTAAAAAGTATATTCTGGCTTGTAGAGGTCGTGAGAGGAAACTTTGCTGATCCTAACGCTAATTTACCCCCAACAACGTTGCATCCAATGCAATTCAACGTGGGGTCTCCAGGTTATTCCTTCAACAAACAGAGGAGATTTGTAAAACACTCACAATAATGTATCTTGAGGGCCAATAACAACCACCTCCCACTGATGGATGTTATCATCGTCTATGAGACCGGCAGAAAATCCCTCCACAGGGTTCTTGTTGAGCTCTAAAAAGGGGTAAACAAACACGCGGACATTATTACCCAATACCCACCCCTGAGCGTGTGATCTACTTGATGCCATGTCATGCGTGTTGTCAAGCTAGAATTCAGCTAACGGACCAGTGAAAATGAACATGGGATGTTATTTAGCTTGAGGAAATTACCTAGACGTGTGGCTACGATTAAAATAAATGGCACACTTCTACAAATCTTAGCTAGCGAACATAACGTTACCACCACTGCTGTGTTTCGCTAGTTAACTAGCTAGCAAAATGGTATGTCACGCGTTAGCTAGCTAAACATACACCAGCTGGGAATTTGCATTGCGTACTAGCCGTAGCTACATTGACATTTTAAATACAAGTAAAACAAACATTATTTGACTACAAGCTAGCCAAGTTACAGGTAACTACTACACTTGTTCAACTCGGCTTAATTTAGCTAACGTTAGGTGCTTGCTTACCTGCCAGTTGTTTTCGAAGCAACAGGGATGATTGATCGGTCATTTTATGTGGATTAGCCTACCTATAAAGACAACGACCTGAACTGCCTCTAACATAAAATATAACAGAACAAAGAATTGGAGAGAGAGAGAGAGACCTAGCTAGCTTGTTACCGATGTTTCAACAAGGCCTTATTAGTTGATCGTTTCACACAGAGAGGCACAGCTTCCGACAGCTAGGCTAGCAACATCCCCATACACCGCATGCGCCCTACTCGTCAAGAGAGAGGGAGGTGCAAGCCTACATCAGGGTTACCCAACTGTGCGAGTGATTTTATTTTGACCGAACATTTTCTGAGCAAAACAAATTGTTTATGATGTGGTTTATTGTTGTACATAAGACTGTAAAAAAACACAAGCAAATAATCTCCAAGTGATTGTAATGTTGTAAATCGGTTCCAAAGTATTCCCACACCTAATATAGATATACACCAAGTACACTAAACATTAGGAACACCTTCCTAATATTGAGTTCACCATCAGTTCGCCCTCAGAACAGCCTTAATTGGTTGGGGGGCATGGACTTTACAAGGTGTCGAAAGCGCTCCACAGGCCTATGTTGACTCGAATGCACTTGTGTCAGGTTGGCTGGATGTCCTTTGGGTGGTGGAGTAGAGGTTGACACGGGGTGAAAATTCATTACTGTCCTGTCAATTGTTTTCCTGTTCTGTCCTGATCCCGCAACATTTCTATAACTTCAGAACTTTCTTGTTCCTTCCTGATAAAAACCAATCCAGTCCCATCCCGTGCTCATTTTTGCACGTAGAAATATGTAGGCTGTTGGTTTAGGAAGTATTTAAAATAATTTCAGTAATGCCATATGCAACTGTAATACGTGGTTGTCTCACCTATTTTAGTTAAATGCACTGACTGTAGGTCTAAGTCACTTTGGATAAGAGGGTATTATACACTGAACAAAAATATAAACACAACATGTAAAGTGTTGGTCCCACATTTCATGAGCTGGAATAAAAAATCCCAGAAATTGAGGAGTATTTCTGTCCTTAATAAAACACTGTTGTGGGGAAAAACTCATTCTGATTGGCTGGACCTGGCTCCCCAGTGGGTGGGGCTGGCTACCCAGTGGGTGGGCCTATGTCCTCGAGGCCCACCCATGGCTGCATCCATGCATCATGTGAAATCAATAGATTAGGGCCTAATGGATTTATTTATATTGATGGATTTCCCTATATGAACTGTAACTCAGTAAAATCTTTGAAATTGTTGCATGTTGCCTTTACATTTTTGGTCATTATAAATTACCTAAATGTATATCGATTAAGGCTGGATGAGGACAGAGACCCCAGCAGGATGGTCTGCTCAGCACAGCACCGGCATAAATCTGTAGCCTACAGCTGAGTATTGCCACATATGAACATTTACAATACATTAACAACATGAACATAAAAAATACATGTCAGTCTGGTTTTATTTCACTCTTCACCTCAGATGGCTTAGGTTTAGGTTTAGCTAAATATGCGAACAAGTGGGCTTGCTATGCCGCTTCAGGTCGCTTTTCCCCCAGCTGTAGCCTATTTGATCATTCGTGGAGCAACCAATAATGCTCCACACATGACATATTTCCGCCCCAAAAACGTATTTGATACTGTACTGCCTGTTCCTTTAGACCAGGGTTCTCCAACTGGCAGCCCATGGCCTGAATTTGGGCCAAGGGTCATTTTATTTGGCCCCTCATTTTCTGGGCAAAACACTACTTCTTTTTTTTTATAATTAAAATAAAATGGTAGACAGAAAGGACTGTTAAAACACTTTAATTTAGGAAATCTCATCCAAAGTATTCCCACACACAAGAGAGATATATGTGATCTTATACAAATGTAAGCAAGATTTATCTTTTTGGACTTTGTGGTCAATTTTTTGTCTACAAATTATTATTTCATTATGTTCTGGCCCCCTGACAATCCTCTCAAGAAAAAGAATGACCTGCGGCGGAATGTAGTTGATGATCCCTACTGTAGACTGTAGACTGTTGATCCTGTTCCCATGTTAGTCTCTATGGTGGACCATTCTTGATACAGACAGGAAACGGTTGAGCATGAAAACCCCAGCAGCATTGCAGTTCCTGACACAAACCTGTGCACCTGGCACCCACTATCATACCCTGTTCAAAGGCATTTATATTTTTGTCTCTGCCCATTCACCCTCGTCACATTATCTCTGTGCATTCAAATTGCCGTCAATAAAATGCAATTGTGTACGTTGTCTGTAGCTTATGCCATAACCCCACAGAAACCACGGGGCACACCATTCACAATGCTGACATCAGCAAACCGCTCGCCCACATGACGCCATACACACTATCTGCCCGGTACAGTTAAAACTGGGATTAATCCATCGAAGGCCCACTGAAGACGGTCATGACACCGAACTGCAGTCAGGTCAAGAACCTGGTGAGGACGACGAGCAGCAGATGAGCTTGCTTGAGATGGTTTCTGACAGTTTGTGCAAACATTCTCCGGGTGTGCAAACCCAGTTTCATCATCTCCCTCAAAACTTGAGACATCTGTGGCATTGTGTTGTGTGACAAAACTGCACGGTGCACCTGTGTAATGATCCTGCCGTTTAATCAGCTTCTTGATATGCCACACCTGTCAACTGGATGGATTTTCTTGGCAAAGGAGAAACGCTCACTAACAGGGATGTAAACAAATTTGTGCACAACATGAGAGATATACATTTTTTGTTCAAATGGAACATTTCTGGGAAATTTTATTTCAACTTATGAAACCAACACTTCACATGTTGTGTTTCTGTTTTTGTTCAGTGTATATCTGTTTGGCCTTTTTGTGGTCAATTTGTATAATTTGTAATTATGTTCCGGCCCCCTGAAAATATGCCACAAAAAAAAAAGCGTCCCGCAGTTGAATCTACTGTAGTTGATGAACTCTGCCATACGGTCATTGGTGCAAGCGCAAACAAGTGCTGTTTGCATGGCTACCACTAAAGACACCTTGAAATTGTAACATGCCAATGGTTACAATTAGCATATCAACATAATAATTGTAGAAGTAAGCTATTAACATCCTTTCAAATAAATGACATTTTGTACCTCGCCTCCAGAAGTATGAAACTCTTATTTTCAAGAAAGAACCACCAGTAAAAATCAACATACACAATCTAATTCCTTTCACAATTTTATTTCTGCAGTGCCTTTCAAACCAGAAATGTTCACACAGACATTGTAATAATAGTGTGTCGTTTTTTCCTCCTTTTTACAGGCTTAAATGTACAGTCAGAGATATAGCTCCAACAACAGTCTAAAACTGATAGTAGGGAAAGTTTCTATTTCTAATACTTTTCTTTGGATGGGTGGGGAAATTCTGTCCATGCTTTGTAATATACACACATTCAGAGAAATAACTTCATTTACTATCCTTATGTACAAGTGATACTGCGATAGTATGGTCAATATTCAAATCAGCAGTGTGGAAGAAACTTTCAGGTGTACTGCATTTATAAAGCCAAAAGAAAAACGGCAAACGTCTTTAAGTTGGCAAAACCTTGTTTTCAGTCATATCCATTATGGAAATAGTGGGTATCATTAGTGTCACATAAGCACTGGAGTGCAGATCAAGCTTTTACTTCATGGGCCTTTTCAATCAACCCGCCTTGTTGTCAAGAAGTTGTCATTCTTCTTCAGAGTGACTTACATGACATAGGTTGCTTTAGATTCTTACACAACATTAGGATGGCTGCTAGGCTACTGGTCGTAAGAAACTAAACAAGTGACACGTATAAAATAAAAGGTCTACCATTGCCTTGCTACCTGCCACTCATTGAACATTTCCCATTTTATAACAACTGATCAGGTGATGAAAGCCATTTGAGTCACTAGACTTGACCACATCATTCATCTGGGATGTATAATATAAACTAGACATTTACTCTGTATGCTTGTTGTACATTTTGAGTCACTAGACTTGACCACATCATTCATCTGGGATGTATAATATAAACTAGACATTTACTCTGTATGCTTGTTGTACATTTTGAGTCACTAGACTTGACCACATCATTCATCTGGGATGTATGATATAAACTAGACATTTACTCTGTATGCTTGTTGTACATTTTGCTGACTGGTGAAAAGGCAAGAAAGCATCTATGGGCAAACCAGAATATTCAGACAATCTCCACAGGGGAAAATGCTCCCCTGCTCTTGTTTCTGTTAGTTCCCTGTAGTGAGGAAATAAAAGTCATTCATTCACTCTTTGAAACAGTTTCACACAAATGCATACACAAAACACACACGCTTCTTCGAGTGGGTAGAGGTTGCCTCTAACCACCGGTCCATTGCACAGTGAGATATTTTGTCCATCCCCTATTGGTTATTACTGAGGATACAAGCTATGGTTAGGGAAATATCCACCCACCTCTAATATAAATTCCACAACCGATCCACTACAATTCAATAAACTGTACTGCTTTTCAAAATTCAACACAAGCATCAGTCCTCATTTTGGCTACTCAATACAACAAAAATATTTTTTCAGTTACACATTTAGCATTTTTCTTATTTTTTTCCTTCTTCTTCAAAAAGGCACCTTTCAAAGTTTAATAGCTTATGACATTTCCCTGTCAAGATTAAGACAACCATCACACTTCAACATCTGACAACGAATAAACAAAACACAAAACTGCCTAAAACTACAATAAAAACCATAGAAATAACTCCCAAAACAAGATTGTCTCCAAGCATGTACATGAAAAACAGAACATATATGTTTCATGTACATCTTATAACTCACCCCCCCCCCCCCCCCCCCCCCGCCTTGTTCTTTCTGTACAGTACTGATAAACCTCAACACAGTGCAATAACACCAGTAGTCATTGACAGGTGTAGTCCAGTCTGGCAACTCTACTGCAAGTTTTACAAGCAGACCTACATTGAAACTGATTGTGACAAAGAGGTTTGAATGGGAAAATATGAAAGAAATTAAGCTCAACTAAATCTCACCTATTTGGTTAGAGATCAGTGGCAATTGGTTTCTTTTCCAATTTGGGTAATATTCCTTTGTCTAATTTGTCTACAAAGTGATATTCCTGGCTTTTTACTGGTTAAGAACAACTTTAGGAAATAATAATAAGATGATGATTCATCTCAAGCACTCTGACTAAAAAGCTGAATGGGGAGTATGTGGTTCCAGCTGTTCTTCCAACATGGCTGGTCAAAAGGAAATGCTCAGCGAGGCCCATTTCCTGTCCATATTTAACATCCTGTCAAAGGCCCAGTGGCACAGACAGCAAACCTTTCTAGATTCTCCTGTCTATGGTCCAACAATCTACCTACTGGGCAACATTCTCATTCTTAATATGGCAAATGAAGCATCAATAAAGTGTCAGACAGGGATAAATAAGGTAAAACACTTCTGTAACAGCACCTATATATTGTTCTATCTATCACAGGTAAGGTCCATAACTTAAAATGACTTATTTTCTACATACAACTCAGAATGTACACAAACAGGCCAGTGGGCTGTGACAGGCCATGCAATTGGGATAACGTTCTTAAACTCTTGTGGTTTCCCTGAAAAACACACCAAAAAAAGATCTATATTATATTTTTACACTGAGTGGCTTCTTATTTAGTAAGACTTCATGTCTTAGGAGTGAAGTTTCATTTGTGATTGCTTTGCGCTGAATTACTGACAGGATTAAATGGAGCGAGACTGTGACTGCAGTAGCATCGTCCTGCAGACAGCTTGACTGTGATTGGTCAGGGTATCGTTCCAGACGGTAAGGGGCTGTGTGTGTGTGTGGCTCTGCAGAGAGTCAGTCCGTTTAGTGGGGTCCTGTCTGACACACAGAGGAGTGTGTAGTTGCCCCCCCACAAGCCCTTCATCTCCAACATCAGTTCACCTAAGAGTGCTTGGTGGTGGGGCAGACACAGAAACCACCAGTCCAGAGTCTACCCTGTCCAGACTATAGGCCCTTCTTAACACACATACCCCCCACCGGCTGACATCTCCATGGAAACTAGAGGGTGGGGGAAAGATACAGAGTTGGTTGGGAGGTTGAATGGGCATGGTGGTGCCGGTCCAGAATGAGTGACATCATAGCATAGCAGCATCAAGGGTGCTGAGCTGAGTCCTCAAACACATAGCCCTGACTGTAGAGCTGTGAGGCGACGCTCAATGCATTCCTTACCTGCCGAGAGAGAAAGTAGAAGTAGTATTATTCATTGATTGATTGATGTTGTGAAAGGGACAACTCACTAAGCTACCAGTAAGTAAAAAAGAACAGCCAAAAGTGTCCAATTACCTTGTAATTACCTGTGTAGTCATGGAAATAAAGTCATGCTTTATACAGGTAGCCTAGAGGCAGGTAGCCTAGAGGCAGGTAGCCTAGAGGCAGGTAGCCTAGAGGCAGGTAGCCTAGAGGCAGGTAGCCTAGAGGCAGGTAGCCTAGTGGTTAGAGTGTTAGGCCACACAGATTAACATAAAGGACGCAGGTTCAAATCCCCGAGCTGACAAGGTGAACAAATCTGGCAATGTGCCCTTGAGCAAGGCACTTAACCCTAACTGCTCCTGTAAGTCGCTCTGGATAAGAGTCTGCAAAATTACTACATTGTAAAATGTAAAAAACAACAACAGATACGCTACTGCAGTTCAGGCTTAATGGATGTGGTGGGACAGAGGTGAAAGTTCTGAGGTGCCTCACACTTGCTGACGCTGAGGATGTCGTTTTGCTCGGTAAGGAGCAAGGACAGGCCCTCCATCAGCAGCAGGGCCTTGTGGTAGCGCAGCACCGACGCCTCTCCCTGGTGGAACATCTCATCCAGAGCAGCAGCCTGCACCTGCAAGCCGAGTAGAGGGCGAAGAAGAGATCAGGGGCCGTATAAAGCATCTCAGAGTAGGAGTGCTGATTTGGGATCAGTTTAGCCTTTTAGGTTACAATGAATAAGATTACATGGACCGGATCCTAGATAAGCCCTCCTACTCTGAGAAGCTTGATACACATGGCCCAAGATGCTAAACACAGTGTCTCCCTCACCATCTGAACAGTGTGGCTAAACAGCAGCCTCTCGGCGGTGATGGTATTGACGTGGTCCATGAGACGGTGCTTGCGGGAGAAGAAATGTGCCAGCCGCGTGTTGAGGGAGAGGCAGGACGACACGCTGGACTTGTACAGCTCGTTCAGCCTCTTGACCACTAAACACACAGTCACAGAGGAGAGGGCTGAGAGTGGAGCAGTGTTCACGTTGGAAATAGAGAGAGAGAGAGAGAAGTCCTACTCCACAGCAGGGTTGGGCTCAATACATTTTTTTTCATGATACATCTGCCAGATGAGTGTAATGTTATATCCTTCTGTAAACGTTGGCTTTTAATCAAGCGTGTTCTTAAGTTGTTGGGTCTCACCTTGTTTGACAGTAGCAGAGGGGTACAGTTTTCCCTGTTTGACGCGCTCCATGGCTGTGTGCAAGGCAGACGACAGAAGTTCTGCAGTCTTCATGTACAACACCAGCTGCTCCGCATAGCTGACACACACACACACACAGATCAGAGTCATGATTTTGTAGCTGACGCTACAGTCATTGCAAAGTGTCTCTCAATCTCAAAGTGAACAGTAACCAAGTCTGACTCGCTTTTATCATCCATTTGTAAAGATCTCATATTCCATGAAAAGGAAAGACTCTAGACAAAGTTCTTTCAGTAACAATGGAATAGCTTCACTAGCTGGTGGCTCTCACCTCCACTCCCGGCTGAGGGAGCTGATCTGGTCAGCCACTAGGCTTTGCTGCTGCAGGAGAGAGGGCGGAGAGGTGTCCCCGTGCTTCGCCCCAGCCCCCCTGACCCCTGCCACCTCCATCAGACAGCGGGCAAAGTCCAGGGTGAAGCGCAGGCTCCTCAGGGTGTCTGTGTGCTCCTGCTGCACTCAGACAGACAGAGGGAGAGAGACAAGGTCACGCACATCGGACGTCATAAAATATAGCCTACAGGGAGATGGGTGTTCTTCAAAACAGAGACAGAGATGGACAGAAAAAAACATGCAGAGACAAACTCAGAGAAACAGACAGCAGCAACCCCACATCCCAACCCCTACTCTCACCTCCATCAGTGTCTCCTCTGGCAGCTCAGGGGCCAGGAAGCTAACAGGTCCCCCCATGTTGGCCGTAATTGGGTCTGTGAAGCTGTAGCATGGTCTGGAAGGACCCTCAAAGCCGTCCAGATAGGTGCCTGTCTGAAATCGGCTGGTAAAAGAACCCACTGGGCTTATGGAGCTGGAGGAGCCTGCTATAGAAATAAGTGTTTTGTGGTTAGAGCATGGAAAGTACCTCAGAACAGGCCCTTGATGGCACTTAGTCTAAACTGACAGTCGTTCAACTGACACAGAGTAGTGTATTGTGAATATCATTGCCACTAAGATCAGCATCCCTAGGACACTATAATGTATTTGGATGCTGTGCGGAGCAATGACACCTAGCTGCTGAGTCAATCAACTCACCTGAGAACTGTCTGGTTTTGGAGGGCTGTGGAGGGATGCTGCCGCTGGGTGGGGAGCCCACAGTGAACACCACCTGAGCTGGGAGGGCTGAGCCTGCTGCCATGGCTCCACCACCAGAGGGTGCTGAGGACAGAGAGACAGAACACAGGGAGGATGAATCACAGTAATGACCTAGCTACATGCAGTGGAGCAAGTTGGTAATTTACCCTGGTAGTTAGTGTTACTGCTTTAAAAAGTCCAGAGCTGTAGAAACACATTTCAGTTCCTATAGAAAAAGGGAATGTTCCATTAGAGCAGAGCAGGCTTGGGTGGGCCTGGGTGGACACAGCCCCACCAAATGGGGCCCTTCCAGGCCCACCCAATCAGATTGAGCGAAAACAAAAAAGAATACATAATTCTTTAAATAATACAACAGTCCTCAGCACCTTAGGCCATTTAAAACCAGAGAAGTTGGTTCTATATGGCATCGATATGAGTCCGAAAATAGTGTCAAAATTGACGACAAAGTGTACATAGGTTAATTTTGGTCATAAAGTCAGTCTCATCTAAAACTGAGTTTTGTCAGTGAGTTTGTCACGACTTATTGGAGGGGTGGGTATGGATTACAATCATGCCCATTTGCCCATGCCCACTAATATGAGATAATCAGCTGTGCTGATTGCGCTGTGCGTGCTCTATCCAATCATAGCAGCCAGAACCTCCAGACAGTGAGACAGACCTGCCCAATACACGACGCCTCAGGCTTGTTTACATAAGACAACACCTCACCAATGTTATGTTGAAAGAACCCATAAGCCCTTTATGGAGTGCTCACTTGCTGATGTTTGATAGTGCCAATCACTCGAGTCTGTTGGAACTTAGCTAGCTGGAACTTGATTTTGGGCACTGATAAACAGTGCGCAGCTTGTGCTTTATTTAAGATAGTTTGGCAGCTTGCAGATGAAGTTGTAGACATGTTATTGTTCTCAGAAAACAGTTTTTCAGCTCGCAGCCAGACTTTCCCTTCATGATAGATTTGAAGGAAGTTATTATTTCGAGGAAGTGGCTGGCCATGTTGTTGCTACGGTGATTCAGTAGGGACAAACAACAGTACCTGCCATGATACGATATTCGAACATAACACACCCACATCAAACCACATCCCCAAGACAACTTGTTTGCATTCAGTCATGGCCGCGTTTCTTAATGAACCATCAACACAAGGTCAAATCAGGAAGCGCAGTCACCCATTAAAACGTTTTTGTGTTGGAATTGACTCCTGTGGAACTTCACCCAATTGATACTGTGACCCCAGTCTAAAAAATAAGGAAATATGCACAGCTCTGCTGACCTTGGAAGCTCCAAATTCTAACCCCCAAACAGATCTATACGGAGTGACCCACATCCATACAAAGTTAATATCACAGTGACTGACTCGGTTTTTCCTATCTAGTCAACCTCGGCTGGTGAACAGAACAGCTCTTTATGCTTTAGTCATGCAGGTAGACAATGACTGAAGGGTAAAACTTGGTGAATAGGTCTACTATGCTCACCTGTGATGTCTCTGTTTGAGCTGAGGTTCTCACTGCTGCCGTGCTCCCCCAGCGGTCCTCCAAATGCAGCCATCAGCAGCATGTCAGACAGACGACCTGCACTCTGAGACCTGCCGAAGCTTTTGTTGTCTTCTGTAGTCCTCTGGCTGTATTGCCCAAGCTGGACAGTAGGAGGCTGTCCTGGGTACCTGTGGTTTGAGGCAGCCTTGCTGCCGGGCGGGGCCAGAACCAGACCCTGCTGGGCCAAGAAAGTCACCAGGTTGGGGGAGTTGGGAGGTTTGGGGAACTCAAAGGGTGGTATGGCCTGTGGACAGGGTATCAGTGTCAGATGCAAAGTAGAGTCGAGAGACTATAGACAGTGGAATTGATTGTTTAAAGCAATAGTACAATTGCTGAATAGTTCAGTTTCCTCTAAAACACAGGCGTTGTACTAGCTGTGTCCAAAACATGAACTCACTCTAGAGGGGGATCCCAGGATGGTGGGGAGGGGGCTGCGCTGCATGAGTTCACTCAGCCTGGGGGAGGAGTGCAGGGGCCGCATAGCCATCATGCCTGCCTGCAGGTTGGCCACCACAGGGTCAGAGTGCTGCTTCCTGATCTTCTGCCTGCCGCCACCACTCGTGGCCTCCAGGAGACAGGGGGCGCTGTGGAGCCGGGTGCCCAGGCCTTGCTGCTGAGGGGGAGGCCGTGTGTCGGGGAATTGGAGAGCTGGAGATGGACAGGGGTTAAAAGTTACAGCACAATGTTATCTTTACATTATCAAGATGAGTATAACTATACAGCTGAAGGAAAGACACAGGGAAGTAAAACATCTAAAGGTGATGGTTCCTTTAAGTCAGGTTAAAACCCCTCTGATCAAGACAACAGGAAGTGAATAGTCTTGGTCTACCACAGAGCAACTCCCCAATGCCACTGACCCGTTTAACCATTTCCACCACTAACAAAACACTAAAACAGTCAGCCCAAAAGTTGGTGCGACGGACAGGGAAGGAGGGAGGGCAACCCCGGATTCCCACCTCCGCCCCGCGACCCCCCGCTGCCCTGGCAGCTCAGGGATGGTGCCCACTTCAGACACAGAGGGAGATGAGAGAGGGGAACAACAAAAAAGGAGGGGAAAGAAAGAAGAGGGGACATTTTGACACATCAATGCACTCTGGCAGACATACCTTGATGAGGAAGCTGGAAGGGTCTGGCCCCTCCTACAAACAGCCTGCAGGGGCCAGCTAAGGTCCCGTGGCCTCCTGGGTAAGGCGGCGATGGGCCAGTCCTTCCGAATCCCAGTGAACTATTGCTGCTGCAGCCGCGCACCAGCGTACACAGCCTGTGGCGGGAGGAGGAACATAGTCACAAAATAAGACAATATTCCCTGTTATCTCCAAGCTAGCAATGTTACTACTATGCCACAGAAGAGACTGTGTGTTTATATAAGCTTGTGTGTGTAAGTAATGCATGGCAATGTATACTGAGTGTACAAAACATTAAGGACACCTGATCTTTCCATGACAGACTGACCAGGTGAATGCTATGATCCCTGATTGATGTCACTTGTTAAATCCACTTCAATCAGTGTAGATGAATTGTATTTTTTATTTAAACTTTATTTAACTAGACAAATCAGTTAATAACAAATTCTTATTTACAATGACGGCCTACCCCGGCCAAACCCTAACCCGGACGACGCTGGGTCAATTGTGCGCCGAACTATGGGACCCCCAATCACGGCCGGTTGTGTTACAGCCTGGAATCGAACCAGGGCCTGTAGTAACGCCTCTAGCACAGAGTTAAGTGCCTTTGAACGGGCTATGTTAGTAGGTTCCAGGCACACAGGTTTGTGTCAAATGTGCCGAATAGAACAGCTGTAGACCTTAGTGAAATGCTTACTTACAAGCCCTTAACCAACAATGCAGTTAAGAAAAACGTTTAAGTAAAAAAAAAATAGAAAGAATTAAGGTAACAAATAATTCAAGAGCAGCAGTAAAATAACAGTAACGAGGCTATATACAGGGGGTACCGGTACAGAGTCAATGTGCGGGGGCACCGGTTAGTCGAGGTAATGTGTACATGTACAAAGTGTACAAAGTGAGAGTAGCAGCAGAGTAAAAGAGGGGAGGGGCAATGTAAATAGTCCGGGTAGTCATTTGATTAGCTGTTCAGGAGTCTTATGGCTTGGGGGTAGAAGCTGTTAAGAAGCCTTTTGGACATAGACTTGATGCTCCGGTACCGCTTGTCGTGCATTAGCAGAGGGAACAGTCTATGACTAGGGTGGCTGCAGTCTTTGACAATTTTTAGGGCCTTCCTCTGACACCTCCTGGTATAGAGGTCCTGGATGGCAGGAAGCTTGGCCGCAGTGATGTACTAGGCCGTATGCACTACCCTCTGTAGTGCCAGGCAGTTGGAGGCCGAGCAGTTGCCATACCAAGCAGTGATGCAACCCGTAAGAATGCTCTTGATGGTGCAGCTGTATAACTTTTTGAGGATCTGAATATCCATGCCAAATCTTTTCAGTCCCCTGAGGGGGAATAGGCTTTGGTGTGCCCTCTTCATGACTGTCTTGGTGTGTTTGGACCATGATAGTTTGTTGGTGATGTGGACACCAAGGAACTTGAAACTCTCAACCTGCTCCACTTCAGCCCTGTCGATGAGAATGGGGGAGTGCTCGGTCCTCCTTTTCCTGTCGTCCACAATCTTGATCACGTTGAGGGAGAGGTTGTTGTCCTGGCACTACACAGCCAGGTCTCTGATCATCATTGTCGGTGATCAGGTCTACCACTGTTGTGTCATTGGCAAACTTAACGATGGTGTTGGAGTCGTGCCTGGCCATGTAGTCATGAGTGAACAGGGAGTACAGGAGGGGCCTGAGCACGTACCCCAGAGGGGCCCCTGAGTTGAGGATCAGCGTGGCAGATGTGTTGCTATCTACCCTTACCACCTGGGGGCATCCCGTCAGGAAGTCCAGGATCCAGTTGCAGAAGGTGTTTTGTCCCAGGGTGATGAGCTTTGAGTGCACTATGCTGTTGAACGCTGAGCTGTAGTCAATGAATAGCATTCTCACATAGGTGTTCCTTTTGTCCAGGTTGGAAAGGGCAGTGTGGAGTGCAATAGAGATTGCATCATCTGTGGTTCTGTCGGCGCAGTATGCAAATTATGTGGGTCTAAGGTTTCTGGGATGATGTTGTTGATGTGAGCCATGGCTACAGACGTGAGTGCTATGGGTCAGTGGTCATTTAGGCAGGTTGCCTTAGTGTTCTTGGGCACAGGGACTATGGTGGTCTGCTTAAAACATGTTGGTATTACAGACTCAGTCTGGGACAGGTTGAAAATGTCAGTGAAGACACTTGCCAGTTGGTCAGCGCATGCTCGGAGTACACGTCCTTTCGTTTTTGCTTGTAAACAAGAATCAGGAGGATAGAATTATGGTCAGATTTGCCAAAAATGGAGGACGAATGAGATCTTTATCATGAGATACTCCACCAAAACCTCGAGACTTCCTTACTATTAAATTTTGTGCACAAGCTGTTGTTTACAAATATACATAGACCGCCACCCCTTGTCTTACCAGAGGCGGCTGTTCTATCCTGCCGATACAGCGTAAAACCCACCAGATGTATGTTATTCATCTCGTTGTTCAGCCACGACTCAGTGAAACATAAGATATTACAGTTTTTATTGTCCCGTTGGTAGGAAATACATGATCGTAGTTAGTCTATTTTATTATCCAATGATTGTACGTTGGCTAATAAGATTGACGGTAAAGGCAGATTACCCACTCGCCGTCGGATCCTTACAAGGCACCTGGGCCTACGTCCCCGATATCTGTCTCTTTCTCCTGCGAATGACGGGGGCCTTGTCGGGGTCTGAAATAAATCCTTTGCGTCAGACTCGTTACAGAAAAAATCTTCTTCCAGTACGAGGTGAGTAATCACTGTCCTGATATCTAGAAGCTCTTTTCGGTCATAAGAGACAGTGGCAGAAACATTATGTACAAAATAAGTTACAAATAACGCGAAAAAACACACACAATAGCACAATTGGTTAGGGGACCGTAAAACGGCAGCCATCTCCTCCGGCGCCATCAAGAACTGCAACGCTGCTGGTTTGCTCACGTTCAACAGCTTCAGTGTGTATCAGAAATGGTCTACCACCCAAAGGACATCCAGACAACTTGGGCCAGCATCCCTGTGGAACACTTTCGACACCATGTAGAGTCCATGCCCTGACGAATTGAGGCTGTTCTGAGGGCAAAAGGGGGTGTGTGCAACTCAATATTAGGAAGGTGTCCTTAATGTCTTGTACACTCAGTGTATGTATATACTGACTGTGGGGAGCCATCATGGCTGAGGGAATGAAGGTTCTGCTCCATGCGCTGGTAGTTGGGGACCTGAGTGGGAACGGGAATGGGCACCGACTGACCGTAGTTGCCATAGTTACCACAGTTACTGCCAGAGAACTCACTTGGCCGACTGAAAGAAGAGAGAAAGCGGGAGCTACGTTTAACCATTCCCTGTCTAATCAATGCATTAACAAAGAGAGTGAAACAGCAAAAATACTGAGAGAATATTAACAGACAAAACATTATGTAATAGTGAGAGTGAAAGATAGAGCCCTTGATTTGTGATTGCTTTGGTAGAGAGGGGAGATTGACCTACTGAATAGTGCTGGGAATTGCCAGGGACCTCATGACACAATATTATCACGATACTTAGGTGCTGATACTATGTGTATTGTGATTCTCACGATTCTCACAATTCTATATGGATTCTATATGGATTCTATATGGATTCTATATGGATTCCGATTTGATAATGCAATTTTATTGCTATTTGATGTTCCAAAAATATTGCTCACAGCTGCAGAGAGAAAAGTAGTTTTAAATCAGTCATGGAAATAAGAGCTGAAATATTGGCTCACTATTTAAAAAATATATAGATTTTTTGCTGTGTAGATTGATGAGGAAAACAAATAATTTAATACATTTTAGAATAAGGCTGGAACGTAACAAAATGTGGAAAAAGTCAAGGGGTCTGAATACTTCCCTAATGCACTGTAGTAGGCCTAGCCTGTAGAGATGGGATCCTGCTCTTTTTAATTAAGGCCATCAAAACTCTGTTCTCTCACACAAATGCATTGCCTATAGAAATGTTGCGCAACATGAGCTCATGGGCTTACATGAAGTGTTTGATAAGACTACATTTGCTGATGTCAGAGTGATTAGAGCAACAGAGAGCTGAGTACCAGGCAATTAGCAAGTTTGGTAGGCTACTAATTGACCATCAGCAGCATCAGAGACTAAACGGTCACGTGGAATTTGACTGCGGTCATGACTTGTGACCGCCGGTGTGGCGGTAATCTGGTCACCCATCACTACTACTGACCTAACATATTTTTGTCATCAAGCCTTACAAACGAATCCCCCTACTCTAGAAGGGTATCATTGGCCTGGGCTTCCAGTGCACAATACACATTGACTCACCCAGCTGCCAGAGTGAGGGAACTGGCATTAGCATGTCATGGCTTTAGTATGTCTGAACACTGAGAATAAGTGAATCCCTTTCCAGTAAGAGTGTGATCAGAACTTACCTGATGGGACTGCGGGAGCCACTGTAGGAGGGGGAGTGGGGTGGGGTCTTGCCCTGACTGCCCAGGCCACCAGAGGCCAATAGAGAGCTGAGGAGGAGGAGACAAGAGTTTAGTGGCTCTAATATATTATTAATAAGTAGGATTGTTCTTAAGCCGGTTTCACATTGGCATTTCCCAACAGCATTGTGTACAGGTGCCCACATAAGACCAATGGGCTGGGAATTGCCATGGACCTTGCGATACTTAGGTGCCAATAGGATATGTATTGCGATTCCCACGATTCCATATGTAAAGCAATTCGATACTGCGATTTTATTGCAATTTGATGTTCCAAACATATTGCTCAGTATAAGCCTGCTGCAGAGAGACAAGAGATAGCATGGGAAAAAACATTTTGATCAGTCAGGAAATAAAAGTGCTGAAAACATGGCTTACTATTTAAAAAGAAGAAAAAGCTACAGAATGAAAGATACCTGAGTTTTGGCGCAGGAACAGCTGAGCTATAGATAGATAGACTCAGCAAAGAAAAGTCCCCTTTTCAGGACCCTGTCTTTCAAAGATAATTCGTAAAAATCCAAATAACTTCACAGATCTTCATTGTCAAGTGTTTAAACATCATTTCCTATGCTTGTTCAATGAACCATAAATAATTAATGAACATGAACCTGTGGAACGGTCGTTAAGACACTAACAGCTTACAGACGGTAGGCAATTATAGTCACAGTTATGAAAACTTAGGACACTAAAGAGGCCTTTCTATTGACTCTGAAAAACACCAAAAGATGCCCAGGGTCCCTGCTCATTTGCGTGAACGTGCCTTAGGAATGCTGATGTGGCCAGGGTAAGAAATTGCAATATCCGTACTGTGAGACGCCTAAGACAGCGCTACAGGGAGACAGGATGGACAGCTGATCATCAGACCACGTGTAACAACACCTGCACAGGATCGGTACATCTGAACATCATACCTGCGGGACAGGTACAGGATAGCAACAACAACTACCCGAGTTACACCAGGAACGCACAATCCCTCCATCAGTGCTCAGACTCTCTGCAATAGGCTGAGAGAGGCTGGACTGAGGGCTTGTAGGCCTGTTGTAAGGCAGCTCCTCACCAGACATCACCGGCAACAACGTCACCTATGGGCACAAACCCACCGTCGCTGGACCAGACAGGACTGGCAAAAAGTGCTCTTCACTGACAAGTCACGGTTTTGTCTCACCAGAGGTGATGGTCGGATTCGTGTTTATCGTTGAAGGAATGAGCGTTACACCGAGGCCTGTACTCTGGAGCGGGATCGATTTGTAGGTGGAGGGTCCGTCATGGTCTGGGGCGGTGTGTCACAGCATCATCGGACTGAGCTTGATGTCATTGCAGGCAATCTCAACGCTGTGCGTTACCTCCTCCCTCATGTGGTACATGACCCTCCAGCATGACAATACCACCAGCCATACTGCTCGTTCTGTGCATGATTTCCTGCAAGACAGGAATGTCTTCAGGAAGGATCTCAATCCCATTGAGGTCTGGGACCTGATGGATCGGAGGGTGAGGGCTAGTGCCATTCCCACCAGAAATGTCCGGGAACTTGCAGGTGCCTTGGTGGAAGAGTGGGGTAACATCTCACAGCAAGAACTGGCATGTCTGGTGCAGTCCATGAGGAGGAGATGCACTGCAGTACTTAATGCAGCTGGTGACCACACCAGATACTGACTTACTTTTTTTTGACCGCCCCTTTGTTCAGGGATACATTATTCCATTTGTTAGTCACATGTCTGTGGAACTTGTTCAGTTTATGTCTCAGTTGTTGAATCTTGTTATGTTCATACAAATATTTATGTTAAGTTTGCTGAAAATAAACGCAGTTGACAGTGAGAGGACGTTTCTTTTTTTGCTGAGTTTATATCTATATATTTTTTTTAACAAATCGATAGTTGGAATAAAAGTATCAATATACACTGAACAAAAATAGAAACGCAACATGTAAAGTGCTGGTCTCATGTTTCATGAGCAGAGGATCCCGGAAATGTTCCATATGCACAAAAATATTATTTCTCTCAAATTTTAGGCACAAATTTGTTAACATTAGCATTTCTCCTTTGCCAAGATAACCTATCCACCTGACAGGTGAGGCATACCAAGAAGCTGATTAAAAAACATGATCATTACACAGACAATAAAAGGCCATAACACAATGAAACAGATGTCTCAAGTTGAGGGAGCATGCAATTGGCACCCTGACTGCAGGAATGTCCACCAGAGCTGTTACCAGATAATTTAATTTCTCTACCAAACATCGTTTTAGAGAATTTGGCAGTACGGCCAACCGGTCTCACAACCACAGACCACATGTAACCACGCCAGCCGAGGACCTCCACATCCGGCTTCTTCACCTGCGGGGTTGCCTGAGACGAGCCACCTTGACAACCGATGAAACGGTGGGTTTGCACAACTGAAGAATTTCTGCACAAACTATCAGAAACCGCCTCAGGGAAGCTCATCTGCACGCTCGTTGTCTTCACCAGGGTCTTGACCTGACTGCAGTTCAACATCGTAATTCGAAACCGATTTCAGAGGGCAAATGCTCACTGTTGATGGCCACTGGCACGCTGGAGAAGTGTGCTCTTCACAGATTAATCCTGGTTTCAATTGTACCGGGCAGGTGGCGTGTGGGCGAACGGTTTGCTGATGTCAAAGTTGTGAACAGAGTGCCCCATGGTGGTGGTGTTATGGTATGGGTAGGCATAAGCCACGGAAAACGAACACAATTACATTTTATCGATGGCAATATGAAACCGATTTCATATATGAATGCACAAAGATACCGTGACAAGATCCTGAGGCCCATTGTTGTGCCTTTCATCCGCCGTCATCACGTGATGTTTCAGCATGATAATGCACAGGCCCATGTCGCAAGGATCTGTAGACAATTCCTAAAAAATAAAAATGTCCCAGTTCTTCCATGGCCTGCATACTCACCCATTAAGCATGTTTGGGATGCTATGTATCGATGTGTACGACAGCGTGTTCCAGTTCCAGCCAATATCCAGCAACTTTGCACAGCCATTGAAAAGAAGTGGGACAACATTCCACAATCAACAGCCTGATCAACTCTATGTGAAGGAGATGTGCTGTGCTGCAAGAGGAAAATGGTGGTCACACAAAATACTGAGTGGTTTTCTGATCCACGCCCCTACCTTTTATTAAAGGTTTCTATGATCAACAGATGCATATCTGTATTACCAGTCATGTGAAATCATGAGATTAGGGCCTAATTAATTTATTTCAAGTGACTTGATTGAGTAAAATCTTTGAAATTGTTGCAGGTTGCGTTTATATTTTTGTTCAGTGTAAAATCATCCTAAATAATATTACGATGTGTAACTGTATCGATTTTTGCCCCCATCTCTAAAGACCATGCCCATTAAACTCACCCGCTGTTCATCAGACTGTCGTGGAACACCTTCCCAGTAGGCCCGTCACAGGTGAGCTCACCTGCTGAGAAACCATAGCAACAGGTCAAAGAGGAATGACCATACAGCCAAACTGATGAACCTCATAATCATCTCAGAAAGTGGACTACACTGCTATTATACCTTCAGAATGAAAGTTATCAAAACAACTTCTCTCACAACCTCTGGATTCTATACACATTACAGACTGAAGAGCAACAAGAACACCACTTAGTGGTTGAGGAATGAGGATGCGCTTACTGGGAAAGTGGACGGGCACCATTACAAAGTCGTCTGTGTCACAAGAGGAGTTCTTGCTGCTGCAGCCACCTCCAGACGAGTCCTTGAGGAGAAGGCCAGGGGCATCCTCGGTAGGGGAGGCAAGGGTCTTGGCGCGGAGCTGCTGGACCTCAGCCAGAGACTGCTGCAGAGCGAGAGCGAGAGAAGCTATGACCACAGCACTGACACTGAACAACCCACTATATAGTACACTACCGGTAGTACACTAACGTTCAAAAGGTTGGGGTCACTTAGAAATGTCCTTGTTTTTGAAAGAAGAGCAAACGGGTTCGAACCAGAATAGAAAGAGTGGGAGGCCCCGGTGCACAACTGAGCAAGAGGACAAGTACATTAGAGTATCTAGTTTGAGAAACAGACGCCTCACAAGTCCTCAACTGGCAGCTTCATTAAATAGTACCCGCAAAACACCAGTCTCAATGTCAACAGTGAAGAGGCGACTCCGGGATGCTAGCCTTCAAGGCAGAGTTCCTCTGTCCAGTGTTTGTGTTCTTTTGCCCATCTTAATTTTTTATTTTTATTGGCCAGTGAAATTGCTTTTGATTTACAACTCTGCCTAGAAGGCCAGCATCCCGGAGTCTCCAGACATTTCACGTGTTTTCATGGGTGATTCGCTTCGACAACTGTGATGCAAGACCAGGCCAGCCATCAACAAGACAGCTGGCAGCGATCAGAGGGGTTTGGCACAAGTGGGTGGAGCGCCTGCCACTCATCTATAACCCAAGTCCAGACATCACAGTGGATGAGCATCTGGTCGCTTTTAGGGGAAGCTGCCCATTCAAACAGTACATGCCAAGCCAAAGATATGGGCAGCATGTAATGCCAGGACAAGTTATGCCTGGAACATGCAGGTTTACACCAGGAAACCTGCTGACGGTGTTCCCAAAAGGAACCAGGGGAAGCGGGTAGTCCTGGAAATGACTGCAGGTCTCCAGGGGCACAACATAACATGTGACAATTTCGTCACCTCATATGGTTTTGGTCAGGAGCAGCTCCAGAAGAAAATGACCATGGTGGGGACGGTCAGAAGGAACACGCCTGAGTTGCCTCCTGCCTTACTCACTACCAAAGACAGGGATCTTTTTTCCTCTAAATGTGCCTTCACCGATACACACACTCTTGTGTCCTACTGCCAAAGAAAAAGAAGAACGTGCTACTGATGACAACTCTGCACTGGGATGCCGCTGTGAATACCTGGGAGGACAAGAAGCCCAACACTGTCCTGGAGGTATGTTACTTTTTATCTTTCAAGTCTCATGTACTTTTTTTTCTATTACCAGATTGTTTTATCTGCACCATAAAAATAAGACATGTTGTTGTTAGGTGAAATGTTTGTTGAATTTGTGAACAATTTGTGAATTCAATTCTATTCATTTGAATATGTAAATATGTTTTCGATGTGATAAATTAAAAACAACGCTTTGATGCAATTTTTCACGTTACTATGCAAGACATGAAGTACCACTTGTACAGTGGGGCAAAAAAGTATTTAGTCAGCCACCAATTGTGCAAGTTCTCCCACTTAAAAAGATGAGGCCTGTAATTTTTTTCATGCCCTGCCTCCAGTCCACTTATCGATATCTGAACAAGAGAGCCTCATCGAAATTTCAACAAGCGGTTCTGTGAAAATTGAATTTAATGAGAAGCCACTGCCAGATTTCTGGATTGGGCTGCGCTCAGATTATCCTGCCTTGGCAAATCGCGTTGTGAAGACATTGATGCTCTTTGCAACCACGTACCTATGTAAGAGTGGATTCTCGGCCCTCACTAGCATGAAAACTAAATACAGGCACAGACTGTGTGTGGAAAATTATTTAAGACAGACTCTCTCCAATACAACCTAACATTGCAGAGTTATGTGCATCCTTTCAAGCACACCCCTCTCATTAACCTGTGGTGAGTTATTCACAATTGTCGATGAACAAATAAGGTTTTATATGTAAGATGGTTAAATAAAGAGCAAAATTATTGATTATTATTATTTGTGCCCTGTTCCTATAAGAGCCCTTTCTCACTTCCCATAAGCCGGGTTGAGACTAAACTCACACTCATTCTTATGTTTAATAAATGTTTAGTGTGTGTGTGTGTGGCAGGCTTACAATGATGTCAAAAAACAACATTTGAGAGTGTGCTGACCCTGGTGCTAGAGGGGGTACGCAGCTGGAAGTTGAATGTTTGAAGGGGTACGGGACTATATCAACTTTGGGAACCACTGCTGTAGACTAACCAGGTGAAAGCTATGATCCCTTATTGATGTCACTTGTTAAATCCACTTCATGAAGGAGAGGAGACAGGTTAAAGAAGGACTTTTAAAGCCTTGAGACAATTGAGACATGGATTGTGTATGTGTGCCATTAAGAGGGGGAGTGGGCGAGACCAAAGTTTTAAGTGCCTTTTAATGGGGTATGGTAGTAGGTGCCAAGCGCACTGGTTTGTGTCAAGAACTGCAACGCTGCTGGGTTTTTCACACTCAACAGTTTCCTGTGTGTATCAAGAACGGTTCACCACCCAAAGAGCATCCAGCCAACTTGACACACATGTCAGAAACATTGGAGTCAACATGGGCCAACATCCCTGTGGAATGCTTTCGACACCTTGTGGAGTCCATGTCCCGACGAATCGAGGCTGTTCTGAGGGAAAAAGGGGATGCAAATTAATATTAGGAAAGTGTATAGCATGCACACAAGCATGTATACACACACACACTCACCGGTGGGGAGGCTAAATGTGAGTTGGAAGAGCTGCTACAGGAGCTTGCTGAAGCAGAGCTGGGAAAGCATGTCATGGTCACAGCAGGAGCTGTATCAAAGAAACATATCAATATAAATTCTCTAAATAATAAATACATTCATTAATTTCTCACACTGTCCTCGTCATATGACAGATTGGTTCGGATGTTTCAATTAGGGTTGAGAAGATGGCTGCATAAGGACCGTTACTCACTCTTCTTCATGGACGAGCTCGTCTCTAGGAAGGGGTGACAGAAGAACTCCTCTACAATGACAAGAGATAAAGATTGAAAGTGAGGAACTTGCTCCTCAATTTTAAATAATGAGCACTGGTATGACCCCTGTGAGTGTGGCCCCACTGACCGAAGTCCATGCGGTCCTTGTGGTTGCGCTGCAGAAGACCCAGCAGCAGATTCCTCAGGTGACAGGAGGTCTCTCTGGGGATGCTGGGTGGGGAGACAAAAGTCACCATGAATGCATGATGGTACTGCACACTTCATTCCTGCTGTAACAATTGATCGGGGGCCTGTTTTGCATTTCCCCACAAATGGTTCGTGTTAGGATTGTGGTAGCTGATCCTAATCAAATGTTAAAAGCAGTGCGTGAGACTATGATAATCATAAGTCATTTGTAACATATCCTGTGGTCAAATCCAGTCTACCACAGCATTAGTTAATTAACATGGAAGCACCATTCAATACACACTCATGTGAAAGGAATCTGTACTCTCTATCTCTAAAAACACACACAACTATGAGAGCTGATCAACACTGACTTGGGGCTGAGGTTCTTGTTTTTCTCATAAAACAGCCGGAGGTCCTGGGGACTGCTAGCCTGTGGGTAGCACACACAGACAGATACACACAAATGTTAACAGAACAAATGAACTGTGCAAACTTCAGTGTTCGCATGCACGCAAGTTAGTTTAAAAAGGGAGTGTAAAGATCTGAAGAAGAAACACAGTCAGCTGATCCTGTCTGGCCAGTTTGGGTTACTTGCTTTCCTAAGAGCCTTAGGAAAGGCTGGATAAATAGTCTTGTTGTTTTAACTCTAGCTTGTCTACAGTTTGCGATCTCTCACATTATGTGGAAAGAAAAGCCAGTCTATTCGGGCTAAACCTAAGAGAAAACCAAAGCTGATTGCCGTCACGCCAGTCTTAAATATTGTATGACAAGTCAAAAACAAACTCTCTCGCTGAATGACCCCTTTCTGCATCGAGTGGATTCATTTTAAAAATTCAAACACAGCCCCTTTGATTAAGCATTTGAGATCGGTATATATGGGTATGATTTGAGTCCTCTATCATGAGGACTATGGTGCTCACCTGAAACGGGGCTTTCCCAGTCAGACACTGGAACAAAATGGTACCGATGCTCCACAGGTCAGCCTTGGCATCATAGTTCTGAGACATGATGACTTCAGGTGCCTGGTGGATATGGGGGAAACATTTCAGAGATGCACACACGACACATGTCAGACACGGTACCTAATGGGACAGATACACACCCTCTGCCTGCCTATGGTCAGGCTGTAACTAGAGGTGCTCACCATGTACATAGGGGACCCACACAGAGTGGCAGCCATCATGTTGTTCTGAAGGTAGCGGGCAAACCCAAAGTCAGCTGGAAAGAGGGATAGAGGAAGAACAGCAAGGGGGGGGGGGTAAAAAAATAAGATGAAATAGCAATGTACAAGTGGAGACCACAGCTGTGCCCTCAGATACTCAGCAAAACCTTGGGGCGATCACAAAATGTTTGCAATGAGTGGAAAAATGTAATACCAGCTGGGAACGACTGGAGAGGTTACAGTGGAGAGAGAACTCAATTGATTTTCCACTGAGCCACCAAGAGGACCAGTGACTGGAAGTTTTGTAAGAGATTTTTGAAACCTGTCATCTTACTCTTAATTGACAGGCACTGGAACACCTTTAAATTATATTAGTAACGGTCCTACTTCAGAATATCACACGGTCACAGGGAAAACAAATCACCAGTGATAGCCTTTTTAGCTAACATTCAAGATCAATGGGCAATGAGAAATATCCACACAAAAACACATGTCGTCATCATCACCACTAACTAACTACAGTGTTGCACTGTTAACTTCCTTTCAAAGTGAGTGATACACACACAACTGTTTAAAGATGCACTATGCAGAAATCCCTCTGCCATTTCCTGGTTGCTAAAATTCTAATAGCTTGCCTAACTTCCGTTTATGTGACAAAACAAGCAAGTATAGTGTAGAGAATCTAAACAGCTGTAAAATATATTTTCCATAACCAAAAATATTGTATTTTCAGCTACTTGAAACTGGTGTACAAAACCAAGAGACAAAATAAATTACTTTTGTTGGTTATCTACCGCTTTTTAGACTTGCTTTCAATGAGAATGACAGACCAATAACTCACATTTCTATGTGCTTTTTGTTGGGTCGCCCAAAAACAAACTTATTGCAGCTCTAAGAGTTTGTGTGGGTGATCTTGGAGCTGAGGAACTTTCAACAGCGGCATGAGGATTATAACACTGAGGTATGCTTCAGCCTTCACAAAGGCAATACATTCTGTCTGCAGGATAAATGCCACCTTGAGAGATATCTGTTTGAGTTTTAAACCCATACAAAAAAATACTGCTCTTTTGTCTTCAGCCCTGCACTAATTCATTCTTCACACAAGTGTGATTATCAGCTATTACATGAGTGTCAATTAATTCGGTGGAAAGATGGAACTCTTGTCGCTATAATTTATATGATGCATTAGTGCACGTGCATGCACCACCACACACACACGAGAAGTATTCAGACCCCTTGACTTTTTCCACATTTTGTTATATTATAGCCTTATTCTGAAATTGACTCAATTGTTTTTTAATCAATTTGCTCCATAATGCAGGTATTTAGAAATGTTTGCATATGTGTGTATGTATGTATGTATGTATGTATGTATGTATGTATGTATGTATGTATGTATATATATATATATGTGTATGTATGTATGTATATATATATATATATATATATATATATATATATATATATATATATATATATATATATATATAAAATAATAAAAAAAAAAACTGAAATATTACATTTACATAAGTATTCAGGCCCTTTACTCAGTACTTTGTTGAAGCACCTTTGGCAGCAATTACAGCCTCGAGTCTTCTTGGGTAGGATGCTACACAAGCTTGGCACACCTGTATTTGGGGAGTTTCTCCCATTCTTCTCTGCAGATCCTCTCAAGCTCTGTCAGGTTGGATGGGGAGCGTCGCTGCACAGCTATTTTCAGGTCTATCCAGAGACGTTCGATTGGGTTGAAGTCCGTGCTCTGCCTGGGCCACTCAAGGACATTCAGAGACTTGTGTCGAAGCCACTCCTGTGTTGTCTTGGCTTTGTGCTTAGGGTCATTGTCTTGTTGGAAGGTGAACCTTCGCCCCAGTCTGAGGTCTTGAGCGCTCCAGGGCAGGTTTTCATCAAGGATCTCTCTGTACTTTGCTCCGTTCATCTTTCCCTCGATCCTGACTAGTCTCCCAGTCCCTGCCGCTGAAAAACATCCCCACAGCATGACGCTGCCACCACCATGGTGCCAGGTTTCCTCCAGACGTGATGCTTGGCATTCAGGCCAAAAACAGTTTAATCTCGGTTTCATCAGACCAGAGAATCTTGTTTCTCATGGCCTGAGAGTCCTTAAGGTGTCTTATTGGCAAACTTCAAGCGGGCTGTCATGTGCCTTTTACTGAGGAGTGGCTTCGGTCTGGCCACCATCTCCACAGAGGAACTCTGGAGCTCTGTCAGAATGACCATTAGGTTCTTGATCTCCTCCCTGACCAAGGCCCTTCTCCCCCGATTGGGCGGCCAGCTCTAGGAAGAGTCTTGGTGATTCCAAACTTCTTCCATTTAAGAATGATGTGTCCACTGTGTTCTTCGGGACCTTCAATGCTGCAGACATTTTATTATTATTACCAGCCCCTTTTTCCTCCCCGATTTTGATCTTGTCTCATCGCTGCAACTCCCCAATGGGCTCGAGAGGCAAAGGTCGAGTCATGTGTCCTCCGAAACATGACCCGCCAAACCCCGCTTCCTAAAACCCACTCACTTAACCCGGTAGCCAGCGGCACCAATGTGTCGGAAGGAAAACACCATTTACCTGACGACCGAGGTCAGTCTGCAAGCGCCCGGCCCGCCACAAGGAGTCGCTAGAGTGCATTGAGCAAAGTAAAGCACCCCTGGCCAAACCCTCCCCTAACCTGGGCAACGCTGGGTCAATTGTGCGCCGCCCTATTGAACTTCCGATCATGAACGGTTGTGATACAGCCCGGGATCAAACCCGGGTCTGTAGTGATGCCTCTAGCACTGTGATGCAGTGCCTTAGACCACTGCGCCACTCGGGAGGCCCTCTGCAGACATTTTTTGATACCCTTCCCCAGATCTGTGCCGACACATTTCTGTCTTGATGCTCTACGGACAATTCCTTTGACCTCATGGCTTGGTTTTTGCTCTGACATAAACTGTCAACTGTGGGACCTTATATATACAGGTGTGTGCCATTCAATTGAATTTACCACAGGTGGACTCCAATCAAGTTGTAAAAACATCAATGACTATCAATGGAAACAGGATACACCTGAGCTCAATTTCGAGTCTCAGAAAAGGGTCTGAATACTTATGTAAATAAGGTATTTGTTTTTTTATTTTTAATACATTTGCAAGAAATTCTAAAAACAGTTTTTGCTTTGTCATTATGTGACATGGCGTGTAGATTGATAGATTGTTTTTAAAATGAAATCCATTTTAGAATAAGGCTGTAACGTAACAAAATGTGGAAAAAGTCAAGGGGTCTAAATACTTTCCGAATGCACTGCGCGCACACACACACCTATCTTGATGCAGGTGTTGGTGGAGTGGGACTTGCGTCCTGTGTGGTAGGAGAGCAGGATGTTCTGGGGTTTGAGGTCTCGGTGGATGATATCCTTGACTTGCAGCACCCTCATGGCTCCAGCTATCTGCTGCAGAAACACCCGGATGGTGTCCTCACTCAGGGTGCCCTTGGCTAGGGGAGAAACAGGGGTGGAGGGGTAGGACAGGACAGTCAGTAAAGGAAAATAAAACAAACTATACTAACAGAAACATTAGACTTGTTCCTGTTCCACGGCAACCTATGAAAACACAGCTTCTCTGAAGCCTGGGACTGTAGTCTAAATAAATAAGCAGCCCATGGAGACAAGGCCTAAACTTTCTGTGGTAAATTCAGGACCTGGTTGGTTCAACCCACACCCTCATTATCCAATGTTACATTATCCTGGCTTTCATTTTCACTTTGCTAACATACCCTTATTCTGATAGTTTGCCTCAATGCTCTAGGTGACTTTCAATTGACCGAGGCTTTAACCACACAAGCCAGCTCCAGTCATGGTGCGCTCTGAAACCTTCCCCCATTGAGTTTGCCCCACTATGTGCCACAGAGGCCCAAATTAAGGAATGTCTAGCAAGCAATTCTAATGGGAGGGTTGTCCTTGAATTACAGTGGCATATTTTTATTTTGAACTGTTTATCAATGATAAAACATAATGGAAGTCCTTTATACTGCAAAACATTACGTAACAATGCTTTGTTTAAGGTACTTAGGGTCCCTGTAGTGATATGTAGAGTTGTCGTGATATGTTTTGGGCATTTAAGCATAAAACATAGAACGGCCTCCGTTCCTTCTCTTGTTAAAACAAATTGGTCCATGCTGTGTGCCGACCCGGTTGTAGCGACAAACGTGCAAATTCTGCAATGCTTGTCAGTGGGGTAAAAAATTGATTTTGCGCCAATCAGAGAACACCAACCCGCTCCAGGTGAGGGAGCCAACAGGAGTGACAACAAAAAGGGGGAAAAAAAATAGGGCATTTTCATGAGCCAGTCGCACTTCATATGCAATGTAGGCTATGTGATGGTGCACAGACGCAATGCACAAAACACACATACTTTCTCCAAGCTGAAGCTACCCCGGCGAAACCCGGACGACGCTGGGCCAATTGTGCGCCGCCCTATAGGACTCCCAATCCCGGCCGGATGTGATATAACCTGGATTCGAACCAGGCACTGAGATGCAGTGCCTTAGACCGCTGCGCTACTCGGGAGCCCTACGACAATTTCAACGCAACATGCAACAATTTCAATGATTTTACTGAGTTACAGTTCATATAAGGAAATCAGTCAATTGAAATAAATTAATTTATGCCCTAATCTATTGATTTCAGATTACTGGGCAACCTGAGATAGCTGTGGCATTGTGTTGTGTGACAAAACTGCACATTTTAGAATGGCCTTTTATCGTCCCCAGCACAAGGTGCACCTGAGTAATGATCATGCTGTTCAATCAGCTTCTTGATATGCCACACCTGTCAGGTGGATGGATTATCTTGGCAAAGGAAAAATACTCAGTAACAGGGAAGTAAACACATTTTCTAGCTAGCTAGTACATAATGTTGTGGTAGCAAGTGAATATGCTAACATTAGCTAGTTATTTAAACATTTGGCAATGGCCTGGCACTGGGAGTATGGGATTATGGAGAGTGATTCAAAAAAGTTTCTTCTTCGTTTTACTAGGTATTTATCTAGCTGTGGCCATCTGGCTAGTCTCAACAAGGGCTTTCTACAAAATAGCAACATTAGCTCAGCTAGCTAGCCAACATTGGAATCTAGACCATAAACTAAGCAACACGTGCATGCATTGCCAAACACAGACATGCATTGCCAAACAACGCTTCTGCCACCTTATGGTTTGGAGTATTTTAACACAGCTTTGTGGCTGACGACTTCAAGGTCTTTGTTGTGTGAACACAAAAGAGATTGACTGCTGACACTGTTCAGTGGTGCTAATTACCCTTGGCTGGCGATTGGTAGACAATCCTATGCGTGTGTGTCCTGCTTGAGAGCTATCTGTTTATCTTGAATGCTAGAAAGTGAAAAAAAGTATTTAATATATTGTATAGATCAAGAAAAAAAGGCTATTCAAATACCTATTTATTTTACTAGTATAATGTGTCATTGGTGTTACCGCCTTGAAAATCACTCATTACAAACATTTAGGACCTTGAGTATTCTCTCCTGTGGCAAACGTATTGGGGGAGGGGTCTACATTAAAGAAAATTATTAGCTAATCACAACCCTTTTATTATGTCATTATTTGTAAGATTCCATTGATAATTTGGTGTCTAAATCCAAAGTGTCACTTGGCGTTACTCCATTTAAATGAAAGTAAATAACATTGTGAGTAAAATGATTAATCATCTCACTAATGACCTTAGAACATTCCCTCCATTTCAGAAAATTCTCACAAACCTAAAACGTCTCATTGGAGTTAGTACTCCTACTGGTGACACAATGTAATCATAATGGAACATATTATTTGAAGTCATTGAGCTACCAGATAAGTTGATTTAGAAGACGACAGTTAATTTTTTCTCCAAAATGCCATGCACAAATGCCACCTTAATTCAAGAAAGACCCAAGAGCTTCCCTGGGCGTTTGACCAATGACACAGTCCACTTACAGTGCAGATAGTCCGCCAGGTCCCCACCATTGCAGTACTAGAGAGAGAGGGAGATAAAAAATAATAAAAAAGACATTAGGAGACATACAGTGCATTCGGAAAGTATTCAGACCCCTTCACTTTTCCCACATTTTGTTACGTTACAGCCTTATTCTAAAATTGATAAAAATATATTTTTTTACTCATCAATCTACACACAACACCGCATAATGACAAAGCGAAAACAGGTGTATAGACGTTTTTGAAAATGTATTTCAAATAAAAAACTGAAATACCTTATTTACATTAATATTCAGAACCGTTGCTATGAAACTCGAAATTGAGCTCAGGTGCATACTGTTTCCATTGATCATCCTTGAGATGTTTCTACAACTTGGAGTCTACCTGTGGTAAATTCAATTGATTGGACATGATTTGGAAAGGCACACACCGGTCTATATACAGTTGAAGTCAGAAGATTATATATACCTAAGCCAAACACATTTAAACCCAGTTTTTCACCATTACTGACATTTAATCCGAGTAAAAATTCCCTGTCTTAGGTCAGTTAGGATCACCACTTTATTTTAAGAATGTGAAATGTCAGAATAATAGTAGAGAAAATGATTTATTTCAGCTTTTATTTCTTTCATCACATTCCCAGTGGGTCAGACGTTTACATACACTCAATTAGTATTTGGTAGCATTGCCTTTCAATTGTTTAACTTGGATCAAACGTTTTGGGTAGCCTTCCACAAGCTTCCCACAATAAGTTGGGTGAATTTTTTCCCATTCCTCCTGACAGAGCTGGTGTAACTGAGTCAGGTTTGTAGGCCTCCATGCTCGCTCACGCCTTTTCCGTTCTGCCCACAAACTTTCTATGGGATTGAGGTCAGGGCTTCATGATGGCCACTCCAATACCTTGACTTTGTTGACCTTAAGCCATTTTGCCACAACATTGGAAGTATGCTTGGGGTCATTGTCCATTTGGAAGACCCAGGCTTTAACTTCCTGAGATGTTGCTTCAATATATCCACAGAATTTCCTGCCTCATGATGCAATCTGGGGCGGCAGGGTAGCGTAGTGGTTAGAGGTTTCAAGTTCAAACCCCCGAGCTGACAAGGTAAAAAGCTCTCGTTCTGCCCCTGAACAAGGCAGTTAACCCACTGTTCCTAGGCCATCATTGAAAATAAGAATTTGTTCTTAATTGACTTGCCTAGTTAAATAAAAGGTAAAAATTAAATAAATAAAATATATTTTTTGAAGTGCACCAGCCCCTCCTGCAGCAAAGCACACCCACACCATGATGCTGCCACCCCCGTGCTTCACGGTTGGGATGGAGTTTTTTGGCTTGCAAGCATCCCCCTTTTCCCTCCAAATATATCGATGGTCATTATGGCCAAACAGTTCTATTTTTGTTTCATCAGACCAGAGGACATTTCTCCAAAAAGTATGATCTTTGTCCCCATGTGCAGTTGCAAACCGTAGTCTGGCTTTTTTATGGTGGTTTTGGAGCAGTGGCTTCTTCCTTGCTGAGCGGCATTTCAGGTTATGTCGATATTGGACTCGTTTTATTGTGGATATAGATACTTTTGTACCTGTTTCCTCCAGCATCTTCACAAGTACGTTCATCTCTAGGAGACAGAACGTGTCTCCTTCCTTAACGGTTTGATGGCTGCGTGGTCCCATGGTGTTTATACTTGCATACTATTGTTTGTACAGATGAACGTGGTACATTCAGGCAGTTTGGAAATTGCTCCCAAGGATGAACCAGAATTGTGGAGGTCTACAATTATTTTCTGAGGTTGTGGCTGATTTATTTTAATTTTCCCATGATGACAAGCAAAAAGGCACGGAGTTTGAAGGTAGGCCTTGAAATACATCCACAGGTACACCTCCAATTGACTCAAATGATGTCAATTAGCCCACCAGAAGCTTCTAAAGCCATGACATCCCTTTCTGGAATTTTCCAAGCTGTTTAAAGGCACAGTCAAATTAGTGTATGTACATTTCTGACCCACTGGAATTGTGATACTGATTATTTCCCTTAGAATTCACTGTATGTAAACAATTGTTGGATACATTACTTTTGTCTTACACAAAGTAGATGTCCTAACTGACTTGCCAAAACTATAGTTTGTTAACAAGACATTTGCGGAGTGGTTTAAAAACGAGTTTTAAAGTGTATGTAAACTTCCGACTTCAACTGTAGGTCCCATAGTTGACAGCGCAAGTCAGAGCAAAAACCAAGCCATGAGGTCTAAGGAATTGCCCGAAGAGCTACGAGACAGGATTGTGTTGAGACACAGATCTGGGCAAAGATACCAAAAAACATCTGCAGCATTGAAGGTCCCCAAGAACACAGTGGCCTCCATCATTCTTAAATGGAAGAAGTTTGGAACCACCAAGAGCTGGCCGCCAGGCCAAACTGAGCAATCGGGAGAGAAGGGAGCGGTGACCAAGAACCCGATGGTCACTCTGACAGAGCTCCACAGTTCTTCTGTGGAACCTTCAAGAAGGACAACCATCTCTGTAGCACTCCACCAATCAGGCCTTTATGGTAGAGTGACATATCCGGCCGTGATTGGGAGTCCCATAGGGTGGTGCACAATTGGCTCAGCGTCATCCAGGTTTGGCCGGGGTAGGCCGTCATTGTAAATAAGAATTTGTTCTTAACTGAGGTGCCTAAAAATATTTGTAAAAAAGACAGAAGCCACTCCTCAGTAAAAGTCCCATGATAGCCCACTTGTAGTTTGCCAAATATGCACTTAAAGGACTCTCAGACCATGAGAAACAAGATTCTCTGGTCTGAATGCCAAGCGTCACGCCTGGAGGAAACCCGGCACCATCCCTACGGTGAAGCATGGTGGTGGCAGCATCATGCTGTGGGGATATTCTTCAGCGGCAGGGACTGGGAGACTAGTCAGGATTGAGGGAAAGATGAACGGAGCAAAGTACAGAGAGAACCGTTATGAAAACCTGCTCCATAGCGCTCAGGACCTCAGACTGGGGCGAAGGTTCATCTTCCAACAGGACAATGACCCTAAGCACACAGCCAAGACAACACAGGAGTGGCTTCGACACAAGTCTCTAAATGTCCTTGAGTGGCCCAGCCAGAGTCTGGACTTGAACCCGATCAAACATCTCTGGAAAGACCTGAAAATAGCTGTGCAGCGACGCTCCTCATCCAACCTGACACTTGAGAGGATCTGCAGAGAAGAGTGAGAGAAACTCCCCAAATACAGGTGTGCCAAGCTTGTAGCTTCATACCCTAGAAGACTTGAGAATGTAATTGCTGCCAAAGGTGCTTCAACAAAGCTTTACCTAGTAAAGCTATATTTAAGTTTTTTAATACATTTTCAAAAATGTCTAAAAACCTGTTTTTGCTTTGTCATTATGGGGTATTGTGTGTAGATTGATGAGGGGAAAATACAATTTAATACATTTTAGAATAAGGCTGTAACATAACAAAATGTGGAAAAAGTCAAGAGGTCTGAATACTTTCCAAATGCACTGTATATAGCCAGTAGCCTCCCAAACAAGGCCTATCTGAAATATGAAAATAATCAATGAAATCAACAGGTAGCCTATTGTTCTGGTAAAGATGCGTCAGTAGCAGATTGCTAAACTGTATTTTACATGGAGAATATAAGTGTAGGCCTACTCTGTTTTTGCCAGACAAAACCGGAGAAAATAAAACAAGTGCTTTCTGCATAAGTGCCTTTGCGCGCCAATGCTGATGACTGGTCATTGGTCAACAGTCAAGACACACATTTTGGTTCTGAAGCAAGTTATGTCTTTGAGACAAGAATTTGGTGCAATACCATAGGCTTATGTTAGTTACCAAATAGAATAGGCAAAGACATAAATATAAAATAGGTATATGTAGCCTATTAACATATATAGCTTCACACTTGCGACCTCTATCAAAACCTTCTTGCGGCCACCAGGATGAGAACCACTGAGTTGGAGCAGGAGTGTGTGTGTTGAACCTGACACCAAAACAAGGGCCAAAGACAGAATTGACACCAGTAGCTTACCTCCATGACCAGGTACACAGAACTGGCCGTTTCCTAGAGAGAGAGAAACAAACGCAAGTCAGGGTTGTGGCAGACGACAAGAGAAAAACAACAATACAGGTGTCTGGGGTTTTAGCATGTCAACACTTACAATAGGAATGTTGTGACTGTGTGTTATAGAGCAGGAGGTGTTGAAGGCACATACATACTTGTGCTCGGTGACATAACTAGATGGTTACCGTTTCCCTGAAGTAGGAGAGGTAAATGAAAAGTGATGACTACTGTGAACAGGGACACTTCAGGAGAAAGATATGTTCAGTTAGAAGTTGATGTTCGTCAAATAAAAGTCTACCTCACTGGAACTTATGTTCCCATCTTATTTGAAATCATCCACTATAATGACTACTGACCTTTCAAGTGGTTTGAGCTCAACCCGGAGGTAAAGAGTTAATGACACGTCGCTACTCGCTAGCCTAAATCTCTGGGTCATCCATGCTGAGTCAACAGGGTTAAGGTATGGGCCATGTCTGCTCGGAAGTCACGGAGGTTAGCGCTGAACAGGAGTGGTCAAGAGGCCACAAAACCTCCCCGCTGTGCCGGCTGAAGTGTGAACTATGCTAAAGCTAAAGGGATTGTCTGAGTCTTCACACTCACTCAGCTAAATGTAAAGAGGATCAATATCAGGGTTCTCTACAACAATAGAACTGAGCTCATCGCACATCATACTGAGAGCAAGGATTAGGCCACAGAGCCATATCAAGAGCAAACAAGATGGGGGGGTGCATGACAAACAGGAAAATGACACTTTCAGAACTAATAGGCCAGTCGTCGCCCATAGCTACAAGTTGGCACATCAGGCTGAGTCTGCATTACAACTAATTGGATTTTGTGGTGGGTGGGGGGGGACAGCTCGACTTGGCTGACAAAGGCAAAATATTGGATCACCAGGGAGGTTCACTGTTTAAGAGAGGGTACAAGTCTGTTCTCTGAAACCACAACTAATGCTCTTCGAGAGAGCATAAACAAACAGAGTCATAAACCTGAGTCACACACCATATTATGCCAACCTCAGAAGCTAGGCTGCTTTTTGCCACTGAAAACAATTGGGCATTACTGAGCCCAAACAACCATTGTGTCTCTCTCATTTTTACCAACAGCATGTCAGCCATAGCACAGGCCTTACAAAAACAAGACAGTGCAGCCCACTTAAACGCCCTCTTATCAAATAGCAACAGATGACTCTGCTCTTTCTCCCTCTCTAGGTCTCTTTCAACAGCCAATCAGAGCTGAGTAATGGCTCATCCTAGAGTTAACTACTGCAGAGTCAGCGCTTCTGAAGTTGTCTTTTTGGCCATGTTGGTGATTGCAGCCAGCAAGCCAGCCGTCTGGTTTCCATTGTGCTTTGCCAGGCAGGCAGGGCCAGACATACTTGTCTACCCGAGGTGGTTTTGGCTTACTGACCTGGTAACATCTCCTGTTTATGACGACCAGCCTATAACAGAGCACGAACAGTGTCAGCTGTGTAAAATCAAGCAGCGCTCCTCCCCAATGCTACGTGCCGAGAAAAGTGTAGGCCTACATGCCAGCCAGGGAGGTGATAAAACTGCCCTGCTCTAAAATCCTGCAGGGGCTGAGATACTGTACACAAGATAACAGGACATATTAACACTTTAGTGATTGACAGAGCTCACCAACTGGAGTGTAGAGTAGGACAATACACTACCCCTCTAATTGGACCCTTCCAAATAGGTCTCACTCTGTTTGCCCACAAAGTAGGCCTCATGATTTTGGTTAGCTTCCCGTTGCACAACACTGTTACCCTAGCCTAGTTCGTACCCTTGCAAGAGTGTGGGAACTCTGTCCGGCGGGAAAAAATATTGGTAAACTGAAAGTCGTCTGTTCTTTCAACCAATTCATTTGTTTCTAAAATTTATATTTTTTCAAATACAGTGCATTTGGAAAGTATTCAGACTCCTTCAATTTTTCCACATTTTGTTACGTTATAGCCTTATTCTAAAAATGGATTAAACAAAAACAATGTCCTCATCAGTCTACACACATTACTCAATCACTTTTCACAGCTACTGTTTACAGGCCTCCTGGGCCGTATACAGCGTTCCTCACCGAGTTCCCTGAATTCCTATCGGACCTTGTAGTCATGGCAGATAATATTCAAGTTTTTGGTGACTTTAATATTCACATGGAAAAGTCCACAGACTTTTTTTTATCAGAATCGGACGATATTAGCTAAAAATGCCAACATCGGTATCGGCCCGATGTCTAGTTTAACGCGGATGTTAAAAACCGATGTCAAAGCTACCGCGCATACCTATGTGACGTAATGACGCCACGTAAACTTTTGCGCTACATGTGCAACACAGCATTCCAGCCTTCAACGTCTGCTGTGTAGATCAAGCAGTCAACAAGTCGAGCAGTCATTTGAAAGAGTAAGAAAATTTCAGCGACACAACTCAAAGGCGAAATCCATTAAAGCCAAGATAATGGAATTAATTTCCCTTGACGATCAATCGTTCTCTGTCGTGGGTGATGTTGGCTTTCGCCGACTGGTTGAGCACCGGTACACACTACCAAGTGCGCTATTTTTCAGATGTTGCCCTACCGGAGTAACAAAGTAATAGTGCCACTGCCATGAGCTTCACAACATACATTCAATGGAACATTGTTTGGGTCTTTGCGTGTCAAAAAAGATACAGTAGCACTGTCAAAGCTGTACAAAAAAAGTCTGCAAACAAGCAAACACTGATGGGTTTACAATACTGCATTGGTAATAAGCATCATTTGTTCCACCGCAACTTCTGGGGTAGCTAGCTTTAGCTTGGTACCTAGCTGCCCAGCCTAAAAACAATGACCAGTAGAAACTGCAGTCATTTTCATTATTCTTAGCAATGATTTAGGAATCCTTGTGAGTAAGTATTAGCTAGGTTGCCACTTGTTGTTTGCCTATTGAAATGGAACTTCAGTTCATGAAAATAAATAGCTAGCCAGCTACTTAACCCTGTTTCTCAAAGCTAAATTTATAAGCAGCCAGCTAGCTTCATCTGGCTAGTGAGGCTCGACCGGACTGGGTTATGTGTTGTGTAGTGTTATGTGTAAAGGACGGTGCCGAAGGACATGGCTGACATTTTACATTCTCCCAACCACTTGTGCTATTTTGTTTTATTTTTTTTGGCATTTTGTGTTACTTACTTTTTAACTTATTGTGTACATAATGTTGCTGCTACCGCCTCTTATGACCGAAAAGAACATCAGAAAAGCGATTACTCACCGCGGACTGGAATAAACTTTTTCCTTTAACGAGTCCAACGAGAAGGATATCCTGCCTGCATTGGAACAGGCCCAGATCAACGGCTTTTGCGTGAAGAAAAGACTCCAGAAAAGGGTTCGCAGATCGGGCATCCTGCTGAAAATCCGGAGGCGAGCGAGTAAACTCCCACTGCCTTCCATTCTTCTTGCTAATGTGCAATCATTGGACAATAAAATGAGATTATCTTACCAATGGGACATTAAAAACTGTAACATCTTACGTTTCACCGAGACGCGGCTGAACGAAGATACGGACAATACAGAGCTAGCAGGATTTTCCATGCACCGGCAGAACAGAGACATTACCTCTGGTATGGGGGTGGGGGTGTGTATTTTTGTCAATAACAGCTGGTGGGCGATGTCTAATCTTAAAAAGTTTTGAGGTCTTGCTCATCTAAGGTAGAGTACCTTATAATAAGCTGTAGACAGCACTATCTACCAAGAGAGATTTCATCTGTATTATTCGTAGCCGTCTACTTACCACCACAAAACGAAGCTGGCACTAAGACCGTTCTCAACCAACTCTATAAGGCCATAAGCAAAGAAGAAAATGCTCACCCAGAAGCGGCACTCCTAGTGGCCGGGGACCTTAATACAGGCAAACTTAAATCAGTTTAACCAACTTTTTACCAGCATGTCACATGTGCAACCAAGGAAAATAAATCCTAGACCTTTACTCCCACACACAGAAGCATACAAAGTTCTTCCCCGTCCTCCATTTGGCAAATATGACCATAATTCTATTCTCCCGATTCCTACTTACAAGGAAAAACTAAAGCAGAAAGTACCAGTGATTCGCTCTATACAGAAGTGTCCAGATGATGCGGATGCTACACTACAGGACTGTTTTGCTAGCACAGACTGGAACATGTTCCGGGATTCATCCAATGGCATTGAGGAGTACACCACCTCAGTCATCGGCTTCATCAATAAGTGCATTGGTGACATTGTCCCTACAGTGACTGTACGTACATATCCCAAACAGAAGCTATGGATTACAGGCAACATCCGCATCGAGCTAAAGGCTTGAGCTGCCACTTTCAAGGAGCGGGAGACTAATCCGGACGTTTATAAGAAATCCCGCTATGCCCTCAGACGAACCATCAAACAAGCAAAGCGTCAATACAGGATTAAGATTGAATCCTACGACACCGGCTCTGATGCACGTCGGATGTGGCAGGGCTTGAAAACTATTACGGACTACAAAAGGGAAACCCAGACGCGAGCTGCCCAGTGACACGAGCCTACCAGATGAGCTAAATGCCTTTTATGCTTGCTTCGAGGCAAGCAATACTGAAGCATGCACGAGAGCACCAGCTGTTCTGGATGACTGTGTGATAACCCTCTCGGTAGCAGATGTGAACAAAACAGGTCAACATTCACAAAGCCGCTGGGCCAGACGGATTACCAGGACGTGTACTCAAAGCATGCACAGACCAACTGGCAAGTGTCTTCACTGACATTTTCAACCTCTCCCTGACCGAGTCTGTAATACCTACATGTTTCAAGCAGACCACCATAGTCCCTGTGCCCAAGGAAGCAAAGGTAACCTGCCTAAATGATTACCACCCCACGGCCCTCACGTTGGTAGCCATGAAGTGCTTTGAAAGGCTGGTCATGGCTCACATCAACAGCATCCTCCCGGACACCCTAGATCCACTCCAATTCGCATACCGCCCCAATAAATCCACAGATGACGCAATCTCAATCCATACTGCCCTTTCTCACCTGGACAAAAGGAACACCTATGTGAGAATGCTGTTCATTGACTACAGATCAGCGTTCAACCCCATTGTGCCCACAAAGCTCATCACTAAGCTAAGGACTCTGGGACTAAACACCTCCCTCTGCAACTGGATCCTGGACTTCCTGATGGGCCACCCCCAGGTGGTAAGAGTAGGCAACAACACTGATCCTTAACACTGGGGCCCCTCATGCATGTGTACTTAGTCCCCTTCTGTACTCCCTGTTCACCCACGACTGCGTGGCCAAACACGACTCCAAAACCATCATTAAGTTTGCTGACGACAACAGTGGTAGGCCTGATCACTGACAACGATGAGACGGCCTATAGGGAGGAGGTCAGAGAACTGGCAGTGTGGTGCCAGGACAATAACCTCTCCCTCAATGCGAGCAATACAAAGGAGCTGATCGTGGACCACAGGAAAAGGTGGGCCGAACAGACACCCATTAACATCAATGGGGCTGTAGTGGAGCGGGCCGAGAGTTTCAAGTTCCTTGGTGTCCACATCACCAACGAACTACCATGGTCCAAACATACCAAGACAGTCATGAAGAGGGCACGACAAAACCTTTCCCCCCTCAGGAGACTGAAAAGATTTGGCATGGGTCCCCATATCCTGAAAATGATTTATACAGCTGCACCAACGAGAGTATCCTGACCGGTTGTATCACCACCTGGCATGGCAACTGCTCAGCATTGCCAGGACCTATATAATATGTGGTGTCAGAGGAAAGCCCATAAAATTGTCAGAGACTCCAGTCACCCAAGTTATAGACGGTTTTCTCTGCTACCGCATGGCAAGCGGTACCGGAGCGCCAAGTCTATGACCAAAAGGCTCCTCAACAGCTTCTACCCCAAACCATAAGACTGCTGAACAATTCATAAAATCGCCACCGGACAATTTACATTTACATTATTTTATTTTTCTTGAACTGCACTGTTGGTTAAGGCCTTGTAAGTAAGCATTTCACGGTAAAGTCTACACTTGTTGTATTCGGCGCATGTCACAAATCAATCAAATGTATTTATAAAGCACCTCTTACATCAGCTGATGTCACAAAGTGCTGTACAGAAACAAAGCCTAAAACCCAAAACAGCAAGCAATGCAGGTGTAGAAGCACAGTAGCTAGGAAAAACTCCCTAGAGGCCAGAACCTAGGAAGAAACCTAGAAACCTTTGAGGGGTGGCCAGAACAGGAAAATATCAGATATTGGTTTCGGCCAAAAATGTAATGTCGGTGCATCACTAATCTTAATGTTTTTCCTCATAATCATGGACTATCGGACCACCTTTTTATTACATTTGCTATTGCAACAAATAATCTGCTATAAATTCCCGGACAACCCAAAGATTCCTAGATGCCCTTCCAGACTCCCTCCACCTACCCAAGGACGTCAGAGTACAACAATCGGTTAACCACTTAAATGAGGAACTAAATCGAACCTTGCGTAATACCCTAGATGCAGTCACACCCCTAAAAAAAACATTTGTCATAAGAAACAAGCTCGATGGTATACAGAAAATACCTGAGCCCTGAATTAAGCTTACAGAAAATTGAAACGGAAATGGCGCTACATCAAACTGGAAGTCTTCCAATTAGCTTGGAAAGACAGTACCGTGCAGTATCAAAGAGTCCTCACTGCTACTCGATCATCCTATTTTTCCAACTTGAGGAGAATAAGCACAATCCAAAATGTATTTTTGATACTGTCACAAAGCTAACTAAAAAGCAGCATTCCCCAAGAGAGGATGGCTTTCACTTCAGCAGTGATAAATTCATGAACTTTGACGAAAAGATCATGATCATTAGAAAGCAAATTACGGTCTCCTCTTTAAAAGTGGCAGAAATAAAGCCTCTCTTGAAAAACCCAAAGCTTGACCCAGAAAATTTAAAATTCCTTCGGCCTCTATCGAATCTCCCATTCCTCTCAAAAATGTTAGAAAAAGCTGGTGCGCTGCAACTCACTGCCTTCCTGAAGACAAGCAATGCATACGAAATGCTTCAGTCTGGTTTTAGACGCCATCATAGCACTGAGACTGCACTTGTGAAGGTGGTAAATCACCTTTTAATGGAGTCAGACCAAGGCTTTGCATCTGTCCTCGTGCTCCTAGACCTTAGTGCTGCTTTTGATACCATCGATCACCACATTCTTTTGGAGAGATTGGAAATCCAAATTGGTCCACATGGACAAGTTCTGGCCTGGTTTAAATCTTATCTGTTGGAAATACATCAGTTTGTCTCTGTGGATGGTTTGTCCTCTGACAAATCAACAGTACATTTTGGTGTTCCTCAAGGTTCCGTTTTAGGACCACTATTATTTTCACTATATATTTACCTCTTTGTGATGTCATTCGGAAATATAATGTTAACTTTCACTGCTATGCAGACAATACTCAGCTGTACATTTCGATGAAACATGGTGAAGCTCCAAAACTGCCCTCCCCGCAAAGCCTGTGTTTCAGACATAAGGAAGTGGATGGCGGCAATCTTGGACAAAACAGAGATCTTAGTTTCTGGTCCCAAGAAACAAAGACATCTTCTGTTCGATCTGACAATTAATCTTGATGGTTGTACAGTCATCTCAAATAAAACTGAAGGACCTCGGCGTTACTCTGGACCCTGATCTCTCTTTTGACTAACATATCAAGACTGTTTCAAGGACACCTTTTTTTTCAATCTTCGTAACATTGCAAAAATCAGAAACTTTCTGTCCAAAAATGGTGCAGAAAAATGTATCCATGCTTTTGTCACTTCTAGATTAGACTACTGCAATGCTCTACTTTCCGGCTACCCGCACTAAATAAACTTCAGTTAGTGCTAAGCACGGCTGCTAGAATCCTGACTAGAACATAAAAAATGTACCATATTACTCCAGTGCTAGCCTCTCTACACTGGCTTCCTGTTAAGGCAAGGGCTGATTTCAAGGGTTTACTGCAAACCTACAAAGCATTACATAGGCTTGCTCCTACCTATCTTTCCGATTTGGTCCTGCAATACATACCTACACGTACGCTACGGTCACAAGACGCAGCAGGCCTCCTTATTGTCCCTAGAATTTCTAAGGAAACAGCTGGAGGCAGGGCTTTCTCCTATAGAGCTCAATTTTTATGGAATGGTCTGCCTATCCAAGTGAGAGACGCAGACTCTGTTTCGACCTTTAAGTCTTTATTGAAGACTCATCTCTTCAGTAGGTCCTATGGTTGAGGGTAGTCTGGCCCAGGGGTGTCAAGATGAACGGAAAGGCACTGGAGCGACGAACCACCATTGCTGTCTCTGCCTGGCCGATTCCCCTCTCTCCACTGGGATTATCTGCCTCTAACCCTATTACAGGGGCTGAGTCACTGGCTTACTGGTGCTCCTTCATGCCGTCCCTAGGAGGGGTGCGTCACTTGAGTGGGTTGAGTCACTGACGTGATCTTCCTGTCCGGGTTGGCGCCCCACCTCGGGTTCGTGCCGTGGGGGAGATCTTCGTGGACTATACTCTGCCTCGTCTCAGGGTAATACGTTGGTGGTTGAAGATATCCCTCTAGTGGTGTGGGAGCTGTGCTTTGGCAAAGTGGGTGGGGTTATATCCTACCTGGTTGGCCGCGTCCGGGTTATCGTCGGACAGTGGCAGTGTCTCCTGATCCCTCATGTCTCAGCCTCCAGTAACTATGCTGCAATAGTTTATGTGTCGGGGAGCTACAGTGCATTGCGAAAGTATTCGGCCCCCTTGAACTTTGCGACCTTTTGCCACATTTCAGGCTTCAAACATAAAGATATAAAACTGTATTTTTTTGTGAAGAATCAACAACAAGTGGGACACAATCATGAAGTGGAACGACATTTATTGGATATTTCAAACTTTTTTAACAAATCAAAAACTGAAAAATTGGGCGTGCAAAATTATTCAGCCCCTTTACTTTCAGTGCAGCAAACTCTCTCCAGAAGTTCAGTGAGGATCTCTGAATGATCCAATGTTGACCTAAATGACTAATGATGATAAATACAATCCACCTGTGTGTAATCAAGTCTCCGTATAAATGCACCTGCACTGTGATAGTCTCAGAGGTCCGTCAAAAGCGCAGAGAGCATCATGAAGAACAAGGAACACACCAGGCAGGTCCGAGATACTGTTGTGAAGAAGTTTAAAGCCGGATTTGGATACAAAAATATTTCCCAAGCTTTAAACATCCCAAGGAGCACTGTGCAAGCGATAATATTGAAATGGAAGGAGTATCAGACCACTGCAAATCTACCAAGACCTGGCCGTCCCTCTAAACTTTCAGCTCATACAAGGAGAAGACTGATCAGAGATGCAGCCAAGAGGCCCATGATCACTCTGGATGAACTGCAGAGATCTACAGCTGAGGTGGGAGACTCTGTCCATAGGACAACAATCAGTCGTATATTGCACAAATCTGGCCTTTATGGAAGAGTGGCAAGAAGAAAGCCATTTCTTAAAGATATCCATAAAAAGTGTTGTTTAAAGTTTGCCACAAGCCACCTGGGAGACACACCAAACATGTGGAAGAAGGTGCTCTGGTCAGATGAAACCAAAATTGAACTTTTTGGCAACAATGCAAAACGTTATGTTTGGCGTAAAAGCAACACAGCTCATCACTGAACACACCATCCCCACTGTCAAACATGGTGGTGGCAGCATCATGGTTTGGGCCTGCTTTTCTTCAGCAGGGACAGGGAAGATGGTTAAAATTGATGGGAAGATGGATGGAGCCAAATACAGGACCATTCTGGAAGAAAACCTGATGGAGTCTGCAAAAGACCTGAGACTGGGACGGAGATTTGTCTTCCAACAAGACAATGATCCAAAACATAAAGCAAAATCTACAATGGAATGGTTAAAAAAATAAACATATCCAGGTGTTAGAATGGCCAAGTCAAAGTCCAGACCTGAATCCAATCGAGAATCTGTGGAAAGAACTGAAAACTGCTGTTCACAAATGCTCTCCATCCAACCTCACTGAGCTCGAGCTGTTTTGCAAGGAGGAATGGGAAAAACTTTCAGTCTCTCGATGTGCAAAACTGATAGAGACTTACCCCAAGCGACTTACAGCTGTTATCGCAGCAAAAGGTGGCGCTACAAAGTATTAACTTAAGGGGGCTGAATAATTTTGCACGCCTAATTTTTCAGTTTTTGATTTGTTAAAAAAGTTTGAAATATCCAATAAATGTCGTTCCACTTCATGATTGTGTCCCACTTGTTGTTGATTCTTCACAAAAAAATACAGTTTTATATCTTTATGTTTGAAGCCTGAAATGTGGCAAAAGGTCGCAAAGTTCAAGGGGGCCGAATACTTTCGCAAGGCACTGTAGGTAATGGAACCCTGACCTTTTCACCGGACGTGCTACCTTGTCCCAGACCTGCTGTTTTCAACTCTCTCCCTCTACCGTACCTGCTGTCTCTAACTCTGAATGATCGGCTATGAAAAGCCAACTGACATTTACTTCTGGGTTGCTGGCCTGTTGCACCCTCTACAACCAAAGTGATTTTTATTATTTGATCCTGTTGGTCGTCTATGAACGTTTGAACATCTTGGCCATGTAATGTTATAATCTCCTCCTGGCACAGCCAGAAGAGGACTGGCCACCCGTCAGAGCCTGGTTCCTCTCAAGACATCGCAGGAGTGGCTTTGGGACAAGTCTCTGAATGTCCTTGAGTGGCACAGCCAGAGCCCGGACTTGAACCCAATCTAACCTCTATGGAGACCTGAAAATAGCTGTGCAGCAACACTCCCCATCCAACCTGACAGAGCTTGAGAGGATCTGCAGAGAATAATGGGAGAAACTCCCCAAATACAGGTGTGCAAATCTTGTAGCGTCATACCCAAGAAGACTCGAGGCTGTAATCGCTGCCAAAGGTGCTTCAACAAAGTACTGAGTAAAGGGTCTGAATACTTATGTAAATATGATATTTATGTTTTTTTATTTTCAATCAATTATACATTTCTAAAAACGTGTTTTTGCCTTGTCATTATGGGGTATTGTGTGTAGATTTATGAGAAAAAAAAAACAATTCAATACATTTTTGAATAAGGCTGTAACCTATCAAATGTGGAAAAAGTCAAGGGGTGTGAATACTTTCCGAAGGCACTGTGTATCCATAAAAACTATGCCAGCTGATTCATGATTTCGACTGGCTGGGAAACGCTGCCTGCCTCATCCCGACAAGTTCATTACTACAGGACAGCTGGAGATCGAATTTGAATATTGAAACAATGTTGCAAATGTCGGAGAGACAGACAACAAGGTTTATACAAACATCCGCTGTTGAAAATTAAATGTTAGTCTAAAAGAAATGTGAGATAAGACACCAGCTGGAATGCGGTTTTAACCAATTCAGGATTAGTGCCACCTGTCGTATAATGATTGATAAATGAATTGTACAGAGAAGCTCAGTACAGAACAACAAACTTGTGTAACAACCAGCAAGTAATGCAACAAAGATAACATGAAACAAAAGTGGGTCAAAATATGCATTTCACCCCTCCCCCTTGCAAAAAAAATGAATAGATTGCCTATCTTCAGTTTATGTGACAAAACAAGCAATGTATAGTGTAGAGAATCATTGTACCATCTAAACAGCTGTGAAATATATTTTCAGTAACCCAAAATGTTGTATTTTCAGCTGTTTGAAGCTGGTGTAATAAAATGAAAGTAAAAGAAGCCAAAATTAAAACTTACGACCAGGAAGCATATAAATAGGTACATAGAACAAATCTACCACTTCAGACTTGGTTTCAATGAGAATGACAGATCTATAACTGACATTTGTGTGAATTTGGTCAGGCTGTCCAAAAAATGACATGTTGTTGCTTCCAAATTGACAATCAAATTTGAGTTATAGAGTTGTCATTCTCATCAAGTCTAAGAAGGGGTAGATATGTTCTATGTGCGCTATTTCTATGCCTCCAGTTCTCAAGTTTTGGTTTTGTACACCTGCTTCTCATACAGCTGAAAATACAATATTTTTGGTTATTGACAATGTCTTTCACAGTAGATGGTACAATAATTCTCTACACTTGTCACAAACTGAAATTAGGTGAACTATTCAAATTTTTGCAAACATGATATGGTGGAGAGATTTCGGCATATTGCACCTTTAAGGATTTGGCTTAATACATACCTGAAAGTCATGTAATGCAACAATGTTCTCATGTTTTAGTTCCTGGGGAAAATAAATGGGAAATGCAAGTTTACAGCTATTCAAATTGAAAGTCTTACTGTATACACTATCGATAATAAAACTGGTTGTCTTACCTTGAGTATCTTGATCTCTTTTCCCAAAAGGGTCTGAGATTTTGCCAAGTTTTTCTTATTTATGCATTTCACAGCCACCTCCCAGTCGTGTTTCTATAGACAAACAAAAATAATTATGAAAAATTATAATACACATTTTTCCCAATGTTTTCTGGCTGCCGTTTAATGAATGCTTATCGTTAAAAAGCATGGAACATAAGGAAGTGGAAAGGTAGCCTACTATAAAGCCTTATGCGTGCTTTGGTTCGGCTGGTGGCTAGGCAAACCGAATGAGTATGACTTGCATACTCCCTTAAAAGACCTTTGTTTGAAAAATGAGAAAAAAGCAGGAATAGTACTGTTTGACATTCTTGAGACATCGTAGCCAGTATATACTTCCTCAAAATAGTCTGAATCAATCTAAGATAACTCAAGAAATATAATTCATTTTGACGTTTTTTTTGCAGAGGAGCTCTTAGTCGCGCAATTTTACATCTAACATCTTTGGTGCAGTATATCTCAAGTGAAAAAAAACGAAGTGAAAACTATTCGTCTCTCGTTGTATGATAAACAGTTCATTGAATAATCCCTAATGTTAACCAATCACCAACGAAGGGGCATAGACTTCGGTTACAGACTTCGACTTACCTCGGTGAAAAAAATGTGTGCACGAACAGCCGCAAAAACCCGTGCTGAAAACCAAAACCTCACAAAATGTAATTGGCGTCATAATATATGCAAACTGTTCCGGATGAAAAGCAAAGCATGCAGACGCCTTAAGACATGGGCTTGCGGTCCAAACACTTAAAGACACACCCTCGTCCACTTACCCTCGCATTATGCCCTTGGGGGAATCCCCCTCGCCATCTTGGAGGGTGGTCCAAATGATTAGCCATGCAAGGAAAGTTTGCAACGTAAGCCCCTCAGGCCTCGTTTTTAGTCGGCTTTGCGAGTGTACAATTATGTACACTCCGGGGCCTGAAACTCCCCATAATTCAATTCGCGACGATTGCACATCTGCTAAGAAAAGTCAGCGAAAAGTTCAAAACAAAATCGCTGGAGAAGTCAACATACAAGTTTAAGTAAAAACGAATGCAAATAAGTTAGAAATGTTGCTACTATGCTACTTTGTTTGGTTATCCTTTGGAAATTGCAGAAAGAAAACATTTTTCTTCAGAAGATCCAGCTAGGCAGGCTAACGTTAGTTAGCGAATTAATTTGCTAGCTATAATACAGTAGGCATATATTAATAATTACATATTCAATATAAGTAGACATGCACTCATAATTGACTGTAGCAAAGCACCCACAAGCTACTGGTGGCTGAAAACACAATCATCGCGGGATGAACGAGTGAAGAATTTCCAGCCAAAGGTTGTCCAATTTCCAGCCAGTGTATACTCGTTAGACGTCCTGATACGTCTTCAGAAGTGTCCCCTTAATTGAGGGCTGAGGGGATAGGGTGTGTCTTAAGTGTTTGGACCGTAACCACGGTAACAATCTATGTTCCTTCTAAACTGCGCCCCTGCGCGGCCAGGTCCCTGGGACAGCCCACAGAAATATCAGCCAAGGCATTCCTAGTCAATCTGCAAACATTTCTGTAAAAAAAACTAACTATAAAACCTTGTGTTCCTACTTTAATTGTTTTGGTGTCGGGCTGTTGACTTTAGGTGCAATCGATTCAGCTGCCCTGCATGCAGGGTAGGAGAACTATTTCCATTTGTAACCATTTCATGTGTCTGAGGGTACAAACTCTGCCTTACCGGTCGGTCCAGAGAGTAAATCAAGTGCCATATTAGGTCTACTGCTGGCTAATCGGATGGCTCAGATTACCGTGTCCGAGGTAACGTAGCAGGCATAAAAGAAAGCTACAGCAAAGTTGATACTGTGAGATTTCAAAATGTATAAAACCATGACTAAAGAAAGACAGTCAACGAATACAGCAAAGAGATGCTATTTTAATGAGTAAGTTCATATTTAAAGTTCTTACTCAGCACTGTCAACACTTTGTAGGCTATTCAACACTTGTATAAGCCATAAAATGCACGTTCTTCCTATTTCCACTGAGCGCTACAACAAGCACTGCAGCAGTAATGAATGAGTAGGAAAGTGGATCTGTAGGCTTGCATTGTTATTATTATTATTAGCGGCTTGGGTCTTTTTTAATATTGTGGAATATTTCACTTTCTCTGTTCATAGGAGTAACAAAGATTATTTCTGCCTCATGCGCAAATTATGTGGTGCGACTTGAGTTTGGCCATCAGCTGGAAGACAGTGTCCTTTTTTGGTCAGTGTCAGTGGAGCAAAGGGAGAGCGGAGGGATGTTGAGAGGCGGCACCATCAGCCCAGTAAAATAAAAAGTACATTATTTAAATGTATTCTCACTTAGCTGTGCTTCACAAGTAATACAACAACAGATCTACAAGTGTGATCATTTTGCCAGTGCCTTGCGAAAGTATTCGGCCCCCTTGAACTTTGCGACCTTTTGCCACATTTCAGGCTTCAAACATAAAGATATAAAACTGTATTTTTTTGTGAAGAATCAACAACAAGTGGGACACAATCATGAAGTGGAACGACACGAGGATCATTCAAAGATCCTCACTGAACTTCTGGAGAGAGTTTGCTTTCAGTTTGCTGCACTGAAAGTAAAGGGGCTGAATAATTTTGCATGCCCAATTTTTCAGTTTTTTAAAAAAGTTTGAAATTTCCAATAAATGTGATTTTGTCCCACTTGTTCTTCACAAAAAAATACAGTTTTATAGCCTGAAATGTGAAAATTCATGACTAAAGAAAGACAGTCAACGAATACAGCAGATGCTGTAATGAGTAAGTTCAAATTTAAAGTTCTTACTCAGCACTGTCAACACTTTGTAGGTTCAAGGGGGCCGGATACTTTCGCAAGGCAAGGCAATATGTATATATGTATATATATGTATATATGTATTTTTTTTCTCCCCAATTTTGTGGTAGCCAATTGTTGTAGTAGCTACTATCATTGCTACAACTCCCGTACGGGCTCGGGAGAGACGAAGGTTGAATGTCATGCGTCCTCCGATACACAACCCAACCAGCCGTACTGCTACTTAACACAGCGCGCGTCCAACCCGGAAACCAGCCGCACCAATGTGTCGGAGGCTACACCGTGCACCCGGCAACCTTGGCTAGCGCGCACTGCGCCCGGCCCGCCACAGGAGTCGCTGGAGACAAAGACCAATAACCCGACCAATACCGACCAATACCCGACCAACACCGACCAATAACCCGGACAACGCTAGGCCAATTGTGCGTCGCCCCACGGACCTCGGTCACGTCCGGTTACGACAGAGCCTGGGCGTGAACCCAGGGACTCTGATGGCACAGCTGGCGCTGCAGTACAGCGCCCTTAACCACTGCGCCACCCGGGAGGCCAGAAATATATATTTTTAATGGCCCAAACAACAATGCAATTCAAGCAAAGCAGGCACACCTGTTAATTGAAATGCATTCCAGGTGACTACCTCATGAAGCTGGTTGAGAGAATGCCAAGTGTGCAAAGCTGTGTTATTTGTGTTATTTCATAGTTTTGATGTCTTCACTATTATTCTACAATGTAGAAAAAGGTAAAAAGAAATAAAGAAAAACCCTTGAATGAGTAGGTTTGTCCAAACTTTTGACCGGTACTGTATATTATTTAGTATATGTAAAGACATCAAGATTAGTCCGATGGGTGACAAAATTAGCCTATAGCTTGTGAATAATGCCCAGATTGTGTGTAGTAATGCAAGTAAAGCATTCCTTTTCTAATCATAGCCGCACTCCTCATGAAGTCTAGCCAATAGGCCTATATGTTTTGATAAGGTTTGCATCACAACTAAAGTGGCCAAATAACTTCTTAAACTTAAGCACATTAAATCAGCTTTACAACAGGTTTAGAGCCTAACTGGCATACATACACAGCACGTGAATTTTACATTTGGGGAAGATAATTTTCACCATAAAAATGCACCTTTAGAATAAAAGCATTACATACATAAATCGCATTGTGGAACATTTGCACTTATAGCCTGCTGTCATGTGAGCATTTCTGCATAATGTGAAGAAATAGCCTAATAGTTTATCAATATTTTAAGCTAAATGTTCTGATCTGTGTCAGCCTCACAAAAAGTTGATGCTAGTGGTTGAATTCATTTGGGATCTATCCCACAACTATCCCAGACTGTTTGGAATTTCTTTCTCGCACAGAATATAATAGCTAAACCTTTGTACTATGGGGAATAGGCTAGTGCTTTTGCTGTTAGTTAGGCCTACTCATCTTGTTGGCTGACGAAAATTAAATGTGGACAGTTCTTCCAAGATCCTTAATATGCGCCTCGTCCCTGATGTGTCAGTCTTTACTTGTAGCCCGTGAGAAAAACCCAATCACGTGAAGGAGCCATTTGAGTGAGAGGAGCTTTGGAGCACGCAGCAGGGAATTATCATTATTATGTTTAGCCCAAGGTCACAACGACCACTGGCTACAAAAGGCATGGATTTTTTTAAGGGACATTAAGGCCACACAAAGAAGATGCCGCCAGGGAATTTGAGGCATTATCAAGTGTTTGTCAAGTTGTGAATGAGAGAATGAAAAAGTATCATGGAATGTAGGCCTACATTGAACACCCCACATTGGCTGCTACTGTAGGCTGAATGACAGAACAGCTATTGATTGCCATGTTAAATTGTTATTGAATGCATTATCTCCATTGTTTTTGATGGTAGGCCACTCTGATCAAATAGCCACAGTAGTCTGCATGGCCACTGTTAAAACTGTAACTTAAAGTAGGTACAGCCTCAGTGTTCACAGTAAATGCACACTGGAAGTTGCACAGAATTTTCACAACTTTCAAGTTTGGCTCAGCAGACCTGAAATTTGCTCAGTGCTGAATTTTTTTGAGGGAACATTGGTAACAACTTGGGCTGGGAATTGGCAGGGATTCGATACTGTGATTTTATTGCGATTTGATGTTCCAAACATATTGCGCACCATATATCTGCTGTAGAGGGACAGGAGAGAGCCATGCGAAAACACGTTTTTATAAAGCATGGAAATAAGAAAATTACTTAACAAATTGTCTCCCTATTAAAAAGAATATGGAGAACAAGCTATGAATTAAACAAAATACTGGTACAGGTGCAGCCAACTAGCGCTAAAATAATCTGGCGATATAGTCAAAACGATACAATATCATCAAAAAATAATATCCCAATATGTAACTGTATCTCCCCCCATCACTAGTAACAACATACAGTGGAATGAATAAGGTAGGCCTGCCTGGCTTTCCATTTTCCCCATGGGACCAGAATTCTCCCTCCTCAGCATAAAGTGTGTTGTTGTTGGACAAACATGTCTCAACATGCCATTGTGATCAATGGTCAAGTTTAGACCTTTGAAATAGACAAAAGCCCCCCCCCCCCCCCCCCCCCCCCCCCAACATAGAATTATAATAGGCTAGATGTTCGACCATCCCCATCACAAACACACCCACCAAAACTGTGAAAGGCAAATATTGTAATTTAGGTTCATAATTCACTTGTAATAAATTATTACTCATATTTCATCTGCAAATGGCTGTTCATATTTTTCATCCTCAAACCCGATGATTGCATCTTTCAGCTGCCATGTCCAAATTAAGGTCGTACGATAACATAAAAATGATAACAATTCAGACGTAACTATTTCATTTGGATAATAGCTACATTTACACAATCTAGATTGACACAATGACACTGCCACATCGTTCCCTCACCTCTCTATTCCTGCCTTTGAACACCACCGCAAATGCACCGTGTCCTATCAAGTCCTTCCTGCTGAACTCGAATTTCCCCACGGTCTCCATCGCTCCAGAACCTCGGGGTTTTATTTTGAAGTAAAATTACAAGCGTTGCACGGTCGCATATCTCCTCTCTCGGAAGTCCCTTTCTCCTCCGTGAAGTCGGGGCAGCAGGAAAGTTCACCCCGTCTTTCAATTGCCATGAACTGCCTTCTTAAGAAAGAACGACTTTCTTCTCTCATGTTTAGGTAAAGAATGGAAAGGAGTCAGCCTCCTTTTAACAATATGCGAGTCCCATGTTTTTTTTGTTTTGGTAGCTAGCTAGCTTACACAACTGACGCAGTGTTTACAAAGACACAATGCCCCAATGTAAGCTAGCTGCTAGCAAAACATATCCACCTTAAAAACAGAAGGCACGCCTGGGTGTTTTTGTTGGTATACAGAGGATATCGTTGGCTCCGTTGCAACCCGTTCAATAATGTGTTTTAATTTGTTCCAACGCAAGTCCATAACATTTATGCAAGCGGCATCTCGTAATATTTTCAATGGGCTAATAGTTCCCCCCCAGAGGAACCCTCGTATCGATTATGGTCTCAACAAGGTTAGTGCACGCCTTCAGTTGCTCTCTAAGTCCCGCAATTTTGCGCACGCGCACAGAGCTACAGCTGTATTTTCTTTTACGTCAAACTAGGGTGGTGTCACATCAAGTGTGCTGTTGTTTTTGTTTGCCCACTTTTCTGCATGCAACCACCTAGACTAGATATATTACCTGGACAGCAAAGTAAAGAACAGTAACCTAACCTATAATAATTGTCTGACATCAACAGAAATTGCCTGCTATCTTTGATAGCATAACTGATGTAGGGTGTTATTATGACCCAAGCACAAATTGTATAGAATCTTTTATAGCCTCTACACATTTTTGGTGAAGTGAAATAACATGATGTGTGTTTTTATGATGTTCTCATAAGAACAGGTATGGGCTGAGTCAATAATTAACTGTCTTTAGTTAAAACTAAGTTTACATCTCTCTACTGGCACCATGTGTTGTAAATCAGTGTTGCATGAGGGTCATGCAAGCGGCAGACCAGACACAACACAATTTTTTTTTGTCATTTAGCAGACACTTACAAGGAGCAATTGGGGTTAAGGGCCTTGCTCAAAAGCCTGGTCTCATAGACTAGATGTATTACATGTAAATCCGGGATGCTAAAATTAGTATGATATGTTACACAAGACAGAAGGTTACTTGAGGCAAAAATGAAAGGAGGGTGGTTGGTCAAGGTGGATGAGTGTGCATATAATGTGAACATACAGCAACAGGTTAAGGTTAGGGTTAGCTAAAAGGGTTAGGGTAAGGGTTAGCTAACATGCTAAGAAGTTGCAAAGTAACTACAAAGTAGTAAGTAGTTGCAAAGTTACTAATTAGATAACATTGTCTGTAATAAGATTTTAATATGCAACCTTTGGATTGCTAGAAGTTGCAAACGATGCGTGTTTGAATCTCATCAAGGACAACTTTAGCATTTTAGCTAGTTAGCAACTACTCACTACTTTATAGCTACTTTGCAACTACATAGAATGTTGGCTAACCATAATCCTAACCCTTTTAGCTAACCCTTCTCCTAACCTTAACCTTAGCCCTTTAACCTAACTCCTAACCTTAACCCTAACGCCTAGCTAATGTTAGCGTTGGCCACCTAGCGCAACAAATCATGTGTTTTGCAAATTCGTAACATATTGTACGTTTTGCAAACATTGTGCGAATTGTAAAACATGACATATCATACAAAATGGATATCCACAAACGAATACTAAATGGAGTGTTCGGATTTATGTACAGAATAACCCAAAATCCTCTGAGACCAGGTTGTGCTTAAGGCCATGTCAACAGATGTTTCACCTAGTCAGTTTGGGGATTCAAACCAGTGACCTTTCGGTTACTGGCCCAATGCTCCTAACCGCTAGGCTACCTGACACATCTCCCACATTGTCTGTGCGCGTGTGCATGTGAATTATGCCTAATTATTATAGTTTATAATATGAATATTGAATTAGAACATGTAAGAAACTCTGAATACTAGCTGCATGCCTATTAAAATATAAGAATGTGTTGTCCTGAGTGTTCTATCATGGCTACAAAACATGTAGGCTAATAATGAGGTTTGACACCACAATAGAATAGAATGTGAGAATATAATGTTGTCTACTCTGCAGTAGATTGGGCAGTGTTTCTAAATCGAGGGACAAACTGACTAACAGACAGTACTTCAATTCGATGCAAAGTACAGTATTTTCCCTTGAGGGAATTTTTAGAAGCCAATACAGACTAAAATAACATAGAGGGCAGGACATAGAGAACAAAACATCAAGAACAGCGGCTTACAGCGGATAAGGTTAGCTCATGTTGATATTGTTTGCCATTCTTTTAAAAACATTGTTTTTTTTTCAAACACCAGAAAGTACAACCAACTGGGCACAGATGTCAATTCACTGTCTATTCCATGTTGGTTCAACCAGTGGAAGCAACGTTGATTCAACCAGTGTGTGCCCAGTGGAAACCACTTACGAGACAAATAATGGATTGGTTAAGAATCTTTATTTGTACATAAAAAAACAAAAGGCTAGGCTACTTATTATGGGTGCTTAGAGGACACAGTCAGAATCTACCTACAACATGACGCATTACAGTAACCTAATGTCCTGAAATGAGTTTCCTGCTGTCAATCTTAACCAAATGAACATCTCAGCACAGCAAGTTGGATGTGCGATTCAACGCATACAGTACAAGGGTGATGAAAAGATAAGCTACTAAATGGAATGTGGAAGCATTTTAAGTAGAATGAGCTCAATTGCAGTGTGGTTATTAATGACGATAATGATCTAGGCCTAATTATCTAGTTCAGGCTTCTACTAAATTATCTCATTAGCCTGTCTTGTCATTATTTATTCGTTTCATAAGCACATTTGTGTAAAAGTATCAACATGGTCAGTAAAGCAAGTTTGAACTTTGTGGTGGTCACATGAACAGTGCATTCAGAAATGATTCACACCCCTTTTGTCAACGATCTACAAAAAAATACTCTCTTATGTCAAAGTGGAAGAAAAATTAAAAATTATATTATTATTAATGGAAAATATATTAGATAAGTATTCAACCCCCAGAGTCAATACTTGTTAGAATCACCTTTGGCAGAGATTACAGCTGTGAGTCTTTCTGGGTAAGTCTATAGGAGTTTTGCAAACCTGGATTGTACAATATTTGCCCATTATTCTTTAAAAAATTCTTGAAGCTCTGCCAAGTTGGTTGTTGATCATTGCTAGACAGCCATTTTAATGTCTTGCCATAGATTTTCAAGCCGATTTATGTCAAAACTGTAACTAGGCCACTCGGGAACATTCAAATGTTGTCTTGGTAAGTAACTCCAGTGTATATTTGGCCTTGCGTTTTAGGTTATTGTCCTGCTGAAAGGTGGATTTGTCTCCAACTGTCCAATGATTTGTCTCCCACTGTCTGAACCAGGATTTCCTCTCTGACTTTGCCTGTGCTTAGCTTCATTCTATTTCTTTTCATCCTAAAAAAACTCCTTGTTTCTTGCCGATGACAAGCATACCATAACATGATGCAGCCACCGCCATGCTTTGCCCCAAAAATAATGCTTTCTATTCAGAACAAAACATTTTTTCTAGTATTGCTTTAGTGCCTTATTGCAAACAGGATGCATGTTTTTGAATATTTTCATTCTGTACAGGTTTCCTTCATTTAGGTTAGTATTGCGTAGTAACTACAATGCTGTTGATCCATCCTCAGTTTTCTCCTATCACAGCCATTTAACTCTGTAACTGGGTTAACATCACAATTGCCCTCATGGTGAAATCCCTGAGTTGTTTCCTTCCTCTCTGTACACTGAGTCACCTGTATCTTTGAGTGACTGGGTGTATTGATACACCATCCAAAGTGTGATTCACAGAGTGAGTCCATGTAACTTATTATCTGACTTGTGTTGTGGAATTTAAAAAAAATAAAAAATTAAGATAGGATCATAGGTGTAATTTAGATTTTGTCCACAAGATGGCAGCAGTGTGTATGCAAAGTTTCAGACTGATCCAGTGAAGATAACCCCACTACACAAATTGAACAACAACCGTCCCAGTATTGGGACACCAATCCCATAGAGGTTTTTAATAAGTGTGAAGCAGAAAGTGGATATCCAACAGAGATTTGTAATAAATATATAGAGTAATATTGTTAGGGTAGACTAAAATGAAAACAATGCCTTACAGAAATGATAATGTTATCATGTTTGTTTAGTTATTTGACATTACAATAAGGGTAAAAGAAGAACATCGTTTGAGAGTGATCCGTGTTTAATAGCAGTAGTGATTGAGAGGGTCTGCCTACTGGGAAGAAAGACTCCTAGTTGAAGGAAACAGATATGGACAATAGTGAAGGTAACAAATTGAATGGTAATATCCGTGGCTTTCAGATAACACTCTAATAATGCAATACTTTAGTAATTTGAAGAAGTAAATGTTTCAATATAAGGTCACATGAAGAACAGAGGGATTGAGCCTTGGGACTGATTATATTAGAGGCTGCCATCTGGTGTTTGGGTTAGATATAAGCTTCCTGTGGACAAATAGATAAGCAGCCTGTGAAAATGAGTGGTACTCACTGAACTCAAACAGGCTCTAAGGGACACAGTGGGACATTTAGGCAGAGGTATAAATAATTGAATAAGAGACGTTTTTGACCATTTCCAACTATTATTACTGAAGGTAACGTCATCTTAAACAATAATCTGTTTCCATTATGTGGAACTGTGCCCAAAATTGAACTAGATCCAAGTAAATGTTTTTAGTACCGAATAAAGCCAGCACCAACTTTTTGAAGGACCTAGCACATTAGTTAAACAACAGGTTTCATATTTTGGCTAGTTTATGTCACAGGGACAGTCAGTACAGGACATATTATGTCAGTGCAACAGGTCAAAATTATTAGATTACAAGAAAGGGGATCTGGGATTGTTTACTTTAGAAGATGCCTATTCTGCTTAACGGGACACTATATCATCTGATGTGTCTGAAATATGATTCTGCACAGGCATACATTTTCAGATAATACACATTTCTAATTTTGTCAGATTTTCCTTGCTAGTTATAGCCTAATGTTAGCTAGCTAACATTGAACTTGGTTGGTCTCTGGCTGGGCCACTCAAGAACATTCAGAGACTTTCCGAAGCCACTCCTGCGTTGTCTTGGCTGTGTGCTTAGGGTCGTAGTCCTGTTGGAATGTGAACCTTTGTCCCAGTCTGAGTTCCTGAGCGCTTTGGAGCAGGTTTTCATCAATGATCTCTCTGTACTTTGTTCTGTTCATCTTTCCCTCAATCCTGACTAGTCTCTAAGTCCCTGCCTCTGAAAATAATCCCCACAGCATGATGCTGCCACCACCATTGTCACGAATACCACCGAAGGTGGCTCCCCTTCCTGTTCGGGTGGCGCTCGGCAGTCGTTGTCGCCGGTCTACTAGCTGCCACTGATCCCTTTTTCCTTTTCGTTTGTTTTTGTCTAATTGTTTTCACCTGTTCCTTGTTGGGGTTTTGGGATGGGATAATCTTGTTTCTCATGGTCTGAGTCCTTTAGGTGTCTTTTGGCAAACTCCAAGCGGGCTGTCATGTGACTTTTACTGAGGAGTGGCTTCCATCTGGCCACTCTACCATAAAGGCCTGATTGGTGGAGTGCTATAGAGATGGGAGAACCTTCCAGAAGGACAACCATCTCCACATAAATGTATCACTAGTCACTTTAAACAATGCCACTTTATATAATGTTTACATACCCTACATTACTCATCTCATATGTATATATTGTACTCTATACCATCTACTGCATCTTGCCTCTGTCGCACGGCCATCGCTCATCCATATATTTATATGTACATATTCTTATTCATTCCTTTACACTTGTGTGTATAAGGTAGTTGTGAAATTGTTAGATTACTTGTGAGATATTACTGCACGGTCGGAACTAGAAGCACAAGCATTTCACTACACTCGCATTAACATCTGCTAACCATGTGTATGTGACCAATAAAATTGGATTTGATGAACTCAGTCACCGTGTTCATGTATACGGTCGGACCAGCATTGAAAAACCTTAGGACTGGTACTTCCTGTTTGAGTTTCTGCCTATAGGAAGGAAGGAGGAAAATGGAGACATAATCTGATTTGCCGAAGGGAGGGCGTGGGAGGGCCACGTAGGCATTTTGAAAGGGAGAGTAGCAGTGGTCCAATGTTTTACCAGTGTGAGTACTACAGTCAATGTTCGGTAGCGTTTTCCTCAAACTTGCTTTCTTAAAATCCCCAGCTACAATAAATGCTGCCTCAGGATATGTGGTTTCCAGTTTGCATAAAGTCCATTGTAGTTCCTTGAGGGCTATCGTGGTATCGGCTTGAGGGTGTATAGGTTCAGGTAGCCTATACAGGACAGTTGTAAATTTAAAAAAATCAATTTGTAACTGATTAGTATGCTATTACAATAGCAACTTTAATTACTGAACAAGTAATGGCATTATTGCCACCAGCCGGCAGTCTAAAAATGGCAGCATTAGGACACTGTATATAGCTTCGTGAAATGTTAGGCTTAACATGAGAAAATGACGACCAAATAAACCTTTATCCATTAGCTGTAGCAAAGCTATACAAACAAAAATTGTGCCTAATGACTTTCGGCGATTGCCATTGATTAGGCCTACATTAATTGATGCATCTTGCTGACAAATTGACCTTTTTTGCAGCCTGAAAAGTTGGGACATCTGAAATGGGGCTGAAACTGTCTTGGGAAAAACGTGATGGTCACCCTAACACACATGATCAATTTAGGTCAATTTACTAGACCAGGCTACAATGCGTATTACCATGAACTTCTAATAGGCATACTGGTAACCAGTGATGTAGTGGTAAAACAATTGGTAGGTAAACTCTTATTGACGGTCACGGTAAAAAAAAAGAAGAAGTTATGCTCCCTGTACTTTCAATGCATTTTTCTGAAAAAGGTGAGTAAAACTTGCGCTTACCCTCCAGTAGGTCTACAGCACTGCCGATAGCCTACCCTCTCAGCCGAGGTAATTTTACACACGCTGTAACACACATGAACACACACAGAACAAGTAGCCTACATACAATATAATAGCCTACATGAGTTTACTCAAAACATGTTTTACACCCTGGTTTATGAGTTGTCCATAATTCATGAATTAATGCTTGGAGTCTTCACAGATCGAAACGCAAACCGTGCCAATATGTCCTCCAAACACTGGCTTTGAGGGCATTATCACTTTTATACAACAGGTTCAAATAACGATTGACATATTTTCATTAGAAACGTTATATTGAGGAATTTATTCATACTATTCCATCCTTCCACAAGATATAGTCCGGCCACAAATCTAGGGTCGCTACCCAAGCCGGCTGGTCGTTCATTCTATTGGCTCGGTTGCTAGAGACGTGACCCAGTTGTTCAGTCTTTTTGTTCTGTGTCTATGAACCCGACCCAGTTGTTCAGTCTTTTTGTTCTGTATCTATGAACCTGACCCAGTTGTTCAGTCTTTTTGTTCTGTGTCTATGAACCCAACCCAGTTGTTCAGTCTTTTTGTTCTGTATCTATGAACCCAACCCAGATGTTCAGTCTTTTTGTTCTGTATCTATGAACCCGACCCAGTCGTTCAGTCTTTTTGTTCTATATCTATGGATACGCCCTAGTCGTTCGTTCTAAAGGTTCCATTGCCATACTGGCTGGCAACATTCTTATCCCTTTCTAGCCAGCCAACTACAGCTAATTTACAGTCATGTCAAACAGTGCCGCTAGAATAAGAATAACAGCAAAGTAGCCACATTTTGAATTTGTTTAAGCTGTTTTCTAGTGACATTTATTTGGATACATCCATAACAATGAGCTAATGAGGCGCGTTTTCGCCCTGGCAAAGGAAATGTGCTCTCTCGTCAGGACACTGTTATTCAGAGCTAGCCAACAACACAGCTAACACAATCGCGTCAAACTGAAGCTGGAAAGACTGCAAACTAGCTTCGTTTCGTTTGACCTTTTTTCAATTGACATTCCTTTGTATATATATACATAAAAATGATGCCAGCTGATTCATGATTTCGACTGGCTGAGAAACGCTGCCTGCCTGTCTGTCTCGTCCCAACTCCCGACACGTTCATTACTATTGGACAGCTGGAGATCAAATTTGAATATTGAAACAATGTTGCAAATGTCGGAGAAACAGACAGCAAAGTTTATACAAATCTAAATGTTAGTTTAAAAGAAGTGTGAGATAATGTCTAGATGCTTTTTATAGTGAAGATCAAGTTTATAAATTGCATGGCTGGGCTGATGAGATAGTGAATTGCGTAGTCAGATGGAACAGAATAAATAGGCATTTTAATAATATCATAGATTTAGCCGGTGGTAACTTGTGGAATAGACACCATCTGGAATGCGGTTTTAACCAATCAGCATTCAAGATTAGACCCACCCATTGTATAATTGTCATTATCAAGCATTTAACAATTGAATTAGAACATTGAACTTAAACCCTGTATGAGTCATGGACCTTGGAGATCTCGAAAAATACACTGTGAATGTAACTATGGCAATGTATCATTTCATTATGTTTCACCGTGGAAACAGTTCTCATGGGCACACAAATTTAAAATAATGTAGTCCTATGCCATTACAAAATCGAATGCTTCTAACCTAACTTTAAATTCTTCTAACCTGAAAGAGTCACCTTACTGTCATTATGTATGGGCTACTTGTTGGATGGATTGGATGCGCATCGGTGTCTAGCTGTAGGCTAGTTGTCTAGTGATATTGTGGACCATCATCAGCTGATCTGGGAAAGAAAACAAATAGAGCTAAATAAGGGGTTTACTACTTCTGGCCACGGATGGCACAGAGAACATATGCGCACACCTGAACGCTCTAAACAGCTGACTGACAACAGCAACCAATGATAAAGCAACAGATCAATCTAATGCATTGGAATAAAGGCAGAGGTTGTTTTTTATTATTATTTATTATTTTTTATTTTTTTCACCTTTATTTAACCCGGTAGGCAAGTTGAGAACAAGTTCTCGTTTACAATTGCGACCTGGCCAAGATAAAGCAAAGCAGTTCGACACATACAACGACACAGAGTTACACATGGAGTAAAACAAACATACAGTCAATAATACAGTATAAACAAGTCTATATATGATGTGAGCAAATGAGGTGAGATAAGGGAGGTAAAGGCAAAAAAAAGGCCATGGTGGCGAAGTAAATACAATATAGCTGTCACGAACCTCGCCGAAGATGGTGCCTCTTCCTGTTCGGGCGGCGCTCGGCGGTCGTCGTCGCCGGCCTATTAGCTGCCATCGATTCCCTTTCCGTTTGTTTTTGGTTATTGGGTAATTGGGTACACCTGTTTTGTATTAGGGTTTGTTTGTAGGGTGTTTAAGGGCACTAGGCCCGCTGGGTATTTGTGCGGGCTTGTCTTTGTTACTCTGTGTTGGATGGTGTGATTTGTTCGTGTCTTTATTCTCCGGACTATTTTGTCCTGTTGTTTGGACTGGCAACTTGTATTGTGCAACTTGTGTTGGCGTGACTGTTTTTGTTGCGCTGGTGAATAAATTTAACAAACAACTGAACCCTGCTCTCTGCGCCTGATTCCACCCACCACTCCTAGTTGATCGTAACATAGCAAGTAAAACACTGGAATGGTAGATTTGCAGTGGAAGAATGTGCAAAGTAGAAATAAAAATAATGGGGTGCAAAGGAGCTAAATAAATAAATAAATAAAATAAATACAGTAGGGAAAGAGGTAGTTGTTTGGGCTAAATTATAGGTGGGCTATGTACAGGTGCAGTAATCTGTGAGCTGCTCTGACAGTTGGTGCTTAAAGCTAGTGAGGGAGATAAGCGTTTCCAGTTTCAGAGATTTTTGTAGTTCGTTCCAGTCATTGGCAGCAGAGAACTGGAAGGAGAGGTGGCCAAAGAAAGAATTGGTTTTGGGGGTGACTAGAGAGATATACCTGCTGGAGCGTGTGCTACAGGTGGGAGATGCTATGGTGACCAGCGAGCTGAGATAAGGGGGGACTTTACCTAGCAGGGTCTTGTAGATGACATGGAGCCAGTGGGTTTGGCGACGAGTATGAAGCGAGGGCCAGCCAACGAGAGCGTACAGGTCGCAATGGTGGGTAGTATATGGGGCTTTGGTGACAAAACGGATTGCACTGTGATAGACTGCATCCAATTTGTTGAGTAGGGTATTGGAGGCTATTTCGTAAATGACATCGCCGAAGTCTAGGATTGGTAGGATGGTCAGTTTTACAAGGGTATGTTTGGCAGCATGAGTGAAGGATGCTTTGTTGCGAAATAGGAAGCCAATTCTAGATTTAACTTTGGATTGGAGATGTTTGATATGGGTCTGGAAGGAGAGTTTACAGTCTAACCAGACACCTAAGTATTTGTAGTTGTCCACGTATTCTAAGTCAGAGCCGTCCAGAGTAGAGTAATTCAATTTACAATATCAAACAAGATAATATAAATCATAAGACAGTTATGTATATTCTTCTGTATATCAAATTATGTGCAGGCAGCGATCGGTTGAAGAGCATGCATTTAGTTTTACTTGTATTTAAGAGCAATTGGAGGCCACGGAAGGAGAGTTGTATGGCATTGAAGCTTGCCTGGAGGGTTGTTAACACAGTGTCCAAAGAAGGGCCAGAAGTATACAGAATGGTGTCGTCTGCGTAGAGGTGGATCAGAGACTCACCAGCAGCAAGAGCGACATCATTAATATATACAGAGAAGAGAGTCGGTCCAAGAATTGAACCCTGTGGCACCCCCATAGAGACTGCCAGAGGTCCGGACAGCAGACCCTCCGATTTGACACACTGAAATCTATCAGAGAAGTAGTTGGTGAACCAGGCGAGGCAGTCATTAGAGAAACCAAGGCCCTTAATCAAGGATGCATGGAAAACAAATGGTGAAAATGACGAGGTACAAAGGAAATCTATGCATAAAGGAGTTCAGCTCGAGGCCGAAATTCAACACTACTAAATGGACAGCAACTGCCACATAGAAATACATGGTTTAAACCATAACAGACAGGTGGGGGTGTTTGTTTAATTTGGAAGCTTTTATTTTTATATTTACCACTGTAAAACATATTTACCACTATAGTTTAAACAAATAGGGAATGGATAAATGTGCATTTTTTAGAGATCCTCCAAAGTTGGACTTTGTTGCTTTTAGGGGAGCTAATGTCTAATTCAGGGGAGCTTAACCCCCCCTGACTCCCCCGTAATTTGCACCCTGCTAGCACTACAGAAAGCCTACCATCAATTCGATAGGCATGCAACCACATACATAGACGTGTCACAATTTCAGCGCCATGGATAGCGATCGGTAGTATATACTTTGTGAGTGGCTGTCTGTCTGGCTGACACATTCGAGGTCTCTGGCCTCCAACCTTGCGGGGGTCCAGAGAAACTGCATTACGCCAGTGTGAACAGAGTAAAACATGCACCTACCATTGGATTGTATTCAAATTTCCCAAAGTATTTCATAGTTTTGATGTCTTCACTACTTTTCCACAATGTAGAAAATAGTAAAAATAAAGAAAGACCCTTGAATTGGTAGGTGTTCTAAAACTTTTGACCGGTAGTGTATATGCCTAAAATATTTAGTCATGGCTCCGAATGTCTTGGACGTGAGATATAGAATACAATAGAATAGATTAGAATTTAATTGAATACTGAATAGAGCATTGCTTCATTATTCTCAGATGGAACTTCATAATTAGGCTAGTTAGAAGTGGTAATGGCAATGTTACAATAGGCTACATGGATGGTCACACTGTCCAATATAGGCTATTAAATAAAACGCAGTAATGTCATATGGCTGCATCATTAAGCTTAAAACACATTAGCTGTTTGTTACAGCACTTATTGATCACAAAACATTGGCTTTATTGGCTGTGTGTTGTGTAATGTGGGTACAATTGAAGCCTCATACACTCAAAAAGACAGCCAAAAGTTAGTTGAATTTCCAACATGTTGTCACTATGGTTTCAAACATTTATAAGCACAGCAAAGCTCAAATAGCAGAACCGAATGACCTGGATTTCAGTTGAGATTACATTAAAAGTACATGGTGCAAGTGATCAATGCCGTTTGAGATTCTGCACAGATTATTACAGAAATTCTGAATATCTCCACAGACCTGCGATGACTTATGCATGATATCTTGAACATGCATGCATTATATAACAAAGGAGTTGATTGTTGACTTCAGGAAGCAGAGGAAACATGACCCAATCCACATCAACAGGACTGTAGTAGAGAGAGTCAGCAGTTTTAAATTCCTCTGCTGTCTATGTCCACATCAGCGAGGACTTGTCATGGACCACCAACACCAACACTCTTGTCAAGAGGGTGCAATAGCACCTCCACTTCCTAAGGCGGGTGAAGAAATTTGTCATGCAACCCTGGGTCCACGCCAAATATTACCGCTGCACCATCGAGAGCGTCCTGACCGGTTTCATCACGGCCTGGTACGGGGAATAGCTCCGTCCATGACCGCAAGGCCTTTCAGCGAGTGGTGAAGACGGCCCCGAACATCACTGGACTCCATCGAGGACTCCGATTATGATTGCTAAATACTGCACACTACTTCAAACACTTGCCCCTCAATCCCCCCTTCCCCAAAACACGTGTAAGTTGTGGACTATAAATTGTGCCTTCCTGTATTATGCTTAGGCTAAAATATTTATTCTATTCTACTGAGCAATATGCAGTTGAAGTCAGAAGTGTACATACACTTTAGCCAAGTACATTTAAACTCATTTTTCACAATTCCTGACATTTTAATTTTAATTTTAATTCCCTGTCTCAGGTCAGTTAGGATCACCACTTTATTTTAAGAATGTGAAATGTCAGAAAAATAGAGAGAATGATTTATTTATTTCATCACATTCCCAGTGGGTCAGAAGTTTTCATACACTCAATTAGTATTTGGTAGCATTGTCTTTAAATTGTTTAACTTGGGTCAAACATTTCGGGAAGCCTTCCACATGCTTCCCACAATAAGTTGGGTGAATTTTGTACCATTCCTCCTGACAGAGCTGGTGTAACTGAGTCAGGTTTGTAGGCCTCCTTGCTCGCACAGATTTTCTATAGAATTGAGGTCAGGGCTTTGTGATGGCCACTCCAATACCTTGACTTTGTTGTCCTTAACCAGTTGCATCTCTAGGGGCGCTATTTCATTTTTGGATAAAAAACATTCCCGTTTTAAGCGTGATATTTTGTCACGAAAAGATGCTTGACTATGCATATTCTGACAGTTTTGGAAAGATAACACTCTTAAGTTTCAGAATCTGCAAAGATTTTGTCTGTAAGTGCCCCAGAACTCATTCTACAGGCGAAACCAAGATGATACGTCAAACAGGAAATGAGCAGAATTTCTGAAGCTCTGTTTTCTAATGTCTCCTTATATGGCTGTGAATGCGACAGGAATAAGCTTAGACCTTCTGCCGTTTCCCCAAGATGTCGGCAGCATTGTGACGTATTTGTAGGCATATCATTGGAAGATTGGCCATAAGAGACTACATTTTCCAGGGGTCCGCCCGGTGTCCTTTGTCTAAATTTGTGCGTAATCTTCAGGTGCGGGCATTTTCTCCTGGGATTCAGGAGAGAAAGCACACTTCCACGAACGATATATCATCGAAGAGATATGTGAAAAACACCTTGAGGATTGATTCTAAACAACGTTTGCCATGTTTTCAGTCGATATTATGGAGTTAATTTGGAAAAAAGTTCGCGTTTTGAGGACTGAATTTTCGGGTTTTTTTGGTAGCCAAATGTGATGTACAAAACGGAGCTATTTCTAATACACAAAGAATCTTTTTGGAAGAACTGAGCATCTGCTATCTAACTGAGAGTCTCCTCATTGAAAACATCAGAAGTTCTTCAAAGGTAAATTATTTTATTTGAAGGCTTTTATGTTTTTGTTGAAATGTTGCGTGCTGGATGCTAACGCTAATGCTAACGCTAAATGCTACGCTAGCTAGCTACTTTTACACAAATGATTGTTTTCCTATGGTTGAGAAGCATATTTTGAAAATCTGAGATGACAGTGTTGTTTACAAAAGGCTAAGCTTGAGAGATGGCATATTTATTTCATTTCATTTGCGATTTTCATGAATAGTTAACGTTGCGTTATGGTAATGAGCTTGAGTCTGTATTCACGATCCCGGATCCGGGATGGGGAGATCAGAAAGGTTAAGCCATTTTGCCCCAGTTTGGTAGTATGCTTGGGGTCATTGTCCATTTGGAAGACCAATTTGCGACCAAGCTTTAACCTGTTAGATCTCTAGGGGCGCTATTTCATTTTTGGATAAAAAACGTTCCCGTTTTAAGCGCTATATTTTGTCACGAAAAGATGCTCGACTATGCATATTCTTGACAGTTTTGGAAAGAAAACACTCTGAAGTTTCAGAATCTGCAAATCTGCAAATTTTGTCTGTAAGTGCCCCAGAACTCATTCTACAGGCGAAACCAAGATGATGCATCAACCAGGAATTAGCAGAATTTCTGAAGCTCTGTTTTCCATTGTCTCCTTATATGGCTGTGATTGCGCAAGGAATGAGCCTACACTTTCTGTCGTTCGCCCAACGTCTTAGCAGCATTGTGACGTATTTGTAGGCATATCATTGGAAGATTGACCATAAGAGACTACATTTTCCAAGTGTCCGCCTGGTGTCCTGCGTGGAATTCGGTGCGCAATTGCCAGCTGCTTGTACTTTACCATTTGATTCAGGGGAGAAAGCATGTGTCCAAGAACGATGTATCAATGAAGAGATATGTGAAAAACACCTTGATGATTGATTCTAAACAACGTTTGCCATGTTTTCAGTCGATATTATGGAGTTAACTTGGAAAAAAGTTCGCGTTTTGAGGACTGAATTTTCGGGTTTTTTTTGGTAGCCAAATGTGATGTATAAAACGGAGCTATTTCTAATACACAAAGAATCTTTTTGGAAAAACTGAGCATCTGCTATCCAACTGAGAGTATCCTCATTGAAAACATCAGAAGTTATTCAAAGGTAAATGATTTTATTTGAAGGCTTTTATGTTTTTGTTGAAATGTTGCGTGCTTGATGCTAACGCTAATGCTAACGCTAAATCCTTTGTTTGCTAGCTACTGTTACACAAATTATTGTTTTCCTATGGTTGAGAAGCATATTTTGAAAATCTGAGATGACAGTGTTGTTTACAAAAGGCTAAGCTTGCGAGATGGCATATTTATTTCATTTCATTTGCGATTTTCATGAATAGTTAACGTTGCGTTATGGTAATGAGCTTGAGGCTGTAGTCACGATACCGGATCCGGGTTTGGGAGATCAGAGAGGTTAACTTCCTGACTGATGTCTTGAGACGTTGCTTCAATGTGTCCACATAATTTTCCTTCCTCAGGATGCCATCGATTTTGTGAAGTGCACCAGTCCCTCCTGCAGCAAAGCACCCCCACAACATGATGCTGCCACCCCTGTGCTTCACGGTTGGAATGGTGTTCTTCGGCTTGCAAGCCTCTACCTTTTTCCTCCAAACATAACAATTGTCATTATGGCCAAACGGTTCTATTTTTGTTTCATCAGACAAGAGGACATTTCTCCAAAAAAGTACGATCTTTGTCCCCTTGTGCAGTTGCAAACCGTAGTCTGACTTTTTTATGTCGGTTTTGGAGCGGCTTTTCAGGTTATGTCGATATAGGACTCGTTTTACTGTGGATATAGATACTTTTGTACCTGTTTCCTCCAGCATCTTCACAAGGTCCTTTGCTGTTGTTCTGGGATTGATTTGCACGTCTCGCACCAAAGTACGTTCATCTCTAGGAGACAGAACACGACTCCTTCCTGAGCGGTATGACGGCTGCATGGTCCCATGGTGTTCATACTTGCGTACTATTGTTTGTACAGATGAATGTGGTACCTTCAGGCGTTTGGAAATTTATCCCAAGGATGAACAAGACTTGTGGAGGTCTACAATACTATTAGTCTTGGCTGATTTATTTTGATTTTCCCATGATGTCAAGCAAAGAGGCACTGAGTCTGAAGGTAGGCCTTGAAATACATCCACAGGTACACCTCTAATTGACTCAATTATGTCAATCAGAAGCCTCTAAAGCCATGACCTCATTTTCTGGAATTTTCCAAGCTGTTTAAAGGCACAGTCAACTTAGTGTATGTACATTTCTGACCCACTGGAATTGTGATACAGTGAAATAATCTGTCTGTAAACAATTGTTGGACAAATTACTTGTGTCATGCACAAAGTAGATGTCCTAACCGACTTGCCAAAAATATCATTTGTTAACAAGAAATGTGTGGAGTGGTTGAAAAACTAGTTTTAATGACTCAAACCTAAGTATATGTAAACTTCAACTGTATTAACTTACATTGATAACAGTCTGTTTGCCATGACAATGAACGAGCATGGCAGAGGGGAATGGGCTAGCCCAATAGTTTCATTGAACAAAGGTATGAGTATGTTGGGACAGGAGGACTGAATGGTTTATTGGTCTATAATCAGGCATTGGGATTAAAAACATGATGCAGTATGTTTGTTTCTCAGCGGCAGACGAGCCACTTGGGTTGGAGCAGAACAATTCTATCATTGGTTCCTGAATCAACTAGTTGTGCAACAACCTAATAGTGTTTACATTACCGATCCAGGAACCAAATAAGTATTGGGGACGCATTTACAAGTTTTAATTTGAGTGGTTGTTGTTTCAGAACAAATGGGCTATGACTTTGATGTAATGCTGGCTGAGCTGTGATAAAATATGAGCAGGTTAGAGTTATTTGTTTGGACTTTCAGGAGGTACAACATTTAAAAAAAGAGATGAGATCTCAAGAGGACAGGCAAAAAGAGACGAAGGGTTCAAAGAAGAAAGTTTGCAGTTGGAGACAGGAACATCCTGTGAGAAAGTTGAGAGTGATTGACACAGTTTCAGTAGTTCTGTCACGGTTTTCCTCTTCATCTGAAGAGAGGCGAGAAGGATCGGAGGACCAATATGCGGCGTGGTAAGTGTCCATGGTTCTTTTAATAAGAAAATCTCAACATGAACACAACTACAAAACAAGAACCGTGAAAACCCTAAACAGTCCCGTGTGGCACAAACGCTGACACAGGAAATAATCACCCACAAAATACCCAAAGAATATGGCTGCCTAAATATGGTTCCCAATCAGAGACAACGATAAACACCTGCCTCTGATTGAGAACCACTCTAGGCAACCATAGACTTCCCTAGACAACTAAACTGAACACAACCCCATTAATCTAATAAAACCCCTAGACAAGACGAAACACAATAAATCACCCATGTCACACCCTGGCCTGATCAAAATAATAAAGAAAACAAAGATAACTTAGGCCAGGGCGTGACAAGTTCTGTATAATCAATACCATTGATGTATAGAAAGTCATAAGCACGGAGGATCCTATAATTATTTGATCTATTCAATTCTGTAGCCATAAGTACACTATATCTACAAATGTATGTGGACACCCCTTCAAATTGGTGGATTTGGCTATTTCTGCCACACCCGTTGCTAACAGGTGTATAAAATCGAGCACACAGCCATGCAATCTCCAAAGACAAACATTGGCAGTAGACTGGCCTTACTAAAGAGCTCAGTGACTTTCAGCTTGGCACCGTCATAGGATGCCACCTTTCCAACAAATGTCTGCCCTGCTGGAGCTTCCCCGGTCAACTGTCAGTGCTGTTATTGTGAAGTGGAAATATCTAGGATCAACAACGTGAAGTGGTAGGCCACACAAGCTCACAGAAGGGGACCACTGAGTGGTGAAGCACGTAAAAATCATCTGTCCTCGGTTGCAACACTCACTACCAAGTTACAAACTGCCTCTGGAAGCAACGTCAGCACAATAACCGTTTGTTGGGAGCTTCATAAAATAGGTTTCCAAGGCCGAGCAGCCGCACACAAGCCTAAGATCACCATACGCAATGCCAAGCGTCGGCTGGAGTGGTGTAAAGCTCGCCGCCATTGGACTCTGGATCATTGGAAACACTTTCTCTGGAGTGATGAATCACGCTTCACCATCGGGCAGTCCGACGGACTAATCTGGGTTTCTTGGATACCAGGAGAACGCTACATGCCCTAATGCATGGTGCCAACTGTAGAGTTTGGTGTAGGAAGAATAATGGTCTGTGGCTGCTTTTCATGGTTCGGGCTAGGCCCCTTAGTACTAGTGAAGGGAAATCTTAACGCTACAGCATACAACAGCATTCTAGACAATTCTGTGCTTCCAACTTTGTGGCAACAGTTTGGGGAAGGTCCTTTCCTGTTTCAACATTACAATGCCCCTGTGCACAAAGCGAGGTCAATACAGAAATGGTTTGTCGAGATCGGTGTGGAAGAAGTTGACTGGCCTGCACAGAGCCCTGACCTCAACCCCATCGAACATGTTTGGGAGGAATTGGAACGTTGACTGCTAGCCAGGCCTAATCGCCCAACATCAGTACCTGACCATAATGCCCATGATTTGGAATGAGATGCACGAGGAGCAGGTGTCCACATACTTTTGGTCATGTAGTGCATCTTATGAGCACATTCACTTTGTATTTCAGAACAAAGGCAAGGGATTGAAAACTCAAACTAATGAATCTATCCTGCGAGAGTGGGACATTCAGACCAAGAGAAAGAACAAATAGATGTCTTCCATTTCTCTCTCCATGTGTATAAAGACTAACAGAGAGGGGAAGAAAAACACAGGTCTACAGAGAGGCAACAGGGGAGACTGAGAGAGATGGCGATAATGGAAGCAGTTTTGCGAGAACATCAGGAGACAGGGAAGGACATTCAGGAATTAAAGACATCGGCAGAGAGGATAGATGGGATGCATGAGGGAAAAATGGAGGAGATGCACTGGGAGATTAAGATATTTAGAGAGACGGTGAGAAAGGGGGCGAGTCTGAGAGGGACGGAGAGACTAATACACATGGAGAGAGAAATGGAAGACATGCGGAGGAAGATAAAGACTAACAGAGAGGGGAAGAAATGGCCAAAGTCAGAAGGCGATAGAGAGACTGTTACAAATGGAGAGAGAAGGAAGATATGCAGAAAGATAGACTGCTACAAATGGAGAGAGAGAAGGAAGATATGCAGAAAGAGAGACTGCTACAAATGGAGAGAGAAGGAAGATATGCAGAAAGAGAGACTGCTACAAATGGAAAGAGAGAAGGAAGATATGCAGGAAGAGAGACTTCTACAAATGGAGAGAGAGAAGGAAGATATGCAGAAAGAGATAGACTGCTACAAATGGAGAGAGAGAAGGAAGATATGCAGAAAGAGATAGAGACTGCTACAAATGGAGAGAGAAGGAAGATATGCAGAAAGAGATAGAGAGACTGCTACAAATGGAGAGAGAAGGAAGATATGCAGAAAGAGATAGAGAGACTGCTACAATTGGAGAGAGAGAAGGAAGATATGCAGAAAGAGATAGAGAGACTGCTACAAATGGAGAGAGAAGGAAGATATGCAGAAAGAGATAGAGAGACTGCTACAAATGGAGAGAGAAGGAAGGTATGCAGAAAGAGATAGAGAGACTGCTACAATTGGAGAGAGAGAAGGAAGATATGCAGAAAGAGAGACTGCTACAAATGGAGAGAGAGAAGGAAGATATGCAGAAAGAGATAGAGACTGCTACAAATGGAGAGAGAGAAGGAAGATATGCAGAAAGAGATAGAGACTGCTACAAATGTAGAGAGAGAAGGAAGATATGCAGAAAGAGAGACTGCTACAAATGGAGAGAGAGAAGGAAGATATGCAGAAAGAGATAGAGACTGCTACAAATGGAGAGAGAGAAGGAAGATTTGCAGAAAGAGATAGACTGCTACAAATGGAGAGAGAGAAGGAAGATATGCAGAAAGAGAGACTGCCACAAATGGAGAGAGAGAAGGAAGATGTGCAGAAAGAGATAGAGACTGCTACAAATGGAGAGAGAAGGAAGATATGCAGAAAGAGAGACTGCTACAAATGGAGAGAGAGAAGGAAGATATGCAGAAAGAGATAGAGACTGCTACAAATGGAGAGAGAGAAGGAAGATATGCAGAAAGAGATAGAGACTGCTACAAATGTAGAGAGAGAAGGAAGATATGCAGAAAGAGAGACTGCTACAAATGGAGAGAGTGAAGGAAGATATACAGAAAGAGATAGAGACTGCTACAAATGGAGAGAGAGAAGGAATATATGCAGAAAGAGAGACTGCTACAAATGGAGAGAGAGAAGGAAGATATGCAGAAAGAGAGACTGCTACAAATGGAGAGAGAGAAGGAAGATATGCAGGAAGAGATAGACTGCCTCAAATGGAGAGAGAGAAGGAAGATATGCAGAAAGAGATAGAGACTGCTACAAATGGAGAGAGAGAAGGAAGATATGCAGAAAGAGATAGAGACTGCTACAAATGGAGAGAGTGAAGGAAGATATACATAAAGAGATAGAGACTGCTACAAATGGAGAGAGAAGGAAGATATGCAGAAAGAGAGACTGCTACAAATGGAGAGAGAGAAGGAAGATATGCAGAAAGAGAGACTGCTACAAATGGAGAGAGAGAAGGAAGATATGCAGAAAGAGAGACTGCTACAAATGGAGAGAGAGAAGGAAGATATGCAGAAAGAGATAGAGACTGCTACAAATGGAGAGAGAAGGAAGATATACAGAAAGAGATAGACTGCTACAAATGGAGAGAGAGAAGGAAGATATGCAGAAAGAGAGCCTGCTACAAATGGAGAGAGAGAAGGAAGATATGCAGAAAGAGAGAGACTGCTACAAATGGAGAGAGAAGGAAGATATGCAGAAAGAGAGACTGCTACAAATGGAGAGAGAGAGAAGGAAGATATGCAGAAAGAGAGACTGCTACAAATGGAGAGAGAGAAGGAAGATATGCAGGAAGAGATAGAGAGACTGCTACAAATGGAGAGAGAGAAGGAAGATATGCAGAAAGAGAGACTGCTACAAATGGAGAGAGAGAAGGAAGATATGCAGAAAGAGAGACTGCTACAAATGGAGAGAGAGAAGGAAGATATGCAGGAAGAGATAGAGAGACTGCTACAAATGGAGAGAGAAGGAAGATATGCAGAAAGAGATAGAGAGACTGCTACAAATGGAGAGAGAAGGAAGATATGCAGGAAGAGATAGAGAGACTGCTACAAATGGAGAGAGAAGGAAGATATGCAGGAAGAGATAGAGACTGCTACAAATGGAGAGAGAGAAGGAAGATATGCAGAATGAGAGACTGCTACAAATGGAGAGAGAGAAGGAAGATATGCAGGAAGAGATAGAGAGACTGCTACAAATGGAGAGAGAAGGAAGATATGCAGAAAGAGATAGATAGACTGCTACAAATGGAGAGAGAGAAGGAAGATATGCAGGAAGAGATAGAGAGACTGCTACAAATGGAGAGAGAGATGGAAGATATGCAGGAAGAGATAGAGAGACTGCTACAAATGGAGAGAGAAGGAAGATATGCAGGAAGAGATAGAGAGACTGCTACAAATGGAGAGAGAGATGGAAGATATGCAGAAAGAGAGACTGCTACAAATGGAGAGAGAAGGAAGATATGCAGAAAGAGATAGATAGACTGCTACAAATGGAGAGAGAGAAGGAAGATATGCAGAGAGAGATTGAGAGACTTGGAGACAGGGGCGTCATTTCAGCTATACGTAGGGATGGGCAAAGTGAAGCCCATTTACTGCATTCCTACTCCCGCCCTTATCACCTTGGCTGCGGTAACCAAGTCATACAGCAATTAACTGCTACGCGCTAGTTCAGCACCGGGATCAAAAACTCTAGGTTAGTTTCATGTCAAGTCAAACAACAGTTACCTATCTACAGCCATTTTCCACCTCTGCACTGAGAGAAAAGTTGCGCTGTTCACTGCAGAGCTGCATCGATGCGCTGTCCCAGAGATACTGTATATAATGACGAGACGGTCTTGTCTCTGCCCAAACAATGGGAGTCATTGTCCCAAAGGCGGGAAGACAGGCAGTCTGGTTATTGGTCTGCTTATTGTGGACAGATTTTGAGTAAACCCTGTCACTTCGCCTATTCCTCTCTGGCTGTCCATAGTCGATATTCCCTTAACACATGCCACTTCGATACAGCTACGACCGGACGTTCCATTTTTACGTTGCAGGTTAGGAGAACTTACGTAGCAGGTTCGGAGAATTAACGTAGCAGGTTAGGAAAATGAAGTTAAGGTTAGGAAAATGCACTTCTAACCTGCTATTAAAAGTCACTCCGCTCGTAGCTGTATCAAAGTGGTGTGTATTTAAGGAGTAACAAAGTCCAGCCTTCCCGCCCTGCTCTGAACCGCCCGCATGGTCCTAAAGCCATGCTACTAATATTGCTACACTGGTTTGCCTTTCAATCGGGATTGGAATGATTTTAGTAGCCTATTTTAAATGGTTGGTGTTGAGCTAGGTTATGGCGACCGCCATACCCATTGAGGCCTCCGCTTGAAGAGGTTTAGAGAATGGTGGAAAGTCAGAAAAAACCATGGAGGATGGAGAGGGAAACCAGGGAGATGGAGAGGGAGATGGAAGGACTCATAGAGAAGGTGAGAAAGGGTGATGAAGAGAAACAGAAAGGGATGGAGACACTGGCCAGAACAGAAAGAGAGATGGAAGTGATGCAGAAGGAGATAGACTTAATCCATTATTGAGGAAGGTGCAGAGACAAAGGCACGAGATATAGGATGGATTTGAAAACGCAAAGAAAGATGGAACATGGAGATGCAAGAACAAAATAAATTATAGGAAAGACAGGAGATTAGAGAGGTGAGGCAAAACATGGAGAAAGAGAGAAATACAAATTCAACAACTGAGAAACAGAATTAAAACATAACAAACAAGCTGGATGAAAGTGTCGAAGAGAGAGAGAGAGAGAGAGGGAGAGAGAGAGAGAGAGAGAGAGAGAGAGAGAGAGAATGACAATGGTTCAATGACACAAAGACTAAAATGTCGGGGGGGAGGAGAGGAAATTGTGGGAGGAAAGAGAGACAGAAAAACAGAAGGCACAGTAAGATATAAAAGAGAGAAAAAAACGATCTAATACAAAGCATGTTTAGGGACGATGACAAAGAAACAACAATGAGAATTGAAAATATAGAATATCAGAGAAAAAAGAAACAGAGATAACACTTGAGCATTACCTAAAAACAATAGTGAAAAGTGATGTGGACAAAGTCATGACAACAAAAGGGAAAGAGGAGAGAGAGGAGGAGGAAAGACAGATCAAACTGAATGAAAGTGACAAGAAGAGAGAGAGAGAGAGAGAGAGAGAGAGAGAGAGAGAGAGAGAGAGAGAGAGAGAGAGAGAGAGGGTCATTGACACAAAGACAGAAGGAAGTGACAACAATGGCGGATAGAAGAGAAATTGGGCAGGAAAGAGAGGACAGGAGAAGAGAGTAAAACATACATATTTAATGAAAAGCTTGTTTAACTAGGGCTGTCAGTTAAGAACAAATTCATATTTACAATGACGGCCAAACCCGGACGACGCTGAGCCAATTGTGCGCCGCCCTATGGGACTCCCAATCACGGCTAGATGTGATACAGCCTGGACAAGGAAGATACAACAGTAGATACATTGATAATTGAGGAGGTATGGAGTCAGAGAGGGAAACAATTTCAAACATCAGGGAACAAAGAAAAAGGGACAAACCACTTAAGAGCTATCTTGTGATGACAACGGGGGGAAATTGGAGACAGAGGAGGGAGGAAAGAGCGATAAAGACAGACAGAATAACAGAAAAGACAGCATGGCTACATGAATTTAAAAGCTTTCAAGATGCAAAAAATAGACAAAGACAGGGAGATAGAGCGGAAGAAAATGAAGGCAATGGAGAGTGAGTGAGAATCCAGAAAGAGGAGGAGAAACAAACAGAAAGAACAAGAAAAGCTCATTTACTTGGAGAGGAAAAGAGAAGAGTCAAGACAAATAGTAGAAGAACAAAGGAAGTCCAAAGAGAGCTGGATGACAGGCAAAAACAGATAGAGAGGGAGACAGTCCAGAGAAAGGAGGATACATGGATGGCAAGGGTAAAGGACGAAACAGAGAGTATTATAATTCAAAATACAGAGAGAACAAGCTAAATAAATTGTGGGGAACAGCAGAGTCAAGCCAATGAGAGGAAGAAAGGTGGAAGGTAACTACTCAGCAAATGGATGAAGAGAAAAGGAAAAATCCAGAAAGTGGAGAAGAAACTGACGTGGAAATGCAGGAAAGACAACAACAGATTGGTCATGAAGAAAAAAAACCCAGACAGAACTAAAAAAAGCAAGGGAGAGAACGAGAGAGCGAGTACAGGAGGAAAATAAAAGGATGTGAGGATGAGGGTAACAAATAGATGGAGAGAAAAGAGAGAGAAAGTGGTGCAAAATGAATCAGAGAGGAGGGGAATTGGAGAGCAGAGGTTACACAGTTAGCAATACAATTCAATTGTGTATAGAGGCAGAAAAACAGTATTATTTAACACTGGTATTAAAACAGCAGAGGAAGATGGAGACAGAGATGGGGAAAAAATAGCAGAGTTAAAAGGTTTGAAGAACAGTTTGAAGAACAGTTGAATAGGGCAAGACAGGCAAGAGGCAAAGAAACATGGAGCATTAGAGAAAGCGAGGAAGATGGAGAGAGAGAAGGAAGAAAGACAAGAACAGATTGAAAGACAAAAGAGTAAAGAAAATGGAGTGGCAGAGCAAAGAGGAAATGAGGACAGAAGAGAGTAAGGAAGATGTTGAGGGAAACAATAATAAAGAGAAAAAGAAAAAGCGTCAGGAGGATAATCAGCTGGGGAAATTATTAGATCGAAAAAAGAAACAAACTGAGAATCGAGAGAACTTTTCAGAGGAGGAAGGTGATAACTAATGTCGTGTCTTTGGCTATGCCGGATTAAGTGATATGACATGCTATTCTATAAAATAATTTCTCCGTAATTAATATTACCTAATTGAGCTAATCATGTAAATGTAATTAACTAGAGAGCCGGGGCACCACAAAGGAATATTTATAGAGCTGTTATCTTCCGAATATACTCTTAAAGACCTAGTAATATTTTACATCAATAGCAGTCAATATTAATCGTCATCTTAATTCAGTCTCATCTGAAAGTTGTAAATTCTTGATTATCTGCATGAACCCTGGCTAAAAAGTTGAATCAGCAATGCAAAATTGGGTTTAATTATTTATTTACTAAATACCTAACTAATCACACAGAATTACACATACACATAATTAAATCATAACTTGATTACAAATTACGTCATAAAGGAAAACATCCCTAGTGGGCGGAACAGATATGACAGCTGGTTACACAAAAGAAAAGGGCTGGGTTTGAGTGAAAGAGCGGGAAGACTGAGGAATAATGGGCGAAGCTGTGCTATCGTAAATACAGTATCTTATGCATTCTAAATTACCGCCCATTTGGAAAAAGAAAATGCAATAAATATTTACTCTGAGCTGCGCTTCGGTAGGTTGGTGGTAGATGGAAGGCCGTGTTGCCCAACCAAGTCCTTTGTCCTTTGAAGAATGTCTCTGGTTGTCAATTGGATACGTTGTAGTAACGTCTTTGTGTGATAGACGGGATACTCTGTCTGTTCCTTCCTAACCCTCGTTTGCAGCGGCTGTTGCTAACTCAACGGCTAGGAGGTATCACTTCTGTAGTGAATAAGAGTTAAAAGTTCATACCATTTGCAACCAAAGCTCACACTGATGTTGGCTTCGTTCTGTAGTTATTATCTGAACCATTCTGACATCGGGCCGTTGTCCTCACATCCTCAGAACAGGAGGTTACATTGTCATCAAGGCTTTATATAGGAAGGGAGAGGAGGCGTGTTTGAAAAGTTTTATAGCCTTCACAGGGACGGGCCACTGATTGAGCAGAGCCCTCCCTACCTTATGAAAACCCAAATCTCACATTTTAGAAGCTAAAATCACATTTCATCCCATCACGAATAATTTCATATTCAAACATTTATATTGAACAACAATTCCATGTGAATCCGATAACTCTGATGTGTAGACTTTCCACTGTAATGTTTTTGTCATCTTATCATTGATGAGAATGTCTCAGATGACAACCGAACTGACATCATATTCATTAAGTACCACCGCATATGTTCAATTGGTCGGATTACCAGAATATAGTTAATTTCCCCCCACCTTCTGATGTTCCCAGAATCTCTATGTTAACCAAGGGTTTTGCAAATGTAACATCAGTAGGGTAGAGAGAGGAAAAAGGGGGGAAGAGGTATTTATGACTGTCATAAACCTACCCCCAGGCCAACGTCATGACACTAAGTAATACAGCATAGGTAAGTTAGTTGCTTCCATCTCTTCCACTGAAGTCAAAATGCCAGAGAAGCTGGTGTTTGGAGGATATATTGGCATGGGTGTTGTTTGGCCCGAGATGAAGTCGATGACCGGCAAACCGTGCCAATATACCTTCAAACACTGGCTTCGAGGGCATTATCAATTTTATACAACGGGTGATCAACATATTTAAATAGTGATTTACATATTTTCATAAAAAACTTAATTTTGATTAATTTATTAATACTATTTCATCCTTACACAACATATAGTCCCGACACAAATCTAGGGTTGCTACCCAAGCTGGCTAGTCGTTCGTTCTATCGGATCGGTTGCCAGAGATGCGACCCAGTCGTTCACTCTTTTTGTTCTGTGTCTATGACCCAGTCATTTGTTCTAAATGGTCCATTGCCGTATTGGCTGGCAACGTTCTCATCCCTTTCTTGCTAGCTAGCCAACTACGGATAACTTACAGTCAGCCAGAATAACAACAGTAGCTGAATTTGCATTTGTTTAACCTGTTTTCTAGTGACATTTATTTGGATACATCCATAACAATGAGCTGAGGCGCGATTTCGCCCTGGCACAGAAAATGTGCTCTCTCGTCAGGAAACTGTTGTTCAGAGGAGCTAGCCAACAACACAGCTAACACAATCACTTCAAAGTGAAGCTGGAAAGACTGCAAATGAGCTGCACTTCGTTTCGTTTGACCATTTTTCAATTGACATTTTTTTGTATACATCCATGCAAATTATGCCAGCTGATTCATGATTTCGACTGGCTGAGAAACGCTGCCTGCCTGTCTGTCTCATACCGACACATTCATTACTATGAGACAGCTGGAGATTGAATTTGAATATTGAGACAGACAGCAAGATTTATACAAATCTCCGCTGTTGAAAACGAAATGTTGGTCTAAAAGAAATGTGAGATAATGTCTAGATGCTTTTTATAGTGGAGATCAAGTTTATAAATTGCCTGGCTGGGCTGATGAGACAGTGGATTGCGCTGTCAGATGGAACAGAGTAAATAGGCATTTTAACGTCATAGATTTAGCCGGTGGTAACTTGTGGAATAGACACGGTCTGGAATGCGGTTTTAACCAATCAGCATTCAGGATTAGAACCACCCGTTGTATAAATACTTTATAGTGTTGGATTCGACATTTTGAACATTGAGATATTAAAGACATGATAGATCAGATGCATAGTATATTAAGGAGTGAAAGAGACTGAGTCTCTGTAGAAAGACAGATAGCTGTGGAATGTGTTGGGTGGACAAGAGGAGAGCAATGTGTTAATACAGGGGAGACAGATGGACATCTGTGGATTAGTTGAGGTCAGGAGGTGAGGACAAGTCCCCTGAAGGGAGTAATAAGGGTTTAGTATTTTGTTACTCTTTTCCTGTTATTAAACCACAAGATGTAAGGATTGGAGAGAAGGAGGAGTGTCTTAAGTGGGATATATATATCTGGATGGGAGAAATGTTGGGTTGTCTGAATTACAGCTGTACAGAACCTTTGGGAAGAATTCAACTTGGTTAAAGCTTCTCTAGTGTCCTTGAGTTATTTACTCTGAAAAAGAAGAACCTAACAATAGTTAATTACGTTCCTTTTTTGAGAAAGGACGTAAAAATGTCATGACTTAGGTATTGTTTCAATATACAATACCAGTCAAACGTTTGGACACACCTACTCATTCAAGGGTTTTTCTTTAGTTTGACCATTTCCTACATTGTAAAATAGTAATGAAGACATCAAAACTATGAAATAACACATGTGGAATCAAAAAAGTGTTAAACAAATCAAAATAGATTTTATATTTGAGCTTCTTCAAAGTAGCCACCCTTTGCCTTGATGACAGCTTTGCACACTCTTGGCATTCTCTCAACTAGCTTTACCTGTAATACTTTTCCAACAGTCTTGAAGGAGTTCCCACATATGCTGAGCACTTGTTGGCTGCTTTTCCTTCACTCTGCGGTCCAACTCATCCCAAACCATCTCAATTGGGTTGAGGTCGGGTGATTGTGGAGGTCAGGTCATTTGATGCAGCACTCCATCACTCTCCTTCTTGGCCCTTACACAGCCTGGAGATGTGTTTTGGGTTATTGTCCTTGTCATGCTGACCTGACCTTTGATATCCCTGTTTTTCTATATATTTTGGTTAGGTCAGGGTGTGGGTGTGACTAGGGTGGGTATTCTAGTTTTCTATGTTTTGTATTTCTATGTTGGCCTGATATGGTTCCCAATCAGAGAGAGCTGTTTATCGTTGTCTCTGATTGGGGATCATATTTAGGCAGCCCTTTTTCCCACTTTCTGGTGTGGGATCTTGTCTATGTTTAGTTGCCTGTCAGCACTATTTTGTATAGCGTTACATTTGTTCTATTTAGTTGGTTTCTTCGGTGTATATTTATTAAAAGGAATATGTACGCATACCACACTGCGCCTTGGTTCGAGCCTTACGATGAACGTGACAGTCCGGTTGAAAAACAAATGATAGTCCCACAAAGCACAAACCAGATGGGATGGCGAATCGCTGCAGAATGCTATGGTAGCCATGCTGGTTAAGTATGCCTTGCATTCTAAATAAATCACAGACAATGTCACCAGCAAAGCACCCCCACACCATCACGCCTCCTCCTTCATGCTTCACGGTGGGAACCACACATGCAGAGATCATCCATTCACCTACTCTGCGTCTCACAAAGACACGACGGTTGGGAACCAAAAATCTCAAATTTGGACTCATCAGACCAAAGGACAGATTTCCACCGGTCTAATGTCCATTGCTCGTGTTTCTTGGCCCAAGCAAGACTCTTCTTATTGGTGTCCTTTTGTGGTGGTTTCTTTGCAGCAATTAGACCATGAAGGCCTGTTTCATGCAGTCTCTTCAGGAACAGTTGTTGAGATGTGTCTGTTACTTGAACTCTGTAAAGCTTATTTGGGCTGCAATCTCAGGTGCAGTTAATTGCCGATTTCTGAGGCTGGTAACTTTAATGAACTTATCCTCTGCAGCAAAGGTAACTCTGGGTCTTCCTTTCCTATGGCGGTTCTCATGCGAGACAGTTTCATCATAGCGCTTGATGGCTTATGTGACTGCACTTGAAGAAACTTTCAAGGTTCTTGAAATGGTCCTGATTGACTAACCTTGGGGCGGCAGGGTAGCCTAGTGGTTAGAGCATTGCACTAGTAACTGGAAGGTTGCAAAATCAAATCCCCGAGCTTACAAGGTACAAATCTGTCGTTCTGCCCCTGAACAGGCAGTTATCCCACTGTTCCTAGGCAGTCATTGAAAATAAGAATTTGTTCTTAACTGACTTGCCTAGTTAAATAAAGGATAAATAAAAACCTTTATTTCTTATAGTAATGATGGTCTGTCATTTCTCTTTGCTTATTTGAGCTGTTTTTGCCATAATATGGACTTCTGTTTACCAAATAGTGCTATCTTATGTATACCAGCCCTACCTTGTCACGACACAACTGATTGGCTCAAACGTAATAAGAGGGAAATAAATTCCTCAAATGAATTTTTATCAAGGCACACCTGTTAATTGAAATGCATTGCAGGTGACTACCTCATGAAGCTGGTTGAGAGAATGCCAACAGTGTACAAAGCTGTCATCAAGGCAAAGGATGGCCACACTTTTTTGGTTACTACATGATTCCATATGTGTTATTTCATATTTTTTATGTCTTCACTATTATTCTACAATGTAGAAAATAGTAAAAATAAAGAAAAACCCTTGAATGAGTAGGTGTAGGACCGTGTGGTGCCAGGACAACAACCTCTCCCTCAATGTGATCAAGACAAAGGAGTTGATTGTGGACTGCAGGGAAAAAGAGGACAACAAAACATATTCCCCCCCAGGAGACTGAAAAGATTTGGCAACGGTCCTCAGATCCTCAAAAGGTTCTACAGCTGCACCATTGAGAGCATCCTGATTGGTTGTATCACTGCCTGGTATGGCAACTGCTCGGCCTCCGACCGCAAGACACTACAGAGGGTAGTGCGAACGGGGCCAAGCTTTCTGCCATCCAGGACCTCTATACCAGGCGGTGTAAGAGGAAGGCCCTAAAACGTGTCAAAGACTCCAACCACCCTAGTCATAGACTGTTCTCTCGGCTACAACACGGCAAGCTATACCGGAGCACCAAGTCTAGGTCCAAGAGGCTTCTAAACAGCTTTTACCCCCAAGCCGTAAGACTCCTGAACATCTAGTTAAATGGCTACCCAGACTATTTGCAGTGCCGCCCCCCCCCCCCCCCTCTTTACACCACTGCTACTCTGTTGTCATCTATGCATAGTCACTTTAATAACTCTACCTACATGTACATACTACCTCAAATAACCGGTGCCCCCACACATTGACTCTGTATCGGTACCCCCCTGTATATGGTCTCGCTATTGTTATTTCACTGCTCTTTAATTACTTGTGACTTTTATCTCTTATTCTTATCTGTATTTTTTTTAAACTGCATTTTTGGTTAGGGGCTCATAAGTAAGCATTTTACTGTAAGGCCTACACCAGTTGTATTCGGCGCATGTGACAAATATAATTTGATTTGATTTGTATCACAACTTTTGACTGGTACTGTATATCAACCGTTTCTTTCCCCTGTCAGGAATCAACAGAAAAACAAGAGTGGAATGAAAGAGGGAGAAGAGGAAGTAGCATATAAGGGAGGAGGAGAAGAGGCAGAAATGGGAAAAGGCCTGGCAAAAAAATTCAGCGGGAGAGAGCTGAGAAGAAGGACAGAAAGAAAGACCAAAACGAACTGAGCAGGGAGGAGAGGTATGAGAGGTGGGATGCCAAAAGATAACAATATGGTCTGAGAGATTGGCTAGGTGTGTGAAGACCAACAGCAAGAGTACGTCACAGAGGACTTCACAGAGAACTTCACAGAGAATGTCACAGAGGACTTCACAGAGTATGTCACAGAGGACTTCACAGAGTATGTCACAGAGGACTTCACAGAGGACTTCACAGAGTATGTCACAGAGGACTTCACAGAGTACGTCACAGAGAATGTCACAGAGGACTTCACAGAGAATATCACAGAGGACTTCACAGAGTATGCATGAGCATATGGCAGAAAAGGTACAGTATGTACATTATCTGAGAGTAACTTAAATTTTTTTTACTACTATGTATATTTTTCCATAGTTGCTTGTCAAATGTCAACAGTATGTAATTCTACTAATGTGTGAAACTCTAACTCCTAATCTTTCTGTTCTGTTTCTCAGATTGAATTCTTTCAACTGACTTGGCATATATGCTGCTCCACCACACTTTACCCTCTCAATTCATGTATTCTTTGCTTTCCTATTTAGACACTGGCCTCCCTCTCAGATGCCAGAGCTTATTTCCTGCCTTCTCCACCTGAGTTCCATATGCTACCTTCATCCCTTGGATTGGTTCATCATCCATACACCTTTATCTTTCTATTATTGTCATTTGTCAAGTTTTTTTGCAAGTGCTTACTTAAAAAAAATATGTTTTTGCACGTTTCCACCACCAGGGGGCAGTGCAGGTCTACTAAAGTGAGGACAGGGGAGCTTGAGGTGAGGTACTGTAAATGAGCGACACAGTATGTCGAGTTTCCATCTGAGGTATACCAAAGTGTTTTTACCGAAAAGGCTCAGACTTTTCTGTTTCCATCTACGCAGGCCGGCACCCATGACTTACTGGGCCATGGCTCCGGCAGACCTGGTCTTACTTGGGGCCAAAGTCAGGCCACTGGTACTTTTCAGCAGGCATATATATAACAATGGATAACTGTGCACTTGAAAACCTTCTCACAAAGTAACTGGCTTCATAATGCAGAGGTTGTTGATTCTACTACCCAAGTCTTTAGTGTCACACTGCTGATGGAAACACAATTACACTAGAGCTGACAGTAACATACAACACTAGCGACAGACACCCTGGTGTGTTAGGTGGAAGGAAATGCAGCACTACAGTAGTAGCCTACTAGTAGAACACCTCACCCTCCCCCCAGTAGTAGCCTAAATGATAACCAGGATGTCACATGAAACATCCACTGCTGCATTCCTGCTCAGCAAACCCCAGTGTTTATTTATTTAACCTTTATTTAACCAGGCAAGTCAGTTAAGAACAAATTCTTATTTTCAATGACGGCCTAGGAACAGTGGGTTAACTGTTCAGGGGCAGAACGACAGATTTGTACCTTGTCAGCTCGGGGGCTTGAACTTGCAACCTTCCGGTTACTAGTCCAACGCTCTAACCAGTAGCAATGCAGCCTCTGTAGACTGCCTTAAAGGTTGGGTGTAGAGCAGGGGGCAGTTTGGGACATTTCGATCCAAGAGCCAGAGCACCTCAGCCAGTGCAACGTTTTTAACTCTTACCGTTCAAGTAGTCAGTGTGGGGCACCATGCGTCATGTATTATTGCAGTAGTGGTTGTACAGCGCCATGTGGAGGCACATCAGAAAGGGTTATTACAGAGGAGGTGCGTGTGTCAAATATCCCATCTGCAGAAGAACTAAGATCCAAGGATATTTCCATCTAAAAATCTGACTGACAAATGCGATATGTGCTGGCTTATGGCTCATTTAAATAATGTTTTATACAATGTAGACAGTACTGAGATGTGCAAATTCAGCGGTTGTTCTGTTCTCAGATCCGGTGTGTATTTTCATGTCAGAACCTTCCAGCAGTGCAGGTGGTGTAACCTGTCGGAAGGAACACCATCTCCTGTCATTGCTATCAATTTCACCACAGATGCTCTGTAAGTGTTTTCTCTGGTCTTGGATGTGGAGCGGCATCGTGGCAGCCCAGGGGTGATTGATCGGCTCTCCCTGGCCCATCTGGAGGATACCCTGCTGCGGCTCGGTCCAAAGCCTTGCGGTCTCAGTTCTGTCAGTCTGAGTGAAGGGATTGAGGTTTTCACACGTACACACATGCACAAACGCATACATTACACACACAGGTGGAGACCAGTGTAGGCTCTCCTCAGAGGGGTAAGGGGAGGACCATCCTACTCAGTGAATTTAATAAAAATACAAAAAATGAAATAATGATCCTTCTTAGATAAAACTAACTGATTAAAACACATGAAGGTAGCACCATGGTGTAGACAAATGGTGTGTGGCTGCTATGAAAGTGAACTGCGTGCGGGTGATCAGGCTGTATTCATTCCGCAGGTTCTGTTGCAAAACATTTCTTAAATAGAAGCAAACGGAACGAAACCGGGAGGGACCTACCTGAATTTCTCCATTTGAAACTCTCGTTTTAGTATGAACTTGCAGTGTTTGGACTAACTGTTTGGACTAATGATTACTGCCAGATCAGCTAGATGCAGGCAAGACTGCAAAGCAGTATTGAATGTGTCACCTTGATTACTCCAGTTTGTCTCTCGACCTACGCACCTGTATTATAAACTTTAATTTGTGATGGGTATAGGGCAAATTCAAGTATCATGTAGTAGCCTAAACCTATCGACAACAAAAAACGTCCTCCCTAATCTTAAACGGCACCGACTGCCACTGGTGCGCACAAACACACACACGCTCGCGCACACACACACACACACACACACACACACACACACACACACACACACACACACACACACACACACACACACACACACACACACACACACACACACACACACACACACACACACACACACACACGTGTCCTATAGTGCACACCTGGCATTGCTGCTAGTGTCTGAGTTTAGATCCCAGTGTCTCCTGCAGGTCAGAGCACAGCTGTGCGTGGAGGTAAGAAGGGTTGTATGTAGTGTAGCAGGGTTGTGCAGAGGTCAACTCCAACCACTGAGATGAGGTCCATTGTGATCTTTCTGGTTGAAACAACTTGTCAAGATCTTCCTTGAAATTGGAATCTCTTTGAACATAATGATCTTTTGCCCTGTACAAAGACCCATCAAGAGTATTTTGCTACTTTAAATGGAGTCAATTGGCAATAACTCAGTTTCTTTTTTTGACCTGGCATTGTGCTGCTTATGTAACCCATGAAATTAGTCAGACTGTTTCTTTCAAAGTTCAACTGCTGCAGCCTCTGATCTGCAAAAAACACATGGCACGTACTGCTGCTTTCTCTGCGTGCTCATTTCTTAATGCTAGAAAACAGTGGAGGCTGCTGAGGGGAGGACGGCTCATAATAATGTCTGGAATGGAGTGTAACGGAGGGAATGGAGTGAATGGAATGGTATATGGTTGATGCCATTCCATTGACTCCAGTCCAGCCATTATTATGAGCCGTTCTCCCCACATCAGCCTCTGCTGGAAAACGGTTTGTTTCAATCCTCATGCCATTGTGTGTCTGCCTGAGTGTCTTGAGTCAATAACACAGTATCTGGAGTGTTATTGGCTCTAGTCACTGAATCAACATTGTTCAGACTTATTCTCAAAAGTCACTGAATTCTGTCACAAAACACATGCACAACACATAATCCTGAATAAACAGATCTGAAACAAGGAATGAATGTAGCAGCTGGCTTGTTACCAGGAGGAGATTGGCATAGTTTGATTGGCATGGTTTGTTTTGCAACGAGGAAACAATAACCTGCGCCTGTACATAAGAAACATGGCTCCCAACAACACAGACAAGAAAGTAACTGTCAGCCTGTGACGGGCTGCCGACGCATTGTCCTCCTCTTTCTGTTCAGCCTGGGCTCCCTGTGACACAAAATCATTACACGACCCAGTACACTCCGTCTTACCCCCTCTTTATTTTCCTACAAAAATATTTCACCTTAGAAAAGACGGCTGTGAAATGTACATGTTTTTTGTTGTTGCAACTGCCATAGAATGTTTCACCTCAAATAGATCTGTATATACAGACTGTAAGTAAATATATCTTAGCAATATTCATAAATCTAGTTGTGTTTTGAGTGGGTGCCCTCCTCTCAGCAGGCAGGTCTCTGGTGGATATCCATGTCCAGTCACTGTACTGGTACCCAGACATCCTCCTATCCTTAGGGATAGTTCATGTTAGGAGAGACAATGGAGAAGGAGAATGGCGCAGCTGGGTGACCGCTGGGTATCGCTGACAGCTGCAGTGGCCACTGACCTGACCAGGCCAAGGCATCATGAAAACCCCATCAAGCACATCTCCGAGTAGGGCTCGACCACAATCCCTCTGTGCTTATTACAAAAATACATCCTAATAATCAATGCTAACGGGTTACCCTCTCTGATAACGGCAGGAGGTGCGACTGTATCTCAGCTGAGAACAAAAAGAAAGATACAGGGGCAAAGGTCTCAAAAGGGCACGCGAATCCAGTCAAGGAGGGAGAGTCAGTGTCATTACAGGAAGTAGTGTCCATTCCATCCAGATAGCCCTGACATTAGAAACTCAGTGAGAGAACAAGCTGTCCAATTATAGTGGAGTGTTCATCCGACCAGCCCACACATTACCAGTTGAAGGAGTGAGAGGACACAGATACATTTGTCCAGCTAGCTCAGACTGTAAAAAACACACATGGGGTGGTCTGTGTGTGTGTGTGTGTGTGTGTGTGAGGGTTCTTAAAGTAACTTTCCAGTAAAAAAAAACATTTAAAAGTTAATATTCTGCTAACTCATACGCAAATTATGCTGTTGACTCATCCTATACTAGTATTTGTGGCCAAAAGCATAAATTGGAGACAAAACACTTGAAAAACCCAACCTCAAACAGTTAAAAAAATGCTTGGTTATTTCCTCAGAGAGGATGGTCATCTTCCTGAGGAGGATGAGCTAGCCAATCAGTGGTCTAGTCGTGTGAATATTTTTAATGACCGGTATACGCCAACACCATTCTGTTGTTGGGGCACGCCCCACAACATTCCAAAAAAGAAAACATAATACATTTTTTGGGGGAAGGAAAACTTTCACTAATATTGTAATTAATAATAGGTCATATTTCACAGAAATCCCAAAACACTGGAGAGTTACTTTAAACTCTTATAGTGATTGCAGAAACAAGGGGACAGGGAGCACAGCATCCCAGAGGACCACTCTCCTTCTAGACTGCTTAGTCACGGAGGGACATTTTGCTATAAACTTGTTATCATTATCATCATCAAGTTGATGTACTATTTCCATTATCGTCACGTTATCACATTTCTAATTCAATCCAGTATCATAATTTAAACATCATTCATTTGAAAGCATATTGATCCATTGAGAAAGATTTGGTATAATAAATAAAACAAATTAACAATGAGGATCCCAATTAAGATAACAATAACAACAAATTCCTCCAGTCATCGTTTTGATTCGATGGTGTAGCTGGTCGGGCATGTCCCCGGGCGAAAAGCCCCCTTAAGCCACTCCCACGCTCTCAGCAGATTGGCTGCTGTACCTCCTGTCACAGAGTGAGGCCGCTCCCCTCTGCTTACATCATAGAGGGACGTAGGATAGTACCACAGAGATAGTCAAGAGGGCAAGTAGCCAGAGGGGGGAGGGGGAGGGCTGGGCTCCCAAGGGCGAGGCAGAGTTGGAGGTACAGGAGCACACCTCGTAGCCGTTTTCGGCGTGGTCGGCGTGGTGCTGCCCGTGTAGCCGCGTGTTAGCCGTGTTATTGGCCTCTGTGGCTGGGGAGTCCGACTGCATCTCTGTACACACCAGCCAGTCCTTTCCTATGGACCGTGGGTACCCAGCTTCCACCTCCATATCACTGCCCACCACACGCCAGTACTCCTTCCCCTTGAAGAAGTATGAGGAGCCTTAATGAAAAGAGGAAGAAGACAAAGAGGCTGCATAAGTGAAAAAGAGGGTGTGACGATTGATTTTGCTATGGTAATACATCAGTCACTTGATTCTGTCTCGCTGTTTTTCGTCCAGTCCCTCTCTCTATTCACCAGTTTGTTTTCCCACACCAGTTCGTATTCCCACAACAAACTCTCATTCTCTTCCTCTCTCTCAAATATAATTCCCCCCCCCCCCATCTGTCTCCTGTGTCTCTACAAGCAGCTATCTCTTCCTCTCTCTCTCTCTCCCTTCCTCGCTCTTATCCTCCCTAGCACTATCTCTCCCACTCTTTCCATCCCTGCCACCACATCCACCTCTCTCCCTGAGGTCTTTGATGTGCTTCCAGTTCCCAGGCCCCCAGGGTCCACGTGTGTATGTATGAATCCTCTGGTGGCTCAGACTGTCATTTTTGCGCGTGGCCTGTGCTCACCGACACCAAACAGCTCCGAGCAGGACCTCTAGAGTTGGCAACGGTACAGAGCCCAGCACACGGAGGAAAGCGCTTACATACACTCAGCCACAGGAGTCGCTACAGGGGAGAAAGGATCTAACTGGCTCATGTGGAGACTCGGCTGGAGCTTGCCATGCGTGTGTGTGTTTATGCACTGTAGAGTGAGTGTGTAAAATGGCTGTGTGTGTTACTGAAGAATGGGTTTTGATAACTTGTGGTCACTATACTGTATGAATATGTTTGATAAGCTATTGTATGTATTTGTAGCTACATTATATGCTTCTTTGTGTGTGTGTGTGTGTGTGTGTGTGTGTGTGTGTGTGTGTGTGTGTGTGTGTGTGTGTGTGTGTGTGTGTGTGTGTGTGTGTGTGTGTGTGTGCTTGAGTTTCTGTGAGACAGATAGAGAGGTGAGGGCTGTATACTACATGTGTGCTTTGGTGTGATATGACTTACCAACGTGTCAGACTGAGTGTACTTTAATTACTGTTAGACTGGCCCTCCACTGGTTAGGGTCTGACTGAGATAGGCATGAGTAAGGAGCTCACTGCTGAAAGTACTGTGCAATAGCAATGAAAACACTATGGTTGAATCTCAAATGACACCCCATTCCTTATACAGTGCACTACTTTTGACCAGAGCCCTATGGGCCCTGGCTGAAAGTAGTGCACTAAATAGGGAATAGGGTGCCATTTGGTACACAACACCTATCATTCCCAGATCACACTCCAGATCAAAAGACCGAATATCAAATTACATGTTAGGGGCCGTCTGCATTGAGGGCTTTAGAATGCATAGCGGCGCCACCAGGACTGTGGTTTAGGCAGGCTTGACTGACCAATGACCCGGGCTGTTTTTGACTAGATTAGTCTCCAGTCTGAGAGAGTTAGAGGGCAAGGGGGCTGGAGAGGAAAAGGACCCAGTGTGGGTTAGTAGTGGATATACTGTAGAAGTAGACCTGTCAGGACCCTGAGGGCAGGCATGAATGACATACACTCAGGTACTCCATTCTTTTTTACTAATGCTTCCATTATTTTTGTGTACTGTCAAGTGCAGTGTACTGAATGTGTTTCTCAGCTTGTATTTAGTTTTACGAAGTGAGCGATATGTGTATATGTAGTGAGTAAATGTGTGTGTTTAGTATGTTGATCTGTGTGTGTCTAATACTCACCGTCAGACCATCGCATGGCGTCGTCTAGTGGGGACGGGATCCCCTTCCACAGTGTGCTGTCTTTTGGGTAGCCCTGATCCATACGCCGTAGATGGTCGTCATAGCGCCAGTAGCGGTTGTCCTTGAAGAAGTAGGTCTTGTCATTGTGGAGCCACACAAAGGCCGCGTCTACACCCTCCATAGGCAGGCCGAAGTCACTGATTGGCCGAGGATAACCCTCCTCCACGTTGTTGTCTTTGAATATCCAATACTTTAGTCCTGAGGAGGCAGGACAAAGGAACGTCAATCAACGAGAGTGAACTGGATAACTTGTTTAATTTAATAACTCAACTGAATGAAAGTGACTTGTGATTAAATGTGTTTTGTGATTAAACTATTCAATTGACTGAAATATAGAGATTCAGGTTTTTACCAAGATACAGGTTTTACCAAGATACAGGTTTTACCAAGATACAGGTTTTACCAAGATACAGGTTTTACCAAGAGGTGTTCTTGTTTTTGTGCTTTGGTAATCTTGATTGTATTTTAAACTCTCTGTTATCCCCAAAACTGTCAAAAACACCCTCCAAGGCCAATGATGACACATGAAAGCAGCAATCAGCAATTACACAATAACAAAGTGTTTCCCCACCAGTGTTTTGGTAAAAGGCTGAGGGATGCAGCCGGAGAAATGTAACCACTCTGAAATTCATTGACAGAGCTATGGTTCCAAGGACTGACCATCCATGATATAAAAGGAGAGTTTTAACCATGTTTGTGGCTATATAGTGTTTGTTTACATTTGCTTTATTTACAAACATCGGAGTAAAACAAGCTTATATTTTGTGTTCTGATGGGGTGTGACAGTTGAACTAATAAGCTCACGAGGCATTGTATAAGTTATATCCTTCAAGAATCAATGGGCACAGATCATGCATTTATAAGTCCACAAATGGAAGTAGCAACTGATAGACCTCTTTTCATGTGTTTCTCAGAACACATTCACCTTCCTTTGACCAGCCCATCATTGGTATCATAGCTGACCTCCCTGCCTCAACCACGGCCACGGCAGAGTTTCCGAGTTATGTACCTTTGAAGAAGACGATCTTGTGGTCCCCAGGTCTCTCGTAGACAGCGTCCACACTGTCCAGGTTGGTAGGCAGGCCTCTCCAGAACCTGTGGGTCTGAGCCGGACGCAGAGACACCAGGTGCTTCTCCCGCGTCAGACGCCAGAAATACTTCCCTAGGAGGAAAATAGAGAAAGTAAAAGAAAAGTAGGAAGGAAATGTTTTAAAAAAAGTGGAAGAGAGAATACAAAGTCCTTCTCTCTCTGTTTAAGTGTGTGTGTGTGTGTCTGTACAGGATTATGCACTGTATGTGGAGTGTGTGTGTGTGTGTGTGTTTGTATGCATTGTATGTGTGTTAATTGTAAAATAAGATAAATGGTCCACAGGGAAAACATGTGTGGACACCTCAGGGCATATTGTACCCAGGCAGGCACACAGCTGGCAGATCCAACCAAGCGAACAGGGAGAAGCAGATTCAGCCTAGCTCCCAGTATCTGTGTCGGACTGCCTTAGTCTAAGTTTGTCTGAGTTTAGTCACAGCCTGTGCATTATTACTTTGTAATCTGCAGCTCTACAGGGTATTAACAGCGTCCATACATACTTAACTTTAATTATTACCAGGAGTTCTCTTGAGGTTAACCGATGTTAATTCAGATTTTTTTTTGTTGCAAGAGAGACCTGTCTCATAAAACCTTATAACTGGACAGTAAAATGTATCGAATTGATTGTGTGAGTCAGATGGAACTGGGGGCCCCTCTAGGGCTATCCCCTGTTTTGGTGTGAAGGTGTGTGTGGAACTCAGAGAGATATGCTTGGCTGGGTTCTATATTGATCGCAGGCAGCGCCACACTCTGTTTTCTCTCCTTTCTGGCCTCTCTCTGTACCTTTGAAAAAGAAGGCCTCTCCACGAATCTGGGCCACTGCATCGAAGTGACTTGTGCACCTGTTAGGGGCATCTCGTGCCGGCCTAAGAGAAGAAAGGGAGAGAGGGGGAGGGGAGAGAATGAGAGAGAGAGGGGGAGCGAGAGACAAAAGTGAATTATATAATTAATTGAAGAAACTAAGACAGAATGTTCTGTACACCAAACCACTTCTCTATCCCCAGTCAGACGTACTGTAATGTGTATACGTGTTACTATGCCAGTCTAAATCAGTATCTTCTCATCTTAAACCAATGTGTGCGTGTCTCTGTTTGTTTCATGTATGCAAAGCGCCCATGCGCACTATATTTGTGTTTATTTTCTGCGTATGCGTGTCAATTAAAAAACGAGCCAAACATCAGAGGAGATGTTATCGTCCTGACGCAGGAGACCGAGGTCCTCACACGCATTATCCCAGTGCTAATGACTGAGTAAAGCACTTGACGTGTCCTGGCTGCAAATGACGAGGCAATTACAACGACAGGGCTGCTTTTGTGAGACGCTACTCGCCTAGATCCTTATTAACAAAGATCTCCATTCAGGGCTTATTAACAGAGGAGCTGCGAAGAGACTACTATATTAGTGACCTTTGTCGGGCTAAATCCACCTTCTCCACACATTATCCAGCAAGATGGAGTGGAGGAGAAATGAGAAGGGAAAGCTACAGAAAAGAGGACAAAGTCTCCGCTTTGTATGAAAATCTATTACATTAGATGAGTGCTGTGTCATCTGGAGACTGGATTTGGTATAAATGGACTCATTTTGTACTGTGAGCACACGCTCGGCTGTACTTTACTGTGACTCGAGAACAAGGTGACTTGAGAACAAGGTGAAGTAAGAGACTGCTATCTCTCACTACTGCGGCGTTGTGACAATGTCCAAACTCGCTGACCTCAAGGACAGATGGATGACTGAGGGAGAGAAAATGGGCCTGGAAGTTTCTGAGCTTCAGTTTGGAGGTATACAGGGGTGTGTAGATTTAATGTGTCTGCTTGTGTGTCCATGTGAGTGTGTGTTTGTGTGTGTGTGTGTGACTTACGGGACAGTAGATCTGTTCTCAGGGAGGTCCAGTAGTACAGGTGGGTCAGCGGTCTGGGAGGGATCATCAGGACGCGTCGTATGAGACACTGAATCTCTCACCCCTGGGAAAGATGAGACCCCGCATTCAGATACAGATATTCAACACATAGGCTGCGTTCACACAGGCAGCCCAATTTGTATATTTTTTTCACTTATTTGTCTTTTAACCAAACAGATCAGCTCTTTTGCCAATAATTGGGCAAAAGATGAGAATTGGGCTGCCTGTGTAAACGCAGACATACAGCCCCAGCATGGCTCAACATGGTCTCTCCCTCCCTCCTTCCATCTCTCTCTCTCTCTCTCTCTCTCTCTCTCTCTCTCACCCTCCCTTTCTTCTTTGTCCTACCTTGCCCGCTAACTCGAGTCTCTTCCCTTCTCCCCCAGCCACTTATCCCCTCTCACCTATCAGTCTTCCTATCCTCCTCGCCTCCCTCTCTCTTCGCCCCTCAAGTATCTGTCTTCCTCTACTCTCCTCCTCTCCTACCTCTCTCAGTAGCATGGCACACAGTGATAAGCAGGGCCTGTGCCACAGGGATGACCAATTAAAGCCCTCTCTTCGCTCCTTGCATATAAACAAATCAATTCTGCTTCCTGTGCCGAGGCCTTGGGTTTTCTGCTCTGCACCGCCATGTCGCGCTGAGGGATGGGCGGCCACATCCCGCTAGGAATCATGGGTAATTATAGGAGACATTTGCAGTGAGTGGTTGAATGGTGGTGGTAGGTAGGATTTTCTGCACAGCATGTGTACATAGAAGGGATGGCAGGATGCCAGTCCAGTGATCTGTGTAAGTGAGGTAGGCGGGGGCAGGTATAGAAGAGTTATGGAGGAGTAGCTAGGCAAGAGGTGTTCAGATGTGTGGGCCGAAGGATAAAGATGTCTGAAATAGGAAAGATAGGAAGAGAGTGGAGGGAGATGACTGGAATATGTGAGATGGAGAGGGGGAGGAGAGAAAGAGAAGTGTTGGTTATAGTATAGGAGGGAGACGTGGGCTGGAGAACGTACCGTAGAGCTGCCAGACGCGGACCTTGTCCTCATAAGGGAGGTCATACTTGAGTGGGTCCCCCACAGGACCCTGGTAGTACGGCCTCATGATGGACTCTATTGCTGAGGTGTGGGCCAGGCCAATAGCATGACCAAACTCATGCACTGCTACCGCAAACAGATCCATCCCGTGAGAGTCTGAGGAGAGAGAGCGAAAGGAGAGAAGTGAGAGAGATAATGGTGAGATTTCTCCATCCATTGGAGCAGAGAAATGCTTTAATAAAGCTTTTGTATCATGAACACACCCCTCACTGATAGACAAGACAAGTCAGAAGAATGTTGTGGTGGACTGCCCTAGAAAGCCTTGGCTTGAGTGAGCTGGAATGGCTAATAGGAGCAGGAGCCTATTTCGATATGAGGAGGTAGGACCCAGGAGCAGAGAAGAGAATCAGACGATAGGTGACCGAGTTGATGCGACTCAGGATCTTGAATGGTCCTACATAGCGCAGAGCGAGACTCCGAGAGTATTCTTTTAAGCGGAGATCACGGGTGGACAGCCACTCCCGCTGACCAGGTTGGAGGAGCCGAAGGGGCCTTCGTTGTCGGTTTGCCTGGTGTTGTTGTCAAGCAGAGGAGCGGAACAAGAAGGATTGCGCTCTGGTCCAGGTGCGCAAATTTGTCAAATTAATTCCTCTGCTGAGGGCACCCCCACTTCGGCCTGTTCAGGAAACGGGAGGGGGTGTGAACCCAAATTGACACTCAAAAGGTGACAGTTCAGCAGTGTGTTGTAAGCATATTCGGCCCAGATGAGGAACTTGCCCCAGTTGGTGACTTGAGTGGAGACAAAACAGCGGAGGAACTTCTCCAGCTCATGTTTGACCCGCTCAGTCTGCCCATTCGTCTGTGGGTGGAACCCAGAGGAGAAACTCCCGACACCCCCAACAGGGAGCAGAAGGCTTTCCAATACCGCATGATGAACTGGGGGCCACGGTCCAAGACAATGTCCTGTGTGAGTCCTTGTAGTCGAAAGACATGGCTAATCATGAGATCAGTTGTCTCTTTGGCCGAGGGCAACTTGCATAGGGTGATGAAATGGGCGACCACCAGGATAGTGGTAAGCCCTTGGGATGGAGGTAACCCCATGATAAAGTCTAGGGACAGGTGGGAACCAGGGCCGGTTGGGGATGGGCAGAGGTTGGAGCAACCGAGCCCGTTGCTGTCATGAGGACTTGCTTTCGGTACAGATGAAGCAAGCTGTAGCGAAGGATCTGAGATTCTCAATCATGTTGGGCCACCAGAATTTCCGCCTCAGGAACTCCAGTGTCCGATTAACCCCTGGATGCCCTGTTCATGTAGAGGAGTGTCCCCATTGTAGTACTCGAGAATGGGCTGAGCGTGGAACATACAGTCGGTTAGTGGGACCCCCGCTGGGGTCAGGTTCTCAGTCTGGGCTTGTCGGTCCGTGATCTCAATACTCTGTACTACAGGGGCCACAATGCGGGAGCTGGGGATGATGGGCTCGGGGTCTTTCTCCTCATTAGAGACATCATGTTGTTGGGACAGGACGTCTGCTTTCTGGTTCTTGGATCCCAGGTGATAGGCTAGTGTGAAGTTGAACCTGTTAAAAAACAGAGCCCACCGAGCCTAGCGAGTGTTCAACCTCTAAGCTTTTTGAATGTAGACTATGTTCTTGTGGTCCGTCCAGATTACGAAGGAATGAGGTGCCCCCACCAATCGGTGTCTCCACTCCTCAAGTGCCCACTTAACTGCCAAGAGCTCCCGGTTGCCAGCATCGTAATTGCATTCCACCTTTGAGAGCCGCTTGGAGAGAAAGGCACATGGGTGGAGTTTCCTGTCCCCCTCATTCCGCTGTGAAAGGACCGCACCTGCTCTGGTATCCGAGGCGTCCACCTCTACCATGAAGGGACGAGCAGAATCAGGATGAACAAGGATGGGTCCGGAGGTGAAATGTCCCTTGAGCTCCTTGAATGCCCTGTCAGCCTCGGGGGTCCAGCACAACCAGGTCTGGGACTGACGGGTTAGGGCTGTGAGAGGCGCTGCCACCGCACCAAATTTGTGTATAAAACATTTGTAAAAATTGAAAAAACCCTGGCCTTGTTTGAGTGAGGCGGGATGGGGCCAGTCGGTGACCACCGTAACCTTTACGGGGTCCATCTAGATGCCGGCGGGAGAAATAATATGAGAGATAATATGGCCCAGGAATGAGACTTGGGATACGTGGAACTTACACTTCTCTATTTTGACATATAGCTGACTCTGCAGGAGGCGTCTCGGGACTTGTTCTGGAAGGGTCTTGGAGAACATCAGGATGTCGTCGGGGTAAATAAAGACGAAACGATTCAACATGTCCCTAAGTGTGTCACTGACCAATGCCAGTAAATTCGACAATCCGAATGGCATGAATCATAGTGGCCACTAGGGGTGTTAAAGGTAGTTTTCCATTCATCTCCCTCCCTGATTCTCACCAGATTGTAAGCATTGCGGAGGTCCATTTGGTGAAGAATTGGGGCCCTTGGGCAAGCTCCAAGGCGGAGGACATCAGGGTTAGGGGGTAACGGTTCTTAATCATAATCCTGTTCAGCCCTTGGTAATCGATGCAGGGACACAGACCCCCATCCTTCTTTCCCACAAAGAATAAGCTTGCGCCAGCTGGGGATGTTGAGGAACGAATGAAGCCTGCCTCCAGCGACTCCCGGATGTAGTCGTCCATGGATGCTGCTTCAGGGGCCGAGAGGGAATAAAGAATCTGAAGAGGGATGGGGCATTTCACACAGGGATTTGTAATTCTCTGGCGAGGTCCTAATCAATGAAATGATCCGCGGCCCCGGAGTTCACGAAGGCTTGAATATGGTGCTGATGGTTGTCCCAGTGTAGGGTCACCGGTAGTGACAGTCGGTGACTGGGTAGCCTGGGAGTGACTACACAGCTTGTCAGGGTCTCCCCCTGTCCTGGCGAGCCCCTGTGTTTCCTGTAAGTTCTGGGCATGTAGAAAAAACAGAGATGACCGAGACCTCCGCAGTAGAGGCAGTAGCTTTTGCACATGCGCAGTCGCCTTCCTGTGGGCTCAGACGTGTGCGTCCCAGCTGCATGAGCTCCTCAGTACTGGGGAAACCCGGATACGGGGATGGTATCAAAGGGACGCTTATCAGGGACTCAAGTTTCTCTCCCAGTTTCTGAGAGGCCAGTTCATCCTTGATAAAGTTAGACTGACCCTGGTGGAAGTCGGTGACCAGTGCCTCAGTATTCCACCCACTCTCGGCAGCGAGGGTGCAGAACTCAATAGTGAAGTCAGCCACTGGTCGCGGAGGTTGAAGAGCCGGCTCGCCGCTTCTCGTCTGCCGATTGGGTGGTCGAAGACTCGTTGCAACTCGGAAATGAAGGCAGATGTTATTGTGGGTGTAGAGAAATGCTATGGAGCTGCAAGATGGTGGCTGCTGTTCCCACACCACTGTTGCCCATGCCATGGCTTTACCCGAGAGTAGAGAGAGGATATAGGTGATCTTGGCCCGATCGGTGTGGAACAAGAAGGACTGTAGCTCGAACACCAGAGAGCACTCTGTTAGGAACCCCTTGCATCTTCCCGGGTGGCCGTCATGCTACTCGGAGGCTGGGATCTTCGGTTCCCGGTGCAGGTTCCCTGGGAAATCTACGGTGACGACTGGAGCACTGGGCGCTGAGACTTAGGCAGTTGTTCCTCCTGGGTTGTGGGTGTGCATTGGTTGGAGCGAGTCGGTAAGTGGCCGGAGAGTCTCTGATATTTGGGAAAGTTGTTCTTGCTATCACCCCAGCAGTGCTCCTTGGTGGGTTATAACATTCTTGATCTGGCCGATCTCTGCTGGGTCCATGCTGGAGGCAGACGCTTGCTGTGACATGAGGTAGGACCCAGGAGCAGAGAAGAGAACCAGACGAGGAACCAGTGGTTTAGAATAAACGTAAATACTTTACTTGGAAAAAGTTCAACAGTAAAACTGGGACAACAATAAACACTAGGACTCGAAAACCTACTCAGGAGACAAACACACAGCAAACAAATCAAACCTCTGCAAAGGGTAACAGAAAACACACATCTCTTAAAAGGGAATCAGAATTAGTAATAGAAAACACCCGAGTGTCATAATAGTCTCTAGGGCGGTCTCTGCCGCCCTCTTCTGACAGGTGGAACCATGACGCCAATCTCCTGTTTCTGTAGCGTGAGGCAGATTGATGCACAAGTACACCACCTGGACAGGACGCTAGTCTATTGCAGGGCCTTAACCCCCATTGATCTCCTTCATGTTGAGTGTCAAATCGTTTTTACAGTCTTTGGTATGACTCGGCCGAGAATCAAACTCCCAACTTTTCAATCTCAGGGGGACACAGTGTTTTTCTCTTACTTCTAAACTCATCTTCATATAGTTACAGTTAAGGAGACTGGCAGACGGGCACAGAGGCTTTTAATGCTTTTAGGGTAGTGGTGCAGAGAGATAGTTATGGAAATGCAGCCTGATCCACGAGCTGTCAGTCACAGACGAGCATGGAGGGACACCTGGAGCGAGGGCAGCATGCTAGAAATACCGCTCCTCTCCTCCACGGCTGAATTTGCTTTAAAAAAAATAAAGAAAACCTGTTCGTCTGGCTCTGCTAAGCGAGACCAAGAGTTCTAACCTGTGGCTAAGAGATTTAGATTGCGGCTCTATCATCCACCAAACTCGGTGTGGTGTGTGTTAGTGTGCCACAGCTAGCTAGGTTCCCTGGTGCTTTGTGTGTGGCTAGCTTTAGATTAGCACAGGCTTGGCTGCGTCTCAGGGTCATGCTGAAACACAGACAAATGAGAGAGTTGGTGATAGATTCACTCCCGGTTAGTGTAGCCACCAGGGCGAGGAAAGCCCAATACATGTTGTAATCTAAGGGAGCACATTGTGCAGAAATGGAATGGAGAAATGGAGGAAGGGATAAAAGGAGGGAGAGAGGTTATGGTACCATGGTGACATTTCCTTTACAAGGAGTATGCAGGGTGGAGGAGGAAGCATCTGGGCTAGGATGGGTGGCAGCAGGAGGTACAGAGAGAGAGAGAGAGAGAGAGAGAGAGAGAGAGAGAGAGAGAGAGAGAGAGAGAGAGAGAGAGAGAGAGAGAGAGAGAGAGTACAGGCCAGATGGAGTCTGTCTGTCCCATTAGATTTAGGGATGGGAACCTTTTCTAAAAGCAAGCCACAGGTGGCCAGAACAGGGTGCTGCTGGGAAAACATTAGGAGTCTGTGGAGGATGAGAGGAACAACCCCCTATTCCCTTTTAGAGTCCTTTGTTCACTGACTACAGCAGGTTCAGCCTTGTGGCTGTTTACTCAGCCAAAATGCGTTCAGCTTTGTGGAACCTGATTCCATGCCCCTGTGACCATCTCCAAATATGACTAGTGCTCCATTTCGATGTCTCTCTCCAATCCTCAGGAGAGGGCTGCTGTTCCTCTGTGGTGATGGCGATGGTGGTGATGGCGTACAGCCTGTTAGCCACTGTGGTGCACCCTGGTCTCTGAGGAGCCAGTCAGCCAGAGCAGGGAGACTAAATGACTGGCTGACAGCTTGATAATGTGGATGAGCAGGGTGGAGCAATTTCTACCTTCTCCCATATCATTCTCTTCTCTGTCTCTCTATCTCTCTGTCTCTCTTTCTCTCTCCCAGTTTCACACAAACATGAACACACTCAAGTGTGCACACGCACACAGGCATGAACCAAAGCCAAATTGAAAACACACCTGCTTAATGAGCCTTTTGTTTCGGCCACCGTAAGCTGTCTGCATTAGCGAGCAATCAGCAGCGAGATTATGAATAAAAGCAATCTGTCTGCTGTCAAAACAAAAACAGCGTTCCATTTATGTGACTCGGGCCCCAAGAGCCTACCCTGGCCACCACATTTGATGTCACCCCTTACAATCAACCAGTGGGGAGCAGAATGCTAGCGAACTTAAATGGAGCGTTCAGCATTCTTCTAGCTCCGTTTTAAATTCAGTGGTAATTACATACATTAGCAGATGGCCCTCAAAGGGTGGAAAGTTGTAAGGTCCTATCAAGAACAATACAATGAGAGATATTTTCAGAGAATAGGCAAGGGGCGAGAGAAAAAAAAAGGGTGAGAGGAAAAGCAATTGCTCAAGTCCTTATTCCTCTGGTAACGTCCATCCTTCTTAAGAAGATTAGGGCCCAGGAAGTCTACTGAACCACCGCGTTTCACTGCTAGCTCTTGACCATACAAGTTTTCCAACCTCTCCAAAGATGATCCTCTTGTTGGAAAGTTGCAGCAACAACAACCACCTCCAATGTCTAGGTTATTGGGGGGGAAAAGCCAGGGCCAGGCTTTGAATCCTTTTTCAGACTGACTAAAAAGGACCTTAATGAAAGAAGCACCTGTATGGCTCGCTGTTATGACAGAAAACTAGGGACAACTAGTTAAGGTTTAACTCCCATTTCTAACCCAAAGCACCAACAACGTTTTCATTACACATGTCAAAGAACACAATCCTTCAGTGTCTTAAAACACAACAACAACCATATCACACATACATGTACATAACGTTAGTCAAGGTAAGGCATTGGTATCAGTTTTAGTAAGTGATCTTTGAGATTAGTATCCTACTGTGTGGGGGGGGGGGGGGGACTAAGAGTCGCGGTGTTGACCCGACGGACTGTGATGTTGAGAAGAAGTTAAGAGATTAATTAACTGTATTTCCTGCGCCTCGGTTGACTCACGTCTGCCACCAGAAAGTCAAGGATAACACGAAAAGCAAACAAACACAAATAAATCCAAGTGCTGAAGGACTAGGATATTATACAAGAAATCAAGATGGTGGGTTGGGGTGTTCATTCGTTTCAGTAAAAGGGTTCATATCATAAGCAAATACTGGAGCGATCTCATTCCCTGTGTGGGTTGAGAAGGGTAAATCATAATATTTATCATCATCATTATCCTTCACTTCCACCTCCTCATCATCATCATTTATTCATGCAGTGATGTGAGATGGCTTGGAGAGAGGCTGGATTTTCCAATAATCTTCCTTCACTTTCTCCCACTTCATTAAATCTAACCCTCCATCCGCCAACCCTCTCAGTGTATTCCCTTGACCCCCACCGCCTCTCTCCCTCCCTCCCTGTCTGCTCCACCTGCCAGTCCCTGTGTAGGCAGCTGCTGCCTGCCTGCCTGGCCTGGCCTGGCGGGAGCCCTAATTGGAGCAGAATGAGCCACTGTCCAGGAGCATATGGCCCCCAGGCCTCCTGCAGGACAGAGGGAGACCAGGGCACGGCCTGGCAGCCTGGCCCCATCACCAGGCATACAAGCTGGGCCAGTCTGCATCACGCAGCCCCGCTTCTCTCCTACCCCCTACACTGAGGTCTGGGTCCCACAAGCAAGCATACAAGGCCCTTCCTCGTCCTCCATTCAGCAAATCAGATCATGACTCCGTACTCTTGCTTCCTGTTTAAAATCAGAAGCTGAAACAGGAAGTACCTGCGATTCGCTTCGTTGGGAAATGGTCACTAAAATCAGAGGATATGCGAGGATATGAGGATATCCGAGGATATGCTTCATTTTATGCATGCTTTGACAACAACAATGAGCTGGGAGTGAAGGCGGTAACCGACCCAGAGGACTGGGTGATCTCTGAGGCAGATGTGAGAAGGGTCTTTAAGGTCAACACCCGCAAGGCCGCGGGCCCCGACAGTATTCCAGGGCGCGTTCTCAGAGTAATTTTCAAATTCTCCTTGTCCCAGTCTGCAATCCCCACATGTTTTAAGATGACAACAGTCATCCATGATCAAAATAACTCTAAGGCTTCATGCCACAATGATTACCACCCTGTAGCACTCACTTCCATAATCTTGAAGTGCTTTGAGAGGCTGGTTACAGCACACACTATCTCCATCATCCCAGTGACCCTAGACCCACTCCAATTTGCATACTGCCCCAACAAATCCATAGATGACGCAATCTAAATTGCTCTCCATACTGCCCTCATCCACCTAGAGGAAAGCATGCCCCCATCCACATCGATGGGTTGGCAACGGAGGAGGTAGACAGCTCAGTGTCCAAATCACTAAAGATTTAAAATGGCCCAAACACACCCACACAGTCTAGAAGAAGGCGTGACAGCGCCTCTTCCCCCTCAGAAGGTTGAAAAAGTGTGGCATGGCCCTCAAATCCTTAAAAGGTTCTACCGCTGCACCATTGAGAGCATTTTGACTGGCTGCATCACTGCTTGGTATGTCAATAGCACCGCCCTTGATCGATTGAGCAACAGAGGGTTGTGCGGACAGCCCAGTACATTACCGGGGCCAAGCTCCCTGCCATCCAGGACCTCTTTATCAGGCGGTGTTAAAAAAAAAAAAAGGCCTGGAAAATCATGAAAGACCCCAACCACCCAAAGCCATAGACTATTTTCTCTGGTGCAGCACGGAAAGAGGTACCAATGGGCTTCTGACACCAACGGGCTTTTGAACAGCTTCCATCCCCAAGCAATACGACTAATAAATAGCTCACAAAATAGCTACACGGACTGAGTTTACCTTATATCTTTATTGACCTTTTATTTCAGTCTCTATGCACACTCACACACACTGTCACTCCAACACACACACACACACACACACACACATGCACACAAACACTCACTCACTCCATAATTTCCTCACTCACACATAATATGCACATACATTTATTCTGACTCCACACCCACGCACATACAAGAGGCTGCTACTCTGTTCATCTTATATCCTGCTGCCTAGTCACCTTACCCCTATACTGTACATATCTACCTCCTTCACTCAAGTATCCCTGCACATTGTTCATATGGTATTGGAACTGACTTTTAAATATATGCTTACTTATTTACTTTACTGTGTATTTCATATTTTCTTTTCTTATTTCTCAAGTTTTTTTTTCTAGTAATACATCGTTATTGATTATTGCATTGTTGGGTTTTGAGTTTGCAAGAAAGGCATTTCACTGTACTTGTGCATGTGACATTAAAACGTCAAACTTGGGTCGGTTTGTCTTTGGGATCTGTTAGAGAGGTAATGGGCCAGCATACAAAACTGTCTGCACTCGCCTGCCACCCTCTTCCTCCGTCTGTCTCGGGAAGGAAGGAGAGGTAAGGTCATAACAGAGAAGGCATGACTTTCTCCATCAGAGATGGACAGGGAGGGAGCGATGGGAAGCCACATTGAGTCCACTCAGTCTAATGAGAATGGGAGAGGGGAGGGGGAAGAGGAGGTGGGCAGTCCTCAGCCGAGCAGCCGAGCAGCAACAGGCAGACTTAAGGATTAATGAGAGCATCCCTGTGTCTGGGAGCATTTAGTAGATCTGAACGACCCATGGCTGACCGACCAACCGCTGGAGCTTCAAGGTGTCACAAGGTGTCACTGGGCATCACACACATGCAACCACGTGCAAACTCCTGGAAATGCACATACACATAAATATAATGAACAAATGAACATGATATCACATATACAATACATGCACAATACACACTAGTCACTGAAGGTACAGTAAACCACCAAGCACTCACCTGGTGATCTGAAGGTCCAGGCCTCATCATCATCAAAGTGGGTGTCCCCGGCCGTGAACCTCTCTCCGGGGAAGAAGGCGTGTGCCACGGTGCCTCCCGGCCCATCGAAAGGGTACCCGTCGTTGTGGTCGGCCTTGGTGAAGTCGATCTGGATGTCTGCGTCGTTGCCCGCAACTTCATGGAAGTTGAGGGGGGAGATGTCACTCCAGACCTTGAGGGCGTAGTACATGAGAGCTCGTACCGTATCTCGACCCAACAGAGGAGACTCCTTAGGAAAGGTACGAATCCTGGAGATGGAGAGGAAGAGAAGAGGGAGAGGGGACCAGATGGGAGAAGAAGAGAGGAGAAGAGGAGAGGATGAGAGGAGAGTGGAAGCAGATGGAAGTAGGAACAGGGAGAGAGGAGTGCCAGGCAAGAGAGGGGAAAAAAGATAGGAGGAGAGGAGGAGAGAGTGTGAGAGGTCAAAATTCAAAATTAGAATACAGTACAAGTACACTGGCAGAGCTGCATTCACTGTTCAACAAAATGTTAGCTGATGCCAAAATATTGCCAGTTCATGCATGACTACAGGGCTTGTTTGCAGATACCCACTGATTGTATCTCCTTTTCCATTTCATGGCTTGGTGAGCCCTCGCAGCTGGAAACACATTGACCATAGTGTTAGAATACATCAACATCTTTGAACTGAGTTGCGGAGAGAGAGGAGAAAGACAAAGAATTAGATTTTTTAGGAATAACTTTTGAGGTACTCCCTCCCTCCCTCCCTTCTCTCTCTCTCTCTCTCTCTCTCTCTCTCTCTCTCTCTCTCTCTCTCTCTCTCTCTCTCACTGTCTCACGCTCTCTGTCTCCCTATCTCCCCCATCTCTCTCTGCCTCTGCTGCAGCAGTAATAGGATTTGAATAAACAGTGGGGCAGTCATACTCTCGCCCTCTCTATCCCCTCTCTCTATTTCCTACCCCTCTTCTCTCACTCTCCTCTGTGTGTGTTTGTCCAAACCGTACAGAGAATGATTGGGAACCCACTGTGCCACTCCCACACATACATCCCCTCTCCTGCGAGGGCCATTTGGCCTCTCCACCCCAGACCAGATTGGTAGGAAATGTATGTAAAGTTCACCTGTTAAAGCTTGAGGCCCGCTAGGAGTCCCCCACACACACACACCCACACACACAGACCCCCACACACAGACCCACACACACAGACCCACACACAAAAAGATCCACACACACAGACCCCCACACACACAGGCCCACATACACAGACCCACAAACCCACAGACACACACACAGACCCCCCTGCACACACATAGACACACAAGACAGCCCCCCCCCACCCCCCCACCCCCAGAGTGGGATTCACTTAGCTAGCCATCCTCCATTCTCTAGCCACTAAGACCAGAACTATCACATTCCCCAGCAACAACCCCAGACCAAACACACGCTCAATAGCATTATTACAGGTGCTTGGTCAGCCATAGTGTAGGAATAGCAGCTTGCTAGCCAAGGTCAGAGGCAGACTCCCCTGCATCGCACCTTAGAGACTGCTTCCCTATGAGATCTGACAAGCGAGGTATGTGATGTCTCCAATTTCTTTGAGCATTCAATATGGCTCAGTGTTATTGTACAGTCATTGTTGATGTGTCGATCATTTTGGACCCCACTGTAAATAGATACATTTTTTGTTGTTTTGGCTCTGTACTCAAGCACTTTGAATTTGACTGGATAAAATGACTATGTAGCATGTCTATGTATCATATGCAGACTGTCAGCTTTAGTTTGAGGGTATTTTCATCCACATCGGGTGAACCGTTTAGAAATTACATCACTTTTTGTACATAGATTCCCCCCATTTTAGGGGACCAAAAGTTTTGGGGAAAATTCACTTATATGTGTATTAAAGTAGTCAAAAGATAAGTATTTGGGCCCATATTCCTAGCACACAATGATTACATCAAGCTTCTCACTCTACACACTTGTTGGATGCTTGCTGTTTGTTCTGGTTGTGTTTCACATTATTTTGTGCCCAATAGAAATAAATGGTAAATCAAGTCTCCCAGGCGCAACTCAAATGTTGACTCTTCGTTTGCAAGTCCAGTCACAGCTCCTGCGCTCCCATAGTCTGATGACTCAGAATAAGAGTGGGGGGAAAAACATAGAACGTTGAAACAAAGTAATTTTTCTCTTTCTCACTTAAATCTCTCAGCAGGATTAACCTCCCTAGCCCTGATATGAAATGAGCTGTCTTTCTCTCTTCATGGAAACTATATATGCAAACATACAGATTCTCTCTACTGACAGACATATGCAGACACACATAGGACACACGCAGGTGCGTTTAAAGGATGTCACGGATTCTTGCTTAACAAGTACCTCTTCCTCCTGATTCGGCTCACACCAAGGCTCAAACCCAGGACCTCTGCTTTGAAAGCACATGTGACCGCCCTCCCAGAGCCTCTTGCCACTCTTGTCAGTTGCGCCACACAAAAAGCTAGCTGATCGGCTATTCGGTGGAGCAAGTGGGGACACATCCCCATGTGCCACACACACACACACACACACACACACACACACACACACACACACACACACACACACACACACACACACACACACACACACACACACACACACACACACACACACACACAGTGCTCTTGTACACTAAGGACCTGGGGAAGAGTTGCAGGAGTACTATTTGAAGAATGTGCCAATTTGAAGGCTAGGACCCCTGTCCTGCAAAACAGTCTAGGGCCGTGAGAAGATAATAGGAATTATCGCTGACACAGGGACTTAACAGTAACTCTATCCTTTAACTTTGACTCACTGGGCTGAGTAATAAATGAGAGTTAAAAAAGATCATCGCAAAGTTAAAATGCAGTGAACTTGTGAGGTTTAAAGATAGTGTCCTTCAGCAGGATAATACTCCAGTCCCTCGATAAATCCTTTGTCAGGAGTGAGTCCCATCTTCCTCCATCTCCCTGTCAGAGTGGCTATCCCAGCCGTCAATCACGGCTATAATGATGACAGCACAGGGAGAAGGGTGGAATTGATGTGGTGTCCCCTCGTTATTAGTATCACTTTATGGTAACACCCTCATCATTAGATCACCCAGCTATGGTACAATGACGATGTGATGGGGCTTCCTTAGGTTCCCTGGGTCTGTCCTTTGGTTCACATACACCCGACTCTCTCCTCCCCTACTGTGTCCCTAAAATATATATTTCCTTAACACTTGTGTGTGTGTGTACACCACTGGACATATGTGACAACCTATACTGTATCCAACTTATCACTCTTATCCATGCTCTTTCTCTGATCCATTGTATGCATCGTGTCACTCAAATCCAAATAGGAACCAGAGGGTACACTAAGGTCATGGTGACAGAGTGACTGATGCTTATAATGACTGTCTCCTTCCTCCACTGCAGCATGTTAACCCCGGCCAGCCAGCCAGCTGGACTAGACAGACAGTACAGGGAAGTGAATCAGAGCTCGAGACCGACAGACAGGAAAGTGAATTAGAGCAGTAGACAGACTGACAGCGATAGAGAGAGAGAGAGAGAGAGAGAGAGAGAGAGAGAGAGAGAGAGAGAGAGCGAGAGAGAGAGAGAGAGAGAGAGAGAGATGGAGGGAGGGAGGGAGGGAGGCTGCTCTGCTTTCCCCACCTATCTGTTCAGGTGATTAATACATGCGCTAACGAGCAGGAGGCTGTCTGCTGGGGGATAATAGGCTAACAGTGTGTGATGAACTGGACTGTGTGTGTGTGTTTGTGTGTAGGTATGTGCTTTTGTGTGTCATTAGGAGGCCATGTCTTCTGTCTAACAATAATGTGATTTATGCTTGATTCAGCAGGCTCTGTGCGGAGGGGGTGACGCCAATGATCCTCTGAAACCTCGCAGAGGCCAAATTGTGCTCTGTACGGCGATGCCGCGCGCCTCCCAAATGTTGTTGATGGTAGGTGGGGGCGGTACATCCTGTATAAACACACTCACATTCTTGACAACTTTGACAACTTTTCACAACAAACATGGAGAACTTTGATGAAAGGCGTTCGCAAATACAAATATCTTTAGGATACCTCGTGTAGGGATTTGAAAGACATGAACATGCAAATAGTCTGGGTAGCCATTTGATTAGATGTTCAGGAGTCTTCAGGCTTGGGGCTAGAAGCTGTTTAGAAGCCTCTTGGACTTAGACTTGGTGCTCCGGTACCGCTTGCCTTGCAGTAGCAGAGAGAACAGTCTATGACTAGGGTGGCTGGAGTCTTGGCAGGAAGCTTGTCCCCAGTGAATTACTGAGCCATATGCACTACCCTCTAGTGCCTTGCGGATGGAGGCCGAGCAGTTGCCATACCAGCCAGTGATGCAACATGCTCTTGACGGTGCAGCTGTAGAACCTTTTGAGGATCTGAGGACCCATGCCAAATCTTTTCAGTCTCCTGAGGGGGAATAGGTGTTGTCGTGCCCTCTTCACGACTGTCTTGGTGTGCTTGGACCGTTAGTTTGTTGGTGATGTGGACACCAAGGAACTTGAAGCTCTCAACCTGCTCCACTACAGTCCTGTCGATGAGAATGGGGGCGTGCTCAGACCTCTTTTTCCTGTAGTCCACAATCATCTCCTTTGTCTTGATCACGTTGAGGGAGAGGTTGTTGTCCTGGCACCACACGGCCAGGTCTCTGACCTCCTCCCTATAGGCTGTTTCGTTGTTGTCGGTGATCAGGCCTACCATTGTTGTGTCATCTGCAAACTTAATGATGGTGTTGGAGTCGTGCCTGGCCGTGCAGTCATGAGTGAACAGGGAGTACAGGAGGGGCCTGAGCACGCACCCCTGAGGGGGCCATGTGTTGAGGATCAGCGTGGCGGATGTGTTGTTACCTACCCTTACCACCTGGGGACGGCCATCAGGAAGTCCAGTTGCAGAAGATCCAGTTGCAGAAGTAGGTGTTTAGTCCCAGGGCCTAAGCTTATTGATGAGCTTTGAGGGGACTATGGTGTTGAACACTGAACTGTAGTCAATGAATAGCATTCTCACATACGTGTTCCTTTTGTCCAGGTGAGAAAGGGCAGTATGGAGTGCAATAGAGATGGCCTCATCTGGGGATCTGTTAGGACGGTATGTGGGTCTAGGGTTTCTGGCTATAATGGTGTTGATGTGAGCCATGACCAGCTTTTCAAAGCACTTCATGGATACAGACGTGATTGCTACGGGTCAGTAGTCATTTAGGCAGGTAACCTTAGTGTTCTTGGGCACAGAACAGTGTTCTTAGCCCTGAATCATTACGAGTGGTGCGTTTTAAGAGGTGCAGACCAATTTATTGGATGTGTATGACTAGTGCAATGACTGGAAGTATATGGGTATCTGCTAGCATGCAGATAAAGGGCCTCAATGCCAAAATCCTGAAATATTCCTTTAAGTGTTGTCTCACAGGTGACTCACAGGTAATCTTTTGACGTCAAACCAAAATCAACCAGTCTCATACTTGAAAAAATATGATACAAGGACAACAAAACAACACAAGATCAATCCTTAGTTTGGGGTTTAAGATATGCTATTATATGTTTGAGTGTTCCTAAAATAGAGCCTGTTTTGGACTGGCTGTGAGCTCTGCCTCAGGCTTGGGCTGCTAGCCCACTAACAATACTATAGGCCACAGGAGGTTGGTGGCACCTTAACTGGCTCGTGGTAATGACGGGAGAGGAATATGTGGAATGGTAACAAATACATCAAACACATGGTTTCCAGGTTTCCATTCAATAAATATAGACCTATCTGTGCTAAATACGTTAACTTGAACCCATTTGCAGCCCACAGTCCACACAGCATTCACACTGATATAGAGACTAGGCCTACTGTACATTAAATTATGTCTGAGCATGGACATGCCAAACATTGTCAATAAGCAAGATTCGATTCATTCTTGATAAGGCCTAAACAAAGCGAAACAACATTTTGTTTTAAATATGCTGTGTCACACTTACAGGCGCCATAACTTCGGCACGTGGGCATATGATATTAAAAACAAAGCAGACTATGGATGGTTTTACTCACATCCAAACTTCTCACGGTAGCTGAAAAAAAGATACAATATAAAGAGTAAGGGAGAATGTCCACTCACCGTTGTACTGCTCCCAAAAAGGCCTACGTTTTCTGAACATAATCGGAACCCATCTCACAGATCACATCGCATTCACACGTCTCCAGAAGTTGCATTGAATGCGCGCGGCGCATAAAATCAGGAAGGTGAATCATTCTAATAAGATTGGTTGTAATAAAACGAAAAACAAGTAATCTGTTTATAAAAATACAAATACATTCTCTGTTCAAATATTTTCCATTGAACACACACACACGAATGGTGTATAGGTATTTTGTAGAAAAGATAAGGATGAAATTCTTATCTAAACATAAAAGAGAAGACAGAAACAACAAGACCCAGAGTTCTGGGTCCAAAGTAAATAGAAAGAGGGCAGATGTCACCCCCCCCCCCCCCCCCCCCCCCCGCCTGTTACCTCCCCACAGCACTGAATGGTCCAAGTAAGAGAGGAGAGGCTGACACTTTCAGACACTCCCAGGATGATCAGAAGCGTGTCTGGGGTCAATTGAAGTCTCTAGAACTTCAGAGACTATCCTAACAATTCCACACCAATAACCATACAAGTTAGAGCAAAGGGCAAAGCAGTGGAATAGTGTACCCTGCACAGCATGACATTTATCACACATAGGGGAGGTATCAGGAAATATCCTATGCAGCTTAGTTTTGGAATAGTGTAATCTGTGTAAGATCTTGAATTGTATGAGACGGTGTCTGGAGTTAATGGAGCAGGTGTGGATATACTCCAAGCTCTCTTCCCAGTCTGCTACAGAAATGTTAGTGCCTAGCTTTTCTTCCCATTTTGCCTTAATGGCATCTGTAGATGGTGTGCTAACAGATTGAAAAGCATCATATAGACGAGATATTAGTTTGCCTGAGGTGGGACAAATGTTGATGCATCCGTCAAACATGGAAGGTTTAGCATTTCTAAATGTAGGAAGATGTTTTCTAACATAGTCTCTAATCTGTAGGTATCTGAAAAAGTTACTTCTGGGAAGATTATAGATTTCCTTCAACAAATCAGAGGCAAAGGTCCCTTCTATATATATTGTAGATCCCCTGTGGTATTGATCTCTAGTTCTCCCCATCGCTCAAAGGTGTTATCAAGGTTAGAGGGGGCAAAGGAGGGATTCCTGGCAACAGGAAGCAGGAATGATATTGGTGTAGGGTCAAAGTGGACTTTAATTTCCTTCCTGAGAATTGATTCTATATCCTGAGAATGTACCAAACAAATTAATCAAATCAAGAATAGCTGGAATACTAGACTGGTGTTCTGTTACATAGAGGAGCATGTCATCTGCGTATAGAGAAATCTTATTTAGAGTATCTTCAGTATTATAGCCGTGTATTGCTGCATGAGATCTGATCGCCTGAGCGAGAGGTTCAATAATTAGAGCGAAAAAGCAGAGGCAACAGCGCACAACCTTCCCCCTCTATAAAGGTTAAATCGGGGCGACAATGATTGGTTAGTGAGTATTCTCGCACAGGGGTTCCTATATAAAAGCTGGATTCATTTTATGATCCCATCTCCAATATTACATTTCAGTAGGACTGTGAATAGATAGAGCCACTCAACTTGGTCAAAGCCCTTTTCGGCATCCAGAGATATAACGGCAAGGTCCACGTTGGGTAACCTCTGAGAATACATAATGTTGAAGAGGCGACTGAGATTGAAGAATGAGTTTCTGTTAGGGATAAAGCCAGTCTGGTCCGAATGGACCAATTTTCCCAATAAAGTGCTAAGCCTATTAGCCAGAGTTTTTGCGCAAATCATTTGGTCTGTATTAAGGAGAGATATTGGTCTGTATGACCCTACCTCTTCCGGATCTTTACCCTTTCTATGAACAACTGTAATAAACGCCTCATCGAAAGTAGGTGGGAGATCTCCATCCTCAATGGCCTGAACCAACATTTTGTGCAGGTAGGGAGAATATTGCTGAATGTTTTATAGGGAATCCATCTGGTCCCGGGGTCTTGCCACTCTTTAGAGATGTAATTGTTTCTCGAATTTCTCCAAGAGATATTACCTTATTCAGGAAGTTGGAATCTTCCTGGTTGTGGTTTGTTACCAAACTCAAAATATTTTTGCTTGGCATAGAGAAAAGATTAAGCAATTTTAGTTGAGATAATCTTGATTATATTCAAATTTCAAAGTGTTCATTTAAAAAAAATGTTTCTCCTTCGATGGATGACTAGCATTCCCCCTATCCAGTAAGTGAATTTGTCCCTCCAAATCTACTCATTTCTCTCTGTCTTGCCTACTCCTGGCAGCCAGAATGGAGATGATACAGCCTCTCAAATAAGCCTTCACTGTTTCCCACAATAATGCTGGGGTTAGTCTCTGTGTTGTCATTGGTACAGTGCCATGCAAAAGTATTCATCCCCCTTGGCGTTTTTCCTATTTTGTTGCATTACAACCTGTCATTTAAATTGATTTTTATTTGGATTTCATGTAATGGACATACACAAAATAGTCCAAATTGGTGAAGTGAAAAAAAAAATACTTGTGAGGACCAAAGCGCAGCGTGGTACGTGTTCGTCATGTTTATTCGAAACTAAACACTAAAATGCAAAAACAACAAAGACACAACCGAAACAGCTCTGTCAGGTACAACACACACTAAACAGAAATTAAATCAAAACGGGAAACAACTACCCACAAACACCAGGTGGGAAAAGGCTACCTAAGTATGGTTCTCAATCAGAGACAACGATAGACAGCTGCCTCTGATTGGGAACCATACCAGGCCAGACACAGAAATACAAAAACATAGAACAAAAACATAGAATGCCCACCCCAACTCACGCCCTGACCAAACTAAAATAGAGACATAAAAAAGGAACTAAGGTCAGGACGTGACAACAGCGGAGATTGGAGTATCTGTCCATAGGACCACTTTAAGCCGTACACTCCACAGAGCTGGGCTTTACAGAATAATGTCCAGAAAAAAGCCATTGCTTAACTTCTTCGAGATAGGGGGCGCTCTTTTAATTTTTGGATAAAAAACGTTCCCGTTTTAAACAAGATATTTTGTCACGAAAAGATGCTCGACTATGCATGTAATTGACAGCTTTGGAACGAAAAAACTCTGACGTTTCCAAAATATAGATATTATCTGTGAGTGCCCCAGAACTAATGCTACAGGCGAAACCAAGATGAAGTTTCATACAGGAAATGCCCCAGATTCTGAAGGCGCTGTGTTCCAATGTCTCCTTATATGGCTGTGAATGCGCCAGGAATGAGCCTGCCCTTTCTGTCGTTTCTCCAAGGTGTCTGCAGCATTGTGACGTATTTGTAGGCATATCATTGGAAGATTGACCATAAGAGACTACATTTACCAGGTGTCCGCCCGGTGTCCTGTGTCGAAATTATTGCGTAATCTCTAGGTCCATGCGCGTTCCATTTCTTCAGAAGAGAAAGTCAACTGCCACGAAGGATTTATCATCGATAGATATGTAAAAAACACCTTGAGGATTGATTCTAAACATCGTTTGCCATGTTTCTGTCGATATTATGGAGTTAATTTGGAAAAAAGTTTGCGTTGTAATGACTTAAAATATATATATATATATATATATATTTTTTTCTCTTACCCAAACGTGATGAAGAAAACGGAGCGATTTGTCAACACAAATAATCTTTTTGTAAAAACTGAACATTTGCTATCTAACTGAGAGTCTCCTCATGTAAAACATCTGAAGTTCTTCAAAGGTAAATTATTTTATTTGAATGCTTTTCTGTTTTTTTGTGAAAATGTTGCATGCTGAATGCCAGGGATAATCCTATGCTAGGCTATCAATACTGTTACACAAATGCTTGTTTAGCTATGGTTCAAAAGCATATTTTGAAAATCTGAGATGACAGTGTTGTTAACAAAAGGCTAAGCTTGAGAGCAAATAGATTTATTTCATTTCATTTGCGATTTTCATGAATAGTTAACGTTGCGTTATGCTAATGAGCTTGCGGATAGATTTACACAATCCTGGATACAGGTTTTTTTCGTAGCTAAACGTGACGCAGAAAGCGGAGCGATTTGTCCTAAACAAATAATCTTTCAGGAAAAACTGAACATTTGCTATCTAACTGAGAGTCTCCTCATTGAAAACATCCGAAGTTCTTCAAAGGTAAATTATTTTATTTGAATGCTTTTCTGGTTTTTGTGAAAATGTTGCCTGCTGAATGCTAACGCTAAATGCTACGCTAAATGCTACGCTAGCTATCAATACTGTTACACAAATGCTTGTTTTGCTATGGTTGAGAAGCATATTTTGAAAATCTGAGATGCCAGTGTTGTTAACAAAATGCTAAGCTTCAGAGCTAGCATATTGATTTCATTTCATTTGCGATTTTCATGAATAGTTAACGTTGCGTTATGGTAATGAGCTTGAGGCTGTAGTCACGATCCCGGATCCGGGATGGCTCGACGCAAGAAGTTTAGTCAAAGCCCAGACCTCAATCCAATTGAGAATCTGTGGTATGACTGAAAGATTGCTCTACATCAGCAGAACCCATCCAACTTGAAGGAGCTGGAGCAGTTTTGTGCCAAGCTTATAGAGACATACCCCAAGAGACTTGCAGCTATAATTGCTGCAAAAGGTGGCTCTACAAAGTATTGACTTTGGGAGGGGGTGAATAGTTATGCACACTCAAGTTCAGTTTTTTTGTCTTATTTCTTGTTTGTTTCACAATAAACAATATGTTGCATCTTCAAAGTGGTAGGCATGTTGTGTAAATCAAATGACACAAACCCCAAAATCAATTTTAATTCAAGGTTACAAGGCAAAAAATAAGGAATTGCCAAGGGGGTGAATACTTTCGCAAGTCACTGTAAGTGCCATCCTGGGTCGACCCATGAGATAAGCAAGCTATAACATCTCAAGGTTATATTGCGTGAACAATGCTGGTCTAAACATAAACCATCTGCAACCGATATAGACAACAGTACATTTACATATTACATATGTGTATATATGTGCGCATGTACACATGCACATACGTGCACGCACACATATATATACAGACATACACATACACATATACACACACACACACACACACACACACACACACACAGTACATACATATACATTCAGTTGAAGTCGGAAGTTTACATACACTTTAGCCAAATATATTTGAACTCAGTTTTTCACAATTCCTGACATTTAATCCTAGTAAAAATTCCCTGTCTTAGGTCAGTTAGGATCACCACTTTATTTTAAGAATGTGAAATGTCAGAATAATTGTAGAGAGAATTATTTATTTCAGCTTTAATTTCTTTCATCACATTCCCAGTGGGTCAGAAGTTTACATACACTCAATTAGAATTTGATAGCATTGCCTTTAAATTGTTTAAAACTTCATAAGCCTAGGGGTCCCGCTAACGGGACAACTTCTGGTGAAACTGGAGGGCGCGCAATTCAAATAAATAATCATAAAAATGATGGATATTAAACATTTAGGTACATACAAGTGTCTTATATCGGTTGAAAGCTTACATTCTTGTTAATCTAACTGCACTGTCCGATTTACAGTACATTACAGCGAAAGCATGCCATGCAATTGCTTGAGGACGGCGCCCCACTTCAAAATATTTTTCCACCTGCACAGGTTTCATAAATTCACAAATAGCGATTAAATATTCACTTACTATTTGAAAATCCTCCTCTGATTTGTCATCCAAAGGGTCCCAGGTATAACATGTAGTGTCATTTTGTTAGATAAAATCCTTCTTTATATCCCAAAAAGTCAGTTTAGCTGGCGCCATCGATTTGAGTAATCCTCTCGTTCAACATGCAGAGAAAGGAATCCGAAAATCTACCGCTAAACTTTGTTTCAACAAGTCAAAACACACGTCTATTTACTCCTCAGATACCCTAAAATGAAATCAAACTATAATATTTCTTATGGAAAAAAGTATGTTCAATAGGAACAGGTGCGCCTTAGCAGGTGAGTCTTGACTTCATCGCGCGCCCAAACACGAATTTCCAAAACTGTGTCCCTGTACTAAAACTCATATTTCTTATTCGTTTGGGAAGTTACAAGCCTGAAACCTTGAGCATAGACTGCTGACACCCCGTGGAAGCCTTAGGAATTGCATCCTGGGTGCTAGAATTCAGTATGCCCCTTTAGTTTCCATTGTAAGAGCATTGTAAGAGCATGGTCTCTTCTTTGTTATTTGTATTTGCATATCTATTGTGTTCATAATTTTAACATTTCTACAAACTTCAAAGTGTTTTCTTTCCAATAGTACCAATTATATGCATATCCTGGCTTCAGGGCCTGAGCAACAGCCAGTTTACTTTGGGCACATCAGTCAGGCAGAAACTGAGAAAAGGGACCTAGCCCTATGAAAACTTGGGTCAAACGTTTCGGATAGCCTTCCACAAGCTTCCCACAATATGTTGGTTGAATTTTGGCCCATTCCTCCTGACAGAGCTGGTGTAACTGAATCAGTTTGTAGGCCTCCTTGCACGCACACACTTTTTCAGTTCTGCCCACAAATTTTCTATAGGATTGAGGTCAGGGCTTCATGATGGCCACTCCAATACCTTGACTTTGTTGTCCTTAAGCCATTTTGCCACAACTTTGGAAGTATGCTTGGGGTAATTGTCCATTTGGAACACCCATTTGCGACCAAGCTTTAACTGATGTCTTGAGATGTTGCTTCAATATATCAACATAATTTTCCTTCCTCAGGATGCCATCTATTTTGTGCGCCAGTCCTTCCTGCAGCAAAGCACCCCCACAACATGTTGCTGCCACCCCCGTGCTTCACGGTTGGGATGGTGTTCTTCGACTTGCAAGCCTCCCCCTTTTTCCTCCAAACATAACGATGGTCATTATGGCCAAACAGTTCTATTTTTGTTTCATCAGACCAGAGGACATTTCTCCAAAAAGTATGATCTTTGTAGTTGCAAAACCCATTTGCAGTTGCAAACCGTAGTCATGGTGTTTATACTTGTGTACTATTGTTTGTACAGATGAACGTGGTACCTTCAGGAGTTTGGAACTTGCTCCCAAGGATGAACCAGACTTCTGGAGGTCTACAATACATTTTCTGACGTCTTGGCTGATTTATTTTGATTTTCCCATGATGTCAAGCAAAGAGGCACTGAGTTTGAAGGTAGGCCTTGACATGCATCCACAGGTACACTACCAGTTGACTCAAATAATGTCAATTAGACTATCAGAAGCCTCTAAAGCCATGACATAATTTTCTGGAATTTTCCAAGCTGGTTAAAGGCACAGTCAACTTATTGTATGTAAACTTCTGACCCACTGGAATTGTGATACAGTGAATTATAAGTGAAATAATCTGTCTGTAAACAATTGTTGGAAAAATGACTTGTGTCATGCACAAAGTAGATGTCCTAACCGACTTGCCAAAACTATAGTTTGCTAACAAAAACATTTGTGGAGAGGTTGAAAAATGAGTTTTAATGACTTCAACTGTATATACACACAAACATTTATAACAAAAACAAAATTAAAATATTCACAGGATAATAATAATAAAATGCTAAGAGAAAAAAAGAAAGTTTATAATAATAGTATAAATAATAATTATATGTACACACACCTACAAAAATATACAAAAACACCACAGGAGGCTGGGTGGAACCTAATGGGTAGAAGGGGCTTGCGCAATGACAGAAACAGAATGGCACAAAACTCCAACATGATATCCAGGTGTCTGATGCCACCCCATCTGCCCCGCCCCAACCATCACCACCATTCCTCTGCCAACAATAAATAAAAGGTATGATAATAATAATAGTAATAATAATAATAATAATGCAAGATTTAAACAAATAAATAAAAATAAATATATAAATAATAAATAAATAATGCCTGACTTGAGAAATAAATAAATAAATAATGAAACAAAACAAAAATGGGGGACGAGAAGAATATCCACCTGAAAGCGTCAATGATCGAACCTGGCAAGCCACTCGAACAGGCCACTCTAACCTCCAACGACAGGGCAGTCGTCCAGCCAGAATGAAAGTGAAATGAAAGTGAAATGAAAGCTCTGACCGCCCTCCATTGGCCCGGCTAAGTGTCTAATATCTCCGAGAGCAACAATAAAACTACAGTCGGCAGCCCTTGCTGAGACAGTTTAATAAGATTTCATCCGCTATGGCACAGTATGGATTTGAGTCCATGAGCAGACTCTAACACACAATGACAAGGCACTCTAACCCGTATGGGGGATTGCTGTATATTCCAGAATAAACTTCTCTGCGTACAAAACCGAGGAGAGCCAGATCTTCTCACTAGAAGGGGGGGGGGGGGGTAATTCTGAGTCTGGCAGGGAAGAGCAAGGCTGGGCGAAGATGGAGTTTGTAGAGTTTGGTCATGACATCTCTGTAGCCGGCGCTTTGCTACATGCTTTGCCACATCGGGAGCATAATCCTCATAGACACGGAAGGGATGTCCTTTATGTAACAGCTTACCCCTCATTCGAGCCTCATGCAGGGTAAGATCCTTGGTCTTGAAACCATGACAACAGATGATTACTGGGCGAGGACGTTGGCCCGGTTGGCACGGGGACAAGAGATGATAACTGGGCGAGGACGTTGGCCCTGGCACGGAGACAAGAACGTGATGTGAACGGTCCAGCAGCGGATCCGAAGCCAAAACATCCGATCCCATTGTATCCCTCAATAGCTTGGCGAAGTCGTCGGTGGGGTGAGAGCCAGCCTCCACTCCCTCTGCCTGACCAACAACGTGAAGGTTATGACGTCTGGACAAACCTCTAGGCCGACCACTTTCACAGAAAGCCCCTGCACACTCTCCTGCAAGGATGTGCACAGCTTCTCTAAGTCGTCGATCCTAGGATTGAATTCAGAAGCCTTCTCAAGGTCCACAATACTCTGGCCCTATGAAGAAACCTTTCAAGTGGTGCTCTCGATTTTGGTGTCCAGTTCAGCAATAGTAGCTTTAAAACACGTAGTTCTCCCAGAGCCCGAATAAGTTTGGAAAGTGTCACGTTATTACCGGTGCCTTCCGCCATGTCTGTCTCGTTGTTTGGTGGGGAGGAGGCCTCCGATGAGGATTTATTGTCTTTTAGTCGCCTATTACCCAGCATGTTCACATAAAAATGTACAATATTGTACTAGAAAGAAACGAATGTTGTAAAAAGTAAAGTAGGTTTAAGTTAGAATGTTTCACACACACAGCCGTTCACTCCAACATGCTAGCTCCGCCCCTTTCAATCTGTTTTTTTGAACAACAACAATAAATAAATGTAAAATGTAACCAGGATACAAAGACTCTTTGTTATAGTAGGGAGGGCCTGGGGTTTGAACATATTCAACGGAAAACAAGCAATTGTTACAGGTTACAGATAACTTCTAAATACGATGGGCGTAACATGTAGCCTACATCATGGAGGGGGTTTAACGCACGAGACCTGCATGGCTAAAATAATGCGGGCCTGCCTACAATGCAGAGATAAAAATGGAATGTCTACTCACTGTTTTACTCCTCTCAAACTTGATATTTTTATAAATCTTTGGTGATTTAAGATGTATTTCCAAGCGGTCTCAGGAGCCAAACCCTTTATGGACAGTATTGACTACTTCGTGATTACATTGGGTATTTTAACTAAATACAACGTACACATGCATCAAAGGCACATTAGTCTACGCTTGTTCCATGCGAATATGGACAGTGTGCGTCATGGATGGATAGGCTGTGTTTCCACTCTCAATATTCAAGGCATAACCAACTGCGTTACCTCTAAACACAGTTTTTGTTTGGTCTTATATATCCCTACCATCGCTGCCTGAAATTAGAACTTCGGATCATGTTGTAAAGGACAAGTCAAAAATATTTCCACCCCTCCCATCTGAGCGCAAGTGTGCTGATATAAGACAGGTAAATTGCCGAACCTGGCGTTAGGGCTTGAAAATGACAGTCTTTAGATTATGAAATTGCAAACTAATGTGCGTTTGACACTAGCGCCGCCTTAACGCCAGCTGAAAATAGCTCCCTACATATCTATATTTGGAACTCTATTGAAGTGTGGACTCCACTGAACTTTCCTGAGTGTGTTTGTGTGTGTATCGCTCTCCACACAGCTCCCAGCCAAGCCCCTGCCCCATGACCCTCTGCTCTACACCAGCCCCTTATCTCCAGCGCTCTCAAACAAACCATTAAGGAACATTATTACAGTGTTTGAGCCCTGACCTTACTCTCACTGGGGCTGGTAGACCCGAGGCCAGTCTGTGACTGAGAGCAGTAAGTAGAACTGACTGAGAGAGAACTTCACCTGTTTAAAGAACTTCTGTTGACTCTTTAGATGACTGGAGAAACATGGATTCAAGCTTATTTTCTGGGATGCTTTCATTTGCACGGTGCAGTGAGGCAAGACTGGGTTTAATTCAACAGATAATCAATGGGTGCTACTTTCCAAACCCCCAGGTAAAGAAGCATATAGAAGATCTGCTTGGTCTCTGAGCTCTACAGCCCAAACCAAGAAATCTGTGAGAGAAAACTCCAGCTCCCCATCCAGTGAGCACAGTGTTTTCAGGACTCTGTACAAATCAGTACTAGTGTTAATACAAACACATTCTCCCTGGTCTCAACAGACAGTCAGGCTGCCAGCAGACAGTAGAGGTGAGAGGAGAGCAGGAGCAGGAGCAAGCAGACAGGAGCAAGGCATATGATTGGCACTAGAATGCAGGTGAAAGAAGGAGAGAGGGAGAGAGAGCACGAGAGAGGGAAAAAAGGAAAGCGATAGATACAACTACAGGATCTGTCAATGAGGGGGAAGAAAGGTGTGTGTGTGAGAGAGTGTGTGTGTGTGTGTGTGTGTGTGTGTGTGTGAGTGTGTGTGTGTGTGTGTGTGTGTGTGTGTGTGTGAGTGTGTGTGTGTGTGTGTGTGTGTGTGTGTGTGTGTGTGTGTGTGTGTGTGTGTGTGTGTGTGTTTGTGTGTGTGTGTTTGTGTGTGTGTGTGTGTGTACGTGTGCATGTGAGAGAGGCTATGTAGGTGTCAGCAACTTATACACGCACACAGAAATGTTCCATACGCACAAAAAGCGTATTTCTCCAAAAGTTGGTGCACAAATGTGTTTACATCCCTGTTAGTGAGTATTTATCCTTTGCCAAGATAATCCATCCACCTGACAGTTGTGGCATATCAAGAAGCTGATTAAACTGCATGAGCATTACACAGGTGCATCTTTCGCTGGGGACAATAAAATGCCACTCTAGAATGTGCAGTTTTGTCAAACAACACAATGCCACAGATGTTTTAGGTTTTGAGGGAGTGTGCAATTGGTATGCTGACTGCAGGAATGTTCACCAGAGCTGTTGCCAGAGAATTGAATGTTCATGTCTCAACCAATGTTGTTTTAAAGAATTTGGCAGCACGTCCAACTGGCCTCACAACCTCACACCATGTGTAACCACGCCAGCCCAGGACCTCCACACCCGGCTTCTTCACCTGCGGGATCATCTGAGACCAGCCACCCGGACAGCTGATGTAACTGAGGAGTATTTCTGTCTGTAATACAGCCCTTTTGTGGGGATGAACATATTTGAATTGGCTGGGCCTGGCTCCCCAGTAGGTGGGTCTGGCTCCCAAGTGTGTGGGCCTATGCCCTCCCAGGCCAGCCCATGGCTGCTCCGCTGCCCAGTCATGTGAAATCCATAGATTAGGGCCTAATGAATGAATTTAAATGTACTGATTTCCTTATTGAAATTGTTGCATGTTGCAATTATATTTTTGCTCAGTATAGTAATGGTTTCACCCTTCCCTCCCCCTTGCCTCCCTTCCCAATGACCCTGGCCTGCACACACATCCATCTGCAGTCCAGCACAGCGGTCCGCATGCAGGGACTGTTTGTACAATGTTTCACCCATTTCATAAAGTAACCTCACACATCCAACGCTGATCCTCCCTGAAATCCAACACACCTGCTCAACACCATGTGCATCATTAGCCATGGACTAGATTGTACATGCAAAGCAGGTTATGTGTTCCATACCATCCCTGGTACCATACTCTCTACCATACCCAGTCCACTCTACATCTCCCCGGTCAGCCTCACACTGGTAGCACACAGACTGACGTTGTGGCCAGGTGGGTTTATTCTATTGTAGTGTACTGTACCTCCAGGAGAGGTGTCTCTTGCTCCACTTGTTCTGGGGCATCAGGGCTCGTCTCCTGCGGCCCACCACCGCCTCGGTCTCAGACAGGTCCGGGAGGGAACACCTCGGGGTCTTCATCAGGCCCAGGGTGGCTTGGTCTGAGCAGGGGAACAGATACGCAGACGTACACGTTCATATTGAGTAGTGAACTAGTGAGCATGTCGACCCATTAATCAATTAAAGCTGTATTGTTTTAGCAGAACGTAAACAAGACAAAGACAAAGACAGTGTGTGCATGCGTGCCACACACACACACACACACACACACACACACACACACACACACACGCACACGCACACGCACCTAGCACTCCGGTCTCCTCCAGTCCTCCAAACTTCTGCATAGCTTTGATGGCTTTGGTCAGGGCCTCCTTGGTCTGGAGCTGTCCAGTCACCGGGTCAGGGGGTGGGAGATACCCAAACTTACTCAGCCAGTCCTGGAGGAGACAAAACAGGAAGTGTTAAGGACCATTCCAGCCATTCCAAACCCCTGTGAATGTGTCAGTGTTATGAATGTGTAGGTGTGTGTGTTTAAACATCTACAGTATATATTTGATGTGTGTTTGAGCACGTGCATGAGAATATTTGAGGTTATACAACGGGTATGTCTAATTCTAGATGCTGATTGGTTAAAACTGGATTCCAGCAGGTGTCTATACCACAAGTTACCACCGGCTAAATCTATGACGTTAAAATGCCTATTTACTCTGTTCCATCTGACTGCGCAATACAGTGTCTCATCAGCCCGGCCAGGCAATTTATAAACTTCATCTCCACTGTAAAAAGCTTCTAGACATTATCTCACATTTCTTTTTGACCAACATTTAGTTTTCAACAGCGGAAATTTGTATGAACCTTGCTGTCTGTCTCTCTGACATTTGCAACATTGTTTCAATATTGAAATTCAATCTCCAGCTGTCCCATAGTAATGAACGTGCCAGGATTCGGGACAAGACAGTCTGGTAGCTTTTCTCAGCTAGTCGAAATCATGAATCAGCATCAGTTTTGTGGATATATATACAAAGAAATCCCATAAGAAAAACACAACATTCAGTTAGTTTGCTGTCAGTCCAGATTCAATTTGAAGTGATTGCTGTCTAAGTTAGTTGGCTAGCTTCTCTGAACAGTGTCCTGGCGGGAGAGCAAATTTCTTATGCCAGGCGAAATCGTGCATCATTAGCTCATTGTTATAGATGTATTCTGTTATTCTGGCTGCACTGTTTGATGTGACTGTGTTAGCCGAAGTTGTCTAGCTAGCAAGCGAGGGATAGGAACATTGGGAAAGGGAAGGGAAAGGGGAAGCCTAGTCAGCTGCACTAATCTGAGAGTTAATCATGTCTGGCTAAAATGAAAGTTAAGTACTGACATCCTCTCTAACCACTCAAGCATTTTCTCCTCCATCCCTGAGCATGCAGTCAGAGTTGGTTAGTTTTAAATGGGCTTTTGATCAGCGTTGAGTGATGAACGACTTGCATCGATAGCCAGGACCCCCCTCTTCTATTGACAACACTCCACAAATTCCATTACCCAAATTGCTTTGTGCTTACACCGCAATCCTACCGATGATATGTGCCTCCCCATCCATGGTATTAGCAGAGTTCAGGGCTGCAAACTGGGAAAAGTTTCTGGTGCAACGTTTTAAGGACTCTTAACTTTTACTAGGAAGCACATGAAGTTACGTTTTCTAGTCAAAATGTACAAATCCCTCTACCTCATAAAATACATTTTAAAAATCATTTGATTTAAACCAATTCATAACTCCAGCTAACAAACAAAACTACAAAGTTAGTCACCATGACTACACTAATCAGTGTGTGTGTGTGTGTGTGTGTGTGTGTGTGTGTGTGTGTGTGTGTGTGTCTGTGCGCAAGCATGTGTTTGACATCTCAAGTCTTGGAGTGTGAAAGCGAAAAGTGACACTTCTGAAAGTGTTGATTCTGTGAGCAATGTGTTTGCACAACAGCGGTGCTGTCAAACTAAACCAGGGCTTTCTGACTTCCTGCTTGCTTAACTCAGCAGCCAGCTCACTATATCACCACACAATACCACATGTGGACACTCAAACACAGCCACTGGCCCAGAGCCTCAGTCTATTGCCTGACCTATGGAAGCCAATCTAACACATCTGATAGCTGCAAAGGCTACTGGAGAAACAAGGAAAATGGAAAAAGTTGGCATCTATAGCAGCTGAATTAGAAGAATGACGACATCAGCATTTCACTCGTCTGCTGAATGGAGAGTGGAGAGAATGGAGAGAGATGTTTTGTGAGTCGTGGGGTTCTGGGTGTTACTGGGCCATTCTGCTGAGCTTATAGGTTCTGTGTTGCCCAAAAGTCCAACTGCCACCACACAACTCCAGTTTTTAATGTATTAGATTCAGTAGAACAAGTGTTTGGTAAACTATGAGTGCCTATTGCATAAATCTAAAGCTTTTCATACTGTACACTGGCTTGGGCATTCCCTATGCTGACTCTGAGACACACCTAATACCCATAGAGAGAGGGAATACAGAGGACAGTGCTCGGTACTGAAAGGACAGCCCCTGTGGAGGACAACAAGAAATATCCTCTCCTCTCCTCTCTTCTCCTCTTTCTATCACTAAATTCCAGTCTCATGTTGACTGTGGTGTGCTACACTCCCTGCTGACACTGTTTGTGTGTTGACCAATCATCCAGCTGTGTCTCTCTGTGGAGAGAGGGCTCACTCTGTCTCTCTCTGTGTGTGTGTCTGTGTGTGCATGTGTGTGTGTGTGTGCGTGCGTGTGTACATGAGTTTATGTTTATGTGTGTGTGTGTGACGGTTTCTCTCTCTCCCTCTGTCTTTCTGTCTGTCTCTGTGTATGTGTGAGTGTGTGCATGAGTTTGTGTGTGTGTGTGTGTGTTTTTGTGTGTGCGTGCGTGTGTGCGTGTGCGTGTGTGTGAGTGAGTGAGTGAGTGACTGAGTGAGTGAGTGAGACTGCTCTCCTCCTCTGGCTGGCTGGGAAATCGATGCATGACAAGTTAGAATACACAGCTCCTCCAAGGCATTGACCAGGCACAGTTATCAACTACAGTGCGGGCTCCTTCAGCACTGGGAGATGAGATTCCTATCACCCGCAACAACACAACACAACACAGCCACACCAGGACACCCACACTGCCACAGTCCTTTCATCTACCTACCCAACTCTAAACCAGCCTCTGATTAAAAGGCTAGGACAAAAACCAGCATACACCGTTGAGAATCAGAGGTATACCCCACTGGGCTGATGGAGAAAGGGAATACCAATACAATCATATGGGATTTGACTCAATCACAGCGCAGATGATTTCCCCCTACATAATCAGTCTAGCAATGAGAAAACCAACTTCCAACAAAAAAGCTATGCAGACAGGCACGTTGTCCTCTCCTTGAGTTACTTACAGTAAGATACCTGAACTATAAGTGTGTGTGTGTGTGTGTTTGTTTGTTTGTGTGTGTGGGTGTGTGTCTGTGTGCACAAAAGCTCAGGAATGGGATGGGTATGTCCTCACTAACAAGCAAAAAAAGGCAATTTGTTTAGGCTACACATCAAGCGAGAAAGAGAGAGAGAAAGAGAGAGAAACAGAGAACCTCATTAGACATCACAGTAAAATGGAGGGATGTATTGCAACAGGAAATAGCAAAATGGCATTATACTGGGAAAGATGAGTTAATCTGTGGACATCGGAGAGCTGGAGTTAAGATCAGACTGAATGGTGGATTGGCCGCTGTGGGTGAAAAGCCAGCTCTTGAGGAAAGAGGAAATTAGGAATATATGTATAATTATTTAATAACATGCACCATACATGTGAGAGAAAGTAGCTGTATGTAGCAGTAGAAGTATTGTTGTCTTTTAGATTGTTCCAATCAGGGTAGGGATGGCAGGGTTGGGGGAAAATACAAGGGGAATTATAAATGATGCAAACAGTTGATATTGATAGAACCCACAATCTATCTGCAAGATTAAATCTGCTCTACACCCCCAATGAAAAAAAAAACCTAGAGAGTCTAGGAGCAATAACAGTCTGGATCACCTCCAACATGTCGTCCTCCAACAAATTGAAAACCTACAGCAAGGTTGATGTTTGTTTAGCTGTAAGGCAAAACAAAAAGCTGAGTGTGTGTGTGCCTTTGTCCTTGTGTGTACAGTATTTTATTCAGACCTTGCTGCGGCATGCTGCTGTGTGGAATCTCACTTGACCTTTGGGGTCTTTAATGACAAAACAAAACAGACACATCGATCCTCCTGAATCTGTCCTACCTGCAGCATTTGTCTTCCACTATCTTACCATTACATTTTCTCTCTCTGTCTCTCTCTCTCTCTCTCTCTCTTTCTCTCTCTCACCCCATTCTCTTTGCCTACCTGCTGCCTCTGTCTTCTACTATCATACAATTTCCCCTACATCCCTTTTCCCCTTCTCTCACTGTCACCCCCTCTCTCCTTTCCTCCTTCTCTCACTGTCACCCTCCCCTCTCTCCTTTCCTCCTTCTCTCACTGTCACCCCCTCTCTCCTTTCCTCCTTCTGTCACTGTCACCCTTCCTCTCCTTTCCTCCTTCTCTCCCTGTCACCCCCCTCTCTCCTTTCCTCCTTCTCTCACTGTCACCCCCCTCTCTCCTTTCCTCCTTCTCTCACTGTCACCCCCCCTCTCTCTCCTTTCCTCCTTCTCTCACTGTCACCCCCCCTCTCCTTTTCCCCTTCTCTCACTGTCACCCCCCCTCTCTCCTTTCCTCCTTCTCTCACTGTCACCCCCCTCTCTCCTTTTCCCCTTCTCTCACTGTCACCCCCCCTCTCCTTTCCCCCTTCTCTCACTGTCACCCCCCCTCTCTCCTTTCCTCCTTCTCTCACTGTCACCCCCCTCTCTCCTTTTCCCCTTCTCTCACTGTCACCCCCCCCCCCCCTCTCTCCTTTCCTCCTTCTCTCTCTCTCTCTCTCTTCTCTGTCTGACAGTTTAACCTGGCATGATGTCTGGCTCTGTGCCACTCACCGGATACAGTGAAAGGTTAATAGGCAGATTGGATAGGGAGGAGAGACACAGGGGGCTTCATCCATAGGCCTATTGCATGTAAAGTTAAAGAGCACCCCTGAGGGTTGACAGGCGATGGGTACAGGGAGGAGGGGCGAACGAAACCAAACTCTGCTACAGTCTCAGAGTAATAATCAAAGTTTTGGCTTCAGAAACACTTCTGAAAGATACAATAATTTTTTTTTTTTTCAGGTCTGTCTGGCCAAAAATAATAATAATTAAAGAACGCAGAGAGAGAGAGAGAGAGAGAGAGAGAGAGAGAGAGAGAGAGACGCTGCCCAGTATTCCACAATTCCGTCTCAGCATCTCATCCCATCCAGAGCAAAGTGTGGGAGCAAAGCAGATCGGTGATGAGCTCCTTTTTTTCCTCCTGTCTGTTGCCGCCGGCAAGACTGTCAGTCTCCTGGCTATAGGCACCTGCACTTATCTCAGAAACAGTCAGTCTTTCCTGAGCAGCCCCCGCTTCCCCTTCCTGACCCCTTACGCCTCCTCCCTCCCCTGGCTCCCCACTTTACCGGCAGACCTGCCTAGCAGCCATGACAGGATCAGTGGGGAGGAGAGAAGGAAGGGCAGATGGGGAAGGACATACCGTGTCTTCGGAAAGTATTCAGACCCCTTGATTCAATTAATTGGACATGATTTGGAAAGGCACACGCCTGTCTATATAAGGTCGCACAGTTGGCAGCGCATGTCAGAGCAAAATCCAAGCCATGAGGTCGAAGGAGATAGGATTGTGCCGAAGCACAGATCTGGGGCATTGAAGGTCCCCAAGAACACAGTGGCCTCCATCATTCTTAAATGGAAGAAGCTTGTAACCACCAAGACTCTTCCTAGATGTCCCGATGGTCACCCTGACAGAGCTAAAAGGCACTTAAAGACTCAGACCATGAGAAACAAGATTCTCTGGTTTGATGAAACCAAGATTGAACTCTTTGGTCTGAATGCCAAGCGTCACGTCTGGAGGAAACCTGGCACCATCCCTAGGTGAAGCATGGTGGTGGCAGCATCATGCTGTGGGGATGTTTTTCAGAGGTAGGGACTGTGAGACTAGTCAGGATCGAGGCAAAAATGAATAGAGCAAAGTACTAAGAGATCCTTGATGAAAACATGCTCCAAAGCCCTCAGGACCTCGAAGGTTCACATTCCAACAGGACAACAACCCTAAGCACACAGCCAAGACAACGCAGGAGTGGCTTCGGGACAAGGCTCTGAATGTCCTTGAGTGGCCCAGCCAGAGCCCGGACTTGAACCCGATCGACCTGAAAATAGCTGTACAGCAACGCTCTCCATCCAACCTGACAGAGCTTGAGAGGATCTGCAGAGATGAGTGGGAGAAACTCCGCAAATACAGGTGTGCCAAGCTTGTAGCTTCCTACCCAAGGAGACTCGGGCTGTAATCGCTGCCAAACGTGCTTCAACAAAGTAGCCAACATTTCTGAAAACCTGTTTCTGCTTTGTCATCATGGGGTATTGTGTGTAGATTGATGAAGGAAAAAAGCTTTGAATCAATTTTAGACGTAACAAAACGTAACGTAACAAAATGTGGAAAAAAGTCAAGGGGTCTGAATACTTCCCGAAAGCGCTGTATTCTCAGCCCTCTGGGGAAACCTGTCCATGTCTTTCATGTCCCTGGAATGAGTTGATGCTATAATGTAACTGTACAGGGCACGCATATCATCTATTTGTTGGTCTTCTACCAACCCCTAGGGTTGTTTGTTTTTTTACATACTATTTGTACATGTTCCTTGTTATACAAGACCAGAGAAAGTATTATAGGGTTCAAAAACAGGTCCTGACAAACAGTACAGTGAGCTGTGTGCTGTGTGCTGTGTGTGCTGTGTGCTGTGTGCTGTGTGCTGTGTGTGCTGGTAGAGTGTGTCTCATTAGAGCCTTCTAGTCCTTCAGTGAAGCCCTAACGATTTATAGAATTTGTATTTTATTTTTGTATTTACAATTATTTTAACTATATATTTCATTTGTTCAATAATTTAAGTTATATTCTGATTATATCTATTCAGTTTGTGTAGGAAAGGGAAGGATTAACACATTAGAGAAAATCCAATCAGGATTTTTCTTTGCTGGTCTCTGGGGAGAAAAATCTAGCTAACTAGCTCAGCCATTGGCTAGGCCCTCTGAAGCTAGATAGAAGGCATCGGCCATTCAACTGTGTTATGACAGAATTTTGGTGTCACGTTCTGACATTAGTTCCTTTGTTTTGTCTTTGTTTTAGTATGGTCAGGGCGTGAGTTGGGGTTGGCAGTCTATGTTCTTTTTTCTATGATTTGGGATTTCTGTGTTTGGCCTGGTATGGTTCTCAATCAGAGGCAGCTGTCAATCGTTGTCCCTGATGGAGAACCATACTTAGGTAGCCTGTTTTCACCCTTGAGTTGTGGGTGATTATTTTCTGTTGAGTGTTTGTATTCTGCACCAGACAGAACTGTTTCGGTCGTTCACGTTGTTGTTTTGTATTTCAGTGTTCAATTTGATTCATTAAATATTAACATCATGAACACACACCACACTTTGGTCCTCACCTTCTTCCACTGACAACGACCGTTACATTTGGAGTGAGAGTGAAAAACCAATTTGATTTAGACTTGCAATGGGTGGGACCGTTATTACATATTTTTGGGTAAAAACCTTGACATTCTCGAAGGCCCTGAGAAGTCAGTACTGAGAGAGAGCACAATAGCAGCAGTAGTTTTCCCACGCTAACTTTTGTTATGTGCGGTTGTGGCTGCGGCAGCAGCAGGTGTTACCGAGGACTCGGAGGATATTGCTAATTTGTTGTCATCGACTTTTGAAGGGGAACTTTCAACAATAAATGACGTTTCAAATGATCATCATCTGGTAAGTGGCACTGTTATTGCAGCTAGCTTGCCGTTAGCTCTCTTTAAAAATGCGTGCGAAAGTTAAAAACATTGTTGCATTTAAACTTAAGATCACCAGTTACTTTATGTCAGGGGTTGGGACTAAAATTATTTTCCAATTGTTTTGTTCTGAACAAAACCATAATTTCTTTCATTCTATTCCACTGTTCTGACCAGCAAAAAAGTAACGATTTCTATAGTTCCTTTGTTCCTTTTGAATCCTTCACCAATCAGTGCAGATAGAGCAGCTTGATATATGGAGCGGGCAAGTTAGTTGTTGTTTACCAAACAATTTGATTTGCTCGTTTTAAGCATTAAACTTTCAAATAGCTCTTTGTTGACTGTTGCTGAGTGTTATCGTCCTCCATCAGCACCGACCTGCACCCTACCTGCCATAAGCTCTCTCCTGGCCCCTTACACCAAGTCTGAATTTGCCCTGCTAGGTGACCTAAACTGAGACATGCTTAAACCAACTGACTAAGCCCTAATGATATGGTACTCCCTAAAACACCCAGAAAAGGCTACTCTCCTTGACGTTATCCTCACAAATAATCCTGATAGGTATCAGTCTGGTGTTTTCTGTAATGACCTTAGTGATCACTGTTTAACTCGCTCTCTCTCCCTCGCTCTCTCTCCCTTTCTCCCTCGCTCTCCCTCTCTCTCTCGCTCTCCCTCTCGCTCTCCCTCTCTCTCTCTCGCTCTCTCTCCCTTGCTCCCTCGCTCTCCCTCGCACCCTTTCCCTCTCTCTCTCCCTCGCTCGCTCTCTCTCCCTCGCTCTCTCTCCCTCACTCGCTCTCTCCCTTGCGCTCTCCCTTGCGCTCTCCCTCTGCCTCCCTCGCTCTCCCTCTGCCTCGCTCTCCCTCTGCCTCGCTCTCCCTCTCCCTCGCTCTCTCTCCCTCGCGCTCTCTCCCTCGCGCTCTCTCCCTCGCGCTCTCTCCCTTGCGCTCTCTCCCTCGCGCTCTCTCCCTCGCGCTCTCTCCCTCGCTCTCCCTCACGCTCTCTCCCTCGCTCTCTCTCCCTCGCTCTCTCTCCCTTTCTCCCTCGCTCTCCCTTTCTCCCTCGCTCTCCCTCTCTCGCTCTCCCTCTCTCTCTCGCTCTCCCTCTCTCTCTCTCTCGCTCGCTCTCCCTTGCTCCCTCGCTCTCCCTCGCACCCTTTCCCTCTCTCTCTCCCTCGCTCTCTCTCCCTCACTCGCTCTCTCCCTTGCGCTCTCCCTCTGCCTCCCTCGCTCTCCCTCTCCCTCTGCCTCGCTCTCCCTCTGCCTCGCTCTCCCTCTGCCTCGCTCTCTCTCCCTCGCTCTCTCTCCCTCGCTCTCTCTCCCTCGCTCTCTCTCCCTCGCTCTCTCTCTCGCTCTCTCTCGCTCTCTCTCCCGCTCTCTCCCTCGCGCTCTCTCCCTCGCTCTCCCTCGCGCTCTCTCCCTCGCTCTCTCCCTCGCTCTCTCCCTCGCTCTCTCTCCCGCTCTCTCTCCCGCGCGCTCTCTCCCTCGCGCTCTCTCCCTCGCGCTCTCTCCCTCGCGCTCTCTCCCTCGCGCTCTCTCTCCCTCGCTCTCTCTCCCTTTCTCCCTCGCTCGCTCGCTCTCCCTCGCTCGCTCGCTCTCTCTCGCTCTCCCTCTCTCTCCCTCTCGCTCTCTCCCTCGCTCTCTCTCCCTTTCTCCCTCGCTCGCTCTCCCTCTCGCTCGCTCTCTCTCGCTCTCCCTCGCTCTCCCTCTCTCTCTCGCTCTCTCTTTGTATGCAGAGATCCCTCCCTCTCTCTCTCTCCCTCGCTCTCTCCCTCTCCGTCGCTCTCTCCCTCTCCCTCCCTCTCCGTCGCTCTCTCCCTCTCCGTCGCTCTCTCCCTCTCCGTCGCTCTCTCCCTCTCTGTCGCTCTCTCCCTCACTCTCTCCCTCGCTCTCCCCCTCCCTCGCTCTCTCCCTCTCCCTTGCTCTCTCCCTCTCTCCCTCGCTCTCTCTCTCCCTCTCGCTCCCTCTCCCTCGCTCTCCCTCTCTCCCTCTCTCGAAAGGCTCAGCACGTATACTCAGGCTGACTGGCTCTCGTTCAGGCATATGAGAAATAAGTGCACTCAGGCTATCTGAAAGGCCAAGGTAGTTACTTTAAGGAGCAGTTTTCTCTCTGTGGATCTAAATCCAAGAAGTTCTGGAAAATGGTTAAAGACCTGGAGAATAAACCCTCCCTCCTTAAAGTTGATGATGTGGTTGTTACTGACAAGAAGCACATGGCTGAGCTCTTTAATCACCACTTCATTAAGTCAGGATTATTTGACTTGCAACAAACACTCAAACTGGAAAGTTTTATCTCCATCTCTTCTTCAAAGACTCAATCATGGACACTTACTAATTGTGGCTGCTTTGCGTGATGTATTGTTGTGTCTACCTTCTTGTCCTTTGTGCTGTTGTCTGTGCCCAATAATGTTTGTACCCTGTTTTGTGCTGCCGTCATGTTGTTCATCAACGGGGCTGTAGTGGAGCAGGTTGAGAGCTTCAAATTCCTTGGTGTCCACATCAACAACAAACTAGATTGGTCCAAACACACCAAGACAGTTGTGAAGAGGGCACGACAAAGCCTATTCCCCCTCAAAAAACTAAAAAGATTTGGCATGGGTCCTGAGATCCTCAAAAGGTTCTACAGCTGCAACATTGAGACATCCTGACCGGTTGCATCACTGCCTGGTACGACAACTGCTCGGCCTCCAACCGCAAGGCACTTCAGAGGGTAGTGCGTACTGCCCAGTACATCAATGGGGCTAAGCTGCCTGCCATCCAGGACCTTTACACCAGGCGGTGTCAGAGGAAGGCCCTACAAATTGTCAAAGACCCCAGCCACCCCAGTCATAGACTGTTCTCTCTACTACCGCATGGCAAGCGGTACCGGAGTGCCAAGTCTAGGACAAAAAGGCTTCTCAACAGTTTTTACCCCCAAGCCATAAGACTCCTGAACAGGTAACCAAACGGTTACCTGGACTATTTGAATTGTGTGCCTCCCCAACCCATCTTTTATGCTGCTGCTACTCTGTTTATGTTATATGCATAGTCACTAACTATACATTCATGTACATACTACCTAAATTGGCCCGACCAACCAGCGCTCCCGCACATTGGCTAACAGGGCCATCTGCATTGTGTCCCACCACCCGCCAACCCCTCTCTTTTGTTGTATTCTGTCCTATATTTAATTTATTTTTAATCCCAAATTTGATAAATTTTTCTGTTTAAACGTTAAGAACATTCTTCCATTCGTCACATCCCTAGTGGCAACTCACTCAAAATGTGGCACTGGCCTGTGTCATTCATTCATGATGTCATCAAAACACATTGCTTCTCCTGCATCTCCTGTTCCTCTAAACAAATAAATCCCCTTGAGGGCGAGCCAGACTGTACGCCACTGGACCCTGTCACTTCCAGGGTCACAGATCAAATTGACAACCTAGTTGGACAGATCAGGGGAGTGTAGGGCTAAAAAAGGGGACACCCAAAAGGTATGTGGAGGATGCTGGCGGCTACTGTACTCCCCGGGTTGTTCTGAGACCTGGGACATGCTTTAGACCACAGTTCAGAGTCAGAGCAGACACATACACACACCCTGTAATCCCCTAACACTCTGTCCCTGTCACACACCCTGCCTGGGCACAGGGACACACACTCACACAGGCCATGCATGTACACACATACACATTCCCCCCATATACATCCCTGCACACACACACTCCCATGCGAGTCACCAGATTAGTATCCACTCTGTGTAACATTGGGAGTTACAGGTTTTTTCTCTATTCCGCAGTGTAAGAAAACGACTGTCCCTCGTTTCTCTGTGTAATCCCTAAGTATCAGCAGTTACCAACAGTAATCCTAATGGTCTAAAAACATGCATATCCAGCTGCACATCTTGGAATAAATGAGGGGGGGGGGGGGCAAGAGAGAGAGACAGAGAGATACAGCATATAGAAAGAGGGGAGGAGAGAGAGAGAGAGCTAAAGAGAGAACCAGTCCTAAACAGAAAATGTAGTTCCAGTCACTTCATCCCTCCTGTTGTGGATTAGGACACTGGCAGGATCACATAACACATGATATCTGATGAGATGGGGAGATTCAATTGGACAACAAGGGAGGACTCTCACACTGAGCTCTAAGAGGTCAAAGTGCACAACCTTTCCTCTTCCACCGCTGCTCTGCTGATTTTAACTCGTCAGCTGGTTCTACTCACCATGCCACCACACACAACCGCCATGAACAGCCATGTGTCCCCTTCTGATGACCTTCTCCATTCCACAATGCTCCTCTCTGTGGGGCCCTCAGGACCAGCTGCAGACCAAGGTTATTTTATCTGCCTTAGTGACAGGAAGTGAGTCATCCGGCCAGACTTAACCCGCTGACCCCTCTCTAGCCCTCCATATCAGTTGTGGAAAAATAGCGTTTACACAGCTATTTCACGATAGGGTCAGGCCAGGTCAGATCAGACTAGCTGATACCGTGTTCCTCCACGACATGAAGTCTAATGAAGCGTGAGGCTTGAAGTAGCATGAAGTTTACATGAAGTGTGAACATGGGTTTGGCCACACCCCATTCAAAGTTAATGTGAGGATCGTGTAAACAGAAAAGTTGCATATCTGATAGCGAAGTAAAGCAGGTGGTTACTTTGTATATTTTGTAGGTGTAAAAAGTCACAGACAGAGAAACAAACACAGCCAAACCCAGAGACACACATACACATACACACGCGTGCACATACACACACAACTGTTCTGGTTCAGAATATTCAGAGGCCATTTGTTTCTGATGCAAAGATTAAATCTCAGATGACATTTTTTTTGAGGGGGAAGAAGTTGGGTGTCTTCAAAAATCATCCAGATCCCTATCCATTACAGACAAAAACGTATTATCGTTTGCCCTAAGCCGTTACATCTCAAAAACCCTACAATCTCAGAGAAACAATTTATGTAGCTGCTTTTTTTTATGTGTCTATGATACATCGATGGGAGGATTCAGAACAATTGTGTGCGCTGATCTTGCGTGAGGAGAGGAGCCGAACAGCAAAACACAGTTTGTCTTTGAGAGTAAACAGAGTTTAGTGATGGATGAGCGAGGGGGGAGAAAAAGAGAGGGAGAAGAGAGAGCACATGCAGGCGACACTCTGGGGGGTTCGGAGCCTTACTGACACCAATATCCAACATCAGATTTCATGTGGATTATAAACAAGCAAAAGTGAGAATGAATCTCTGTCTTGATCCTATCTTGCATCTGTTATGCTTTTTCTTCTCACCTCTCCTCGTCAATTCAATGTTCTCTGTTCACATGCTGCCATAATCAAAATTTTCCTTACAAACACAACTCTCTCAGTTGAACTCACCAGAGACCAATTCCCATAATAAATGTCATTGTCTCCGAGACGGATAACTGGAAAACACAGTTAAACACTGCTGACTGCGGTGGTCGGCTCTGGCTACAAGTTGCCAGTGGAAACTGATCTAAAATCAGCTTACCCTCACCCCCAACCTATCAGTTTCATCTTAACAATGCATGTCCTGTCAAGTTCTGATTAAATAAGAAAGGACCAACATGACGTTTCCCCTTTACTAAAGCTACGGAGCGTATAGGCCGACTGGGCTGGTTCATTCCCATATTGTGCTGTGTGTGCAGTATGTTGACAGCACATGTTGGCCCTGGGTTATAACGATCACCAGTGGATGAGCAAGGTACAGAGGTGTACACACACACACACACACACACACACACACACACACACACACACACACACACACACACACACACACACACACACACACACACACACACACACACACACACACACACACACACAGCTACAAGAGCCAAAGGGAAAGAGGGGATTTAACCAGCAAAACAAGTGAAGCGGGGAATGGAAACCCAGCGTGCGAGCAGTCCAAACACACACCTCCATCTACCAGAGGAAAGACAGATTAAAGATGGCTGACGGGTAGAGCTTCATAGGTGTAACTTCCATCAGGAGTTGCCAAGTTCTCTAGGGGACCACAAGCCAAGATAGATGCAGGATGATGGATAAAACAGTCACGTGTCAACTGAGTAAACAATAAACCGCATGACAGAGAGAGAGAGAGAGAGAGAGAGAGAGAGAGAGAGAACCTTGCTGCCGGTCCCATTGTTCCAGTACATCCATATTCAGGCTGCTGGTAGCAGCACAAACAACAGGTATGTGTCGATCGATACAATGGAAACTCTTAGCATTCAACACAGAGCTACATTAATACACACCTCAAGAGATGGATCAGTCATAGACCAGAAGGAAGCCATCCACCACTGAAGAGTAAACACACACACTTGCACAACTTCAATTAGTTTCTGCTGCAATAGCTTGTGTCTTCATACCACCTTTATTAGAGTACTACTGTAGAAGTGCACACAGGAGAGGGTACTACACAGTATATCTAGTATACGTAGAGATCATGATAAAGGGGGCGCAGGGGGTAGTCTCAGAGCTCTTCTCTAATCATATACTAGAGGACACAGGAGTGTATGGTTCACGTGACGAGGGAGAGGTCGCTACACACCGAGGAGAGTTTATTTAGTCACACACTGTCCACACACCAAGAGGTGTGAATGTCAGAGAGACTGCCACTTGAAAATCAAATGAGCCAGATGCACTAAGCTACGGAGGGCGATGTGTGTGTGTGTGTGTGTGTCACTGTGTATATGTGGCTGTGTGACTGTGTGTTTGAGTGTCACCATGTATTTCCGTTACATACTCTCTTGGGTCGCACTTGTGTCTGGTCTGTCATCAGCCTCTCAGACGCTCCTCCAGGGAGCGAGCAGTGTGGAGTCGACACTAACCTTTCCAGACACACACAATCTGACAGCGATAACCCTGACGCGTGCGCGCTCGCTGGAGGAAGCGCACGTCAACACAGGGCGCTGCACTTATCCTCTTAGGCCTGCAGCGTTTTGCCGTTTGGTGATGCAGGTGTGTGTTCAATTGGGCGTGTGTGTGTGAACGTGTTTGTGTCTTAGTGGGTTGACACCCTGAGTAGGAAACAGCTTCATCATAACCCGTCCTTAAACTGAGACCATAGCAAGGTAACAACACCTGCCGGTCTTGTTCACTGTAACATGATTTTATGTGTGTTTGAGGGTGTATGAAATGGAGTGAGTGAACAATATTTGGCATGTTTGTCTGAGATTATGCTTTTACTTGTGTGTCTAAGCTGTACAGTGGCGACCTGTCACCTGTTTAGCTAAAAATAAAAAAAAACACATACAAACATGGTCTCTGGTAGCTCCAAAATGCAGGTGTTGCAGACTAGCTCAGTGCTTTCTGTGGTGGAGGGGCAGTCAGTGGAAAATACTGTGTGTTCAGAAATGTTCTGGAATTGCAAATTCAACAGTGTGGTTCGGAAAGAATCAGTGGCTAACTGCAAGCATTGCAAAGCAATCACTATTTTTCTTCCCCTGCCTGATATTTGGTGGAGAGGGTGTGTGGTCCAAGTCTGGGTTTAAGGGTCTCTTTTCCAAGATTAAAAGGATAAACATTCACAGGCAACACCATGGGCCAGAAAAGGTTGAATACACTGGCCATGCTGTCAATACAGCATGACTTCTGCCGCATTAAAAACAACTGGAAACTCGGAACTGGGAAATCTCAGACTTCAGTGAGTTCAAGACAACTGGGAACTCTGGGAACTCTTAAAAAATATGTTTTGAATGGTCATCCAACTTGGAATTACAAGTCGGGAACTCGGGCATCTTTCTAGAGCTCTGACCTGAAGATCACTGATGTCATGAATCAACCTTGTTTTTTCAGAGATCCCAGATGTCTTGAATGCACCATAAATCAAGAGAATGCCAGACTTTGATGACAAAGTTTCATGACAAAAGTTGCCCACAAGAAGGACTACTGCGACACCTTTCTATTCATGTCAGCACACAACAGTCCAAAAATGTCTTATATGCTGCTGCATAAATTATGTAATATGCCAGGGAGATATGTATACTGTAGCTAAGAAAGTAATACTAAGTATATGTTGGATAGTAAGCTGTTAGTAGCTCATGTGCCTCACCCTAATAATTTGGTCCCTTTCACCCTCATAAATTAGCCTACTGTTCTGACTTGGTGGTGCACATGTAGCCTATAGCTAAAGAAACGTCATAATCAAATATTGGAAGAACTTTCATTGTCTGCTTATATGTCCCCTTTATTTATCCTACAGCTCTGACTTGGTGTACAGGGAGAATACTGTAAGAATGGCCCATGTTCTGAATTCTGTCACTGTACATTTCAAAAGTACTGAACAAATAGTTTATTGACTACGTCCATCTTAGCTCGCTCATTAATGTCGTAATCAAAATTACAGATTGCCTCTTATCCACTCACGGTTCCTTTATGCCATAGTTTGTACATCTCAATTGTCAGTAGAAACCACATTTGTTTAAGCAAGTCAGCCATATCAGCTATGTTTTTTTTTAAAGACAGTAAATAAGGCTGAATGAACTGCCAGACACGGCTCCGCTGATTTCCATGTGTAATGTTGAGTTTGCCCCACCAAGATTTACATGCTAAAAGGTGTATCTGAGTGTGTCTGTGAGTGTACCTCGTCACTTCTGAGAGTGAGTCTGTGTGCATGTGTGTATATGTGCGCACGTGCACGTGATTCTCGGGGTGCGATCCCCAGTGTGGTGTGGAACGTGTATGTGCAACACACAGGCAGAGACCCATGTATAAAATGCAGCCGATAAGTTAGTCTTAAATCCCTGGATCTCAACATTTGATGTAAGGGAAAAGAGATAGAGCTCCTATCTGTCCCTAAGGAGGGACGAACTGCTGACAAAAAGAAAGAAAGAGAGACAGTGGCAGGGGGGAGAGAGGGAGTGGGAGAGACAGAGAATTAGAATGAGAGAGAGCAATGGAGAGACAAAGAGAGAGAGAGAGAGAGACAGAAGGAAATCACGGGACAGTAAGTGTGGTCCCATCAGGTACATCAGTGACAGGAGGCTAATGGGTATCAGACTACATTGAACAGGTACGGTCACCTCTCATAGACACAGGACAGGTGATTCATTAAAATCTGCTGGGAAGGATGGAGAGCGAGAGAAGGACGGCGGTAGACAGAGGGAGGGATGAATATGGCAGATCCATCACACGGGCCTTCTTCTGCGGGGATAACGGCGGCCGGTTAATGGTAACTATGGTCGTCTGCTCGATGAGAGCGATCTGCATCAGATTGGTCAAGTTTTTTTTCTACTGTGTCATTGACTTGTTTATTGTGTTATTGACTTGTTTATTGTTTATTCCATGTGTAACTCTGTGTTGTTGTCTGTGTCACAGTTTGCTTTGGAAGGTCACAGTTGTAAATGAGAACTTGTTCTCAACTGGCCTACCTGGTTACATAAAGGTGAAATAAAATACATAAATACATTTAAAAAAAGAGAGTGTGTATTGTGTGTAGGGGGGAGACATGGTTATGGATGGCAGCTGTTCCTCGGACTCCCAATTTTTTCCAAAGAGGGCTAACTGTAGGCTGATTCACTGCAGTAACGTGACAGTGATCGAGGCTATGCCGTGGCTAAGAACAGCCTCTGATAAAGGTATCTCAGCCATCCCATCATTGGCACCTTTTCACCGTGGTGGAGGAAGTGCCTCTTCCTGGCACCATCGCGGCGTGCGCTACAATTGCCCCCCCATCACCCCTTGGCAAGTATTTACAGAGAAAATAAAGACCAAATCCCACATCAGAGGCTCTCAGTTAGTCAGCGTTTTATATGTGTGCTTATGAATTAAACCTTGCCAGGGAAAACACACACGGTAAACAAGAGTCAGCTCAAGTTAGAAAATAAACCAACCGTGATGTCGGAGCCAATTTGGAGACGCCCTATAACAGTCATTTTATTTAACTGCCAAAGTGGGTCCAAACTTCCAGAACCGTTTGATGTCTGATCTCTTTTGGGCAACGATCTAACATGGCACCATGCCAAAGCCCACAAACAGAAGGCTTGAATAAAGCTGGCCTGGTGCCCTACTGTGATATTTAGTCCATATGTCACGGAGGGAAACGAGAGACGCACAGTCACACACACAGACTGACTGCCATCGACCAGAGACCTGCCAAGGAAAATCTGCAGAACTGTTATATGCCATCTAGTGCTATGATGAATCCCTGAGTGTGTGTGTATGTGTGCATGGACAGTATGAAATTGTGTGTCTGTACAAGGGAGAACGCAAACGCTGGAGCTGTTTGAGCAGGGGAGTGGTTTGTGTTTGTCTCTGAGTTATACCGTGTGTCTCTTAGTCAGTGCGAGTGTGACGGTATGCATATGAGTATGCATTTATTTGTGTATGTCTGAGTGTTATTGTTACCATTTCTATGAATGAGGTTGAGTGTCAGTACGTGTATATGAATGTGTGTGTGTCTATGTGTGAGTATTTACGTAGGCCTCTACAATATGTGTATGTAACTCATGGCCTGGAAAGTAACCGTGGGACAGATGTGACCAGATGTGACCAGATGTGACCAGTGTCATAAAGACAGATTTGCCCTCCTAGTCTAAGCCGTGAGCCCCATTGACAACACACTGAGTAACAGCTGCAACTGGCCTACAACTCTCACATACTCAAACCAAAGCAATAAAGAAAACACAGACAATCCCCATCAACGCCAGGATAAACAAACTTTTCATCCTGCAAGGTAGACAGTGTGAGAGTTTCTACTGCCATCTTCACATACAGGGATATTACAACCCCTAGCTGTAACAAACGACTACTGTACATTAGACACAATAGGAATTTCCCTAGGAAAGGTAGGAAGTGAAACAGCACATCACAAATAAAACAACATTTCAGATTAGCCACCGGCGATGAAAAGTGCAGCACAGTGTTGGGTGACAAAGTTTTCATGTGTTACCTGAGTGGGGTAACACACGGAGAACCATGCCGGCAGCTTTGAGAGTGGGTGGAATGCCAGGGGCCACTAGAATGGCCCGCCGGAGATAGTGTACATAGCCTAGATACTGCGTGCCTTGTTCATGGAGAGAAGTGGAGACGACACAGAACCCAGAGCCATAAAACAGCACGACAATGTCCCACTGTGAATCACCATCAACCAGAGGTGGAGAAAAATGCTATTTTCAGAGGCAAAGACTTCAGTAAAGACTAGCAAATGAACACAGTGAAAACAAGTACTGCTGAATCTAATAAAAAAAACTCCTAAGTTGAAAATGGACAATTGATTCAGTTGAAATAAGGTAAAGCAGGAGATTGTGTATTGGTTGGAGACTGAGGGGACACTAGCTGCTAACTAACACCCCTAGACTGGATTGTCCTTAGAAATGGTGTCAATGTTCAAACTCCAACAACACTCCCATGAATAAAATAGCCCAAATGCTATGGCATCACAGCACTGTAGGTGTGTCCCGGCACATAACATTATGAGAACCATATGTTTCTTAGAGCTGGTTATTTTGCATACATCCTTCCCACCAACTTGGGAATGGTGCAGGATAGTTGCTTGGCTTTGGAATATTCTCAGCACTTTTAAGGAACTTAACAAAGAAATTGAATTTTCTTGGTATTTCATTACTTTAACAGAACGTTTCCAAAAAGTTCAAACATGGTTACATTTAATTTAACTTTTGGTAACGTTCTAGGAACATTCTCCAACTAGTTTGACATTGGGAATGTTCTCAAATATACTGAACAAAAATATAAACGCAACATGTAAATTGTTGGTCCCATATTTCATGAGCTGAAATAAAAGTTCACAGACATTTTCCATAAGCACAAAAATCTTATTTCTCTCAAATTTTGTGCACAAATGTGTTTACATCCCTGTTTGGGAGCATTTCTCCTTTGCCAAGATATATATATATCAAGAAGCTGATATCAAGAAACTGATTAAACAGCATGATCATTACACAGGTGCACTTTGTGTTGGGGACAATAAAACCACAGACCACGTATAATCACGCCAGCCCAGGACCTCCACATCCGACTTCGTCATCTGCGGGATCGCCTGAAACCAACCAACCAGACAGCTGTTGAAACTGTGGGTTTGCACAAACAAATCATTTCTGCACAAACTGTCGGAAACCGTCTCAGGGAAGCTCATCTGTGTGCTCGTCGTCCTCACCAAGATCATGACATAACTGCAGTTCGGCATCGTAACCTACTTTAGTGGGCAAATGCTCAACTTCGATGGCAGCTGGTACGCTGGAGAAGTGTGCTCTTCATGGATGAATCCCCGGTTTCAACTATACCAGGCAGATGGCAGACACTGTCAATGGCGTCGTATGGGCGAGCGGTTTGCTGATGTTAACGTTGTTAACAGAGTGCCCCATGTTGGTGGTGGGGTTATGGTATGGGCAGGCATAAGCGAAAGACAACGGACACAATTGCATTTTATCGATGGCAATTTGAATGGACAGAAATTCCACGACAATATCCTGAGGTCCATTGTCGTGCCATTCATCCACTACCATCACCTCATGTTTCAGCATGATAATGCACGGCTCACAAGGATTTGTACACAATTCCTGGAAGCTGAAAATGTCCTAGTTCTTCCATGGCCTGCATATTCACCAGACATGTCACCATTGAGCATGTTTAGGATGCTCTGGATCGACGTGTACAACAGCGTGTTCCAGTTCCCGCCAATATCCAGCAACTTTGCACAGCCATTGGCGAGGAGTGGGACAACATTCCACAATCAACAGCCTGATCAACTCTATGCAAAGGAGATGTGTCACACTGCATGGGGCAAATGGTGGTCACACCAGACACTGACTTGCTTTTTTTTAATTAAGAATTTTTGGAATTAAGAAACAACATTCGTCTGTTGTAACACCGGCAATCAGGAAGCAGGTGCAGTTTGTGAGTTTAATAACAATGTGCATGGAACAACCCAAGAACAGCGTCTGGCATGGAAACACAAACAATACTACCTGATGTCTGATAACAAAAGAGTTCTATATGAAAGGTAAGTAATTAGGGCGTAATGAAGTCCAGGTGTGACTGAGGATGAGACACAGGTGTGCGTAATGGTGGTTGCCAGGTATGTGTGAAAATGTGTGAAAATGGGTTGCCAGGACCGGTGGTTAGTAGACCGGCGACTTTGAACACTGGAGGGGAGGAGCATAACTTTTCCTACAGGTTTCCTCATGGTTCTATTTCAAGTCATGTTCTCAAAATGTTCCAAGAACGTTAAGAAAACTTGACATAAAAAACAAGCCAACTTTCTTAACGTTCAGAGAATGTTCTAAAAATTGTATTTAAAAACATACATTACTTCCTCAGAACGTTAAGAAAACTTTCCATAAAAACCACACGAAAACTTTAGCTACGTTCAGAGAACGTTCTAAGAATGTTATTTAAAAACATATACATTCCGTTCTCAGCATCAACAAAACTCATTTTATTCTCTGTTTTGTTAAGTGTGTTGAGGTGTGTTTGCCGCGCCCACTAATTGGCTACACTTGATCTTAATGAGTGCTTGTTTTCTTTGTTTTGGGGGTCTGTTTGAATAGACTAAAATGAACAGCTTTGTATGTGTAAAAAAATGTCATGTTAGCTCCATCCTGGTGGCTCACTGGACTAATTCCATGGATGGGAAACAGGGGATTGATTATACTGTAGGTTTGAATCTCACTGATGCAATGTCACAATAAAAAATAAATGTATTTGCATGATTAATGCCTAAGGAAATTAATTTCTAATAAGATAGCAGTGTTATTAGAAGCATTTTTGAAACATTCATTTTGACCATTAATACAACCTCCCAGAAAAACTTTTAGGGAAACATAGTAGCTTTTTCTCAGAACCTCTCTGCAACCTAAAAATGTGCATTCCCAGATTCGGTAAAATTTTCACTTCCGTTCTCAGAATGTTTAAAAAAAAAAAATGTTTACCTTTCAGGAAAAGTATGGCTTCATTCCCAGAACCAATAGGAAACCAAAAACGTACTTTCCCACAACTTACAAGGAACCAAATGTGCTAGCTGGGGTGTGTGTGTCAGTGATCCAATCTATGCAGTGGCCTGTGAGTTTCTGTAACTCAGCTCATGCTAAATTAGATCTCATTTGCCGTGCTGAATGGTGAGGAGGGGTGCCCATACAGGGTTTAGCTGACAGAGCAGGGTGGGTAGTGATACCCACCCCACACAGGGCACAGGGGGTTTAGTGGGTGCCCCGCAGCACCAACTGATCACAGTAGCCATCTCACTAATGACTGCTAATAAGCTACTCCGTCTCCTCTCTGTTTGATTCGCCAGCCGTCATGTAGCTGGGTGATTCGACAAAATTAGTCCCTTTGTGTAGTGTAACTTGGTTAATCGTTTTTTTGATTTCACCTAATTTTAACATTATGTCATCAAGAGAAAATATTCAACTTAATAAAAAACATGTTTTAAATAATACAATTGCTATATCAATAAATCAATTAAATGTATTTATAAAGTCATTTTTACATCAGCAGTAGGCACAAAGTGATTATACAGAAAGCCAGCACAAAACCCCAAAGAGTAAGCAACGCAGGTGTAGAAGCATGGTGGCTAGGAACAATTCCCTAGAAAGGCAGGAACCTAGGAAAAAACCTAGAGAGGAATCAAGCTCTGAGGGGTGGCCAGTCCTCTTGGGCTGTGCCGGGTGGAGATTATACGAGTACATGAACATTAATGCCAGATCGTTCTTCAAAACGTTTAAATGTTCATAGATGACAAGCAGGGTCAAATAATAACCATAGTGGTTGTAGATGGTGCATCAGGTCAGTACCTCAGGAGTAAAGATGGCTTTTCATGTGTTATTTTTGACGTGTTATGCTCGAACCACTTAGTTTACCACCACAAAACACCAGAAAATGTCAAATCAGATCACCTGCTTTTACACTATGATTTGACTATTCGATGTTCAATGTTTCTTTTGAAAAAAATATTTAAAAAAGAATAGTTGCTCCATATTGCTCCATCCACGTAACAGGGTCAACCTTAAAATCAGGGACAGTTATTATTTAAAAAATTGTTTTGCCTTAAAATGAATCACTGATCACATTAAAATAAATAATAATCTCCAGAAATGACTTTGTCAAAACAACAGAACAACTAGGACTTTTGGTGAAAACTTATGTGGGTTAAAATCTTCCTAGAAGTCAGAGCGAGTGCACAGCGACATGCCAAAAGACTGAATTTTGGCACATTAGCAAGTCTTTATTCGAATAACACAATTTTCCATGTGGTCTATATGAAAAGCCACTTAATTTAATATAACAGCCTTTTGAAATTCTATATTGGTGTACAATTTCTACTTAACATATAAAAGGGACTCATTTTGTGGAATGACCCAGATTAGTCTGTGATGCCAGACTGGGATCAGGGGGCTCACCTCACCACAGGGCTGCTGTCAAACCACAGCCCCAGACACTTACCCGTAGGCAGAGCAAGGAGATCCAAGAATACGGAAACATCAATGTAACCTTAATGACAGTCTGGCAGCCAGGCAACAGCAGTGGGCTGCGGTGCTCTATAAAAAAAATGCAGATCGCCTACCAAAAGACTAATCCCATTCACACATATACTGTATGTGAAGAATGCGTGCTCATGACGAGCTAAATGATAAATACAGCACTTCTCACAGCATGTTTACACACTTCTATGAGTTATCGCAATGCATATTCATCGACCTTGGATTGTCTCACAAAAACAGGGGGAAAAATGCGTATATTTGTCGGTGTGAATAAATACGATTTTTTGGGGGGGGCTGTCTTCCGGTCTAATTTATTCATAGACTGACATATTGGCACTTGGTGAAACAGAACCATTTAATTCCAAGGTGAATCAGAGTTTTATTAAACCAGTGTATTCGTAAAGTGGGAAAGGCGGTTAGGGTTGCAGGATGCAAACCACAGACAGATGGAGGAGACAATTGATCCGGGTAAATTGATAATAACACGGCGCCGAGCACAGTAGGCCTGTTCTTTATTATCTTCACTTTATGCAGCAAATCCTGATTTAGTCCATTACAGGGTGCTACTTAACAATGAGAGACGACACAAAAATGAGAGGATTCAGCTGGGTTCGCTTGTTTATGGACTGGGGAAGGAACAGTCGTGCCACAAAAGACTGGGAAGAACAACATCTCTCTTTCGCCGAACTCTTCTTGTTAGATGTTGGATGGAGGGCAGAGTTGAAGAGGGCAAGGTTTTCTCCCCCAGAACATAGGCTACATCATATAATTAAAAATGAGTAATTTGTAGGATCTCTGTGGGCTACATGCTCTTAAGGTGTCTTATCGCAAGTAAGGACCTGGAGCATCTCTTTGAGTCATTTGGAGGGCAATGTATTAGTGTGGTTATATTTCCTTTCCTGTACTGTACATAAATATATAAGACACCCTAACGTGACCCTGTTTTAAAGTGCACCAGCACTCTAGCTGGGCTCGGCCCATTACTCCTGGTTGGTGTGCCAATAACGACCAATCAGATCAACGCCGGCCTGAAATCATATTAATAAGGGCATAAAGAAATTATGGAACTGATGATCCGGCACATAACTGAATGAACGGCCAACGATTAAGGTCATATAGACTTGCTAGCTTATTAAATGCCAACCAGCCTCCAGTTGCAGCACTATGCATCTTCACAGGGACAAGTGTCTGTGCTAAAGAATGGAGGAAGAGAAGAGGGGGAGGGGGGGGGGGGGGTTCAGATTATTTAAATGAGAGCCATAGGAGGGAGTGGAGAAAGAGATCGTAAAGATATTGAGTATCTTACATCACAACACAACATAGTGTGTACGTCAAGCATTTAAACAGACTCCCTGTAAAGGCCTAGAATCTACTGCAACACTGTTCCCCCAACATCAGCAGAGGATGAACCAATCAGTAAAAACAGCACTTTGGCCACTCAGAAAAAGCTAATCTTCTGCTTTGCTTCTGGCTTGAGGGACTAACTATCCATTTCCATGTGAAGGCTAGAGCTCTTCAGCAGATCTGTGGACTTTTCTGCAAAGCTAGTGAAAGGTATGTGAGCACTGGAATACCCAGAAGCCACAGGGGTCAAAGAAGTGAAAGCATAAACCATATAGACAGAGAAAAGCCCATTTCTATCCCCGCTTAGCTACATTCATACACAGTATTCTCTGAGCAGATACAATTTCCCAGGGTGACTTACAATGTTGTTAACTCAGAGGCAGTAACCAATTTACTGAAAATCCATTTGAAATGAAGCCGGTGAGGTGAGGAGTCCATATCAAGGACACAGTGAGGGTCATTACCTTTAGTGGGCTCCCTGCTGAGCCAACCCCAGCCCACACAGGTATCCTGCCTGCCTTCTACACCAATAACTTTTTTTATAGACTGGTACAGGTCTGTGAATTGGTAGTTCTTGGACTTTGTATGGGCTGTCCGAAATCTAGATAATCAGTGTCAATCAAGGAGTAACTTGTTTCATTCTGAAGTACTTTTGCAGAGCACCTTAATGAATTAAATTGTTATTAAGACATCCATCCATCCAGAGAATAGATTCTCTCTCTCTCCCGTGGGCTCGGCTGAGAGAAAATCCTGTCAACAACGAATTGTTCCACTAATGATGACTCTCCAATATGTGTGGTTAAGATGATTTTCATCACAGTCTGATTATTGTCACCTATTAGCTCATTCCCTGATCCTATCAGAGTCTCCTATCTAATTAGCAGTAGTAGGCCTCTGAAAACAAGCTGCTAGCTAACCCAACCCGCTCCTTCTCTTTCCAACTTCCTTCCATAAGGACCAGCAGAGGAATAGGGTCCCGTCATAAGAACATTACACGGCGGGCTTGAAGCTGATTCTACACTACACATCAAACGTCTTCATTCCCCATGATGATTTCTCTGAGGGAGCTTTTTCGCTTCCATTTTTTTTCACTGCTCCGCTCTCCTTTCGTCTGGTTAAGAACTGACAAATGCTAATGAGAGACAAACGGCGGCATCACCTGCTGCGTGGCTTAGAACAACCTGGAAAATGAACAAACTTACTAAAAGCCAAAGGGGCCTGTCACCTGCATCAGTAACAAGGTGGCTTTCTACATTCATTTTGCCTGCTTACTCATAGTGGGAGCTGACTGCTTGTCAGCTTACTGACGTACTTGCCCTCACAGGAATGCTTTATGCATACCACACAAACCTGATCACATGCAGACACACACGCACACACAATTATTTCTTTATTCTTCCGCAAATTTCTGCAAGCAATTTAAGAAGAGCTCTGTTGATGCTTTGTGGTTTCCTTAATGGTGCTTTAAGGTCGTGCATCGCCAGATTAGCTGTCTGGACTCTGTATTGAGATGTGATGTGACAGGAAATACCAGTAACCACAGTAATTACAAAAGCTCCTTGGTCATTTGGATGGCAATGGTGACTATTTCATAATCTGGGATGAGATGGGGAGAGGGGGGACTCCTTGGCTGAAATAAGACCTGCGAGGGAGCACATGGAGTTGATTTGGGGTTTTCGTGGAGTGGGGCAGCTTCGTTCATAAACCACAGTTGAGTGCAGGAATCAGTGTGAGCCAATAGAGAGAGGGAGATCGCTTGCAGCTCTGTTGCGGAGAACAATAATTCCCACTCCCTCTTCCACACAATTTGATTCATTACCACTGTAAGTCATACTTTCTGGCATTTGGAATCTTTTTTCGACGCACACATTACAATGGCATGAATTAAAGTGTAGAGATTGGAAATGCAGATTTCTGGCCAGTGAACTATTGTTTCCTGTTCCATTGCTATGATCCATAGCTTCACTCTGATCATAATCAATGTTGCTTGGAATATTATGAGGTAATCTCATTTGGTGTTTTGTGAGTTTATGTATGTATGCTTATGTGGCTGTTCTGCATGTGTGGTTGTTTCAGGAAAACAAACGTCTTCATCTTGTCATCTTATACCTCACTGCAAAGTATGAGTATTTGATCTATCAACGGTCTGAATATGCCTGTCTTCGTGCTGATCGATAGGGTCTGGATGAGGTCAGTGCAGCAATCCCAGACTGCAGAGCTGCTGCGGCTGCCAATGTGTCAAGATCTGCAAAACCTCACAGATCGGGCCTTTGAGGCTGTCTTAAACCCTTCAGCAAATCTGACAATCTCCTCAAGAACATTTCCCGTTAGTTTGGGGAACATTCTATCTATGTCAGCAAAATCCTCCGAAGAACCTTTAGTTTTGTTGTGGAAGTTAGAAGAACATTCCCTTAGTGTCAAGCAGAACGTATCTAGAACGTGGATCAAATGTTCTCAGAATATACAGTACAGCATTAATGTTCTGTGTGAGTTTTATGGGACATTACAAGAACATTCATGCGTCCAGTTTTCTGAGGGATAGGAGAATATTCCATCAACAGCCCACCAACATGCACAGAACAAGGTTGCCGTGTTCTCAGAATATACAATATTAATGTTCTAGACATGTTGCAAGAACATTTATGTGTCCAGTTATCTGAGGGTCAGGAGAATATTCCAGCAATGTCCCACCAAACAATTGATTACATTGTGCATGTTCATTTATACAGTAATTCATATTCAACATTTACATTTTTTTTTTTTAAATTAAAAAAATGTAACCTTTATTTAACCAGGCAAGTCAGTTAAGAACAAATTCTTATTTTCAATGACGGCCTAGGAACAATGGGTTAACTGCCTGTTCAGGGGCAGAACGACAGATTTGTACCTTGTCAGCTCGGGGGTTTGAACTTGCAACGCTCTAACCACTAGGCTACCCTGCCGCCCCATGTCCTCACCTGTGATTTGAACTCACAACCTTTTGGTTTGCGGCATTCAGCGCTTCCTTCTACGCCGCCATGTCTGTGTCAGCTATCAGTTATATTTGATTAGATTTTTTTTTTACTCCTTTTTTTCTCCCCAATTTCGTGGTATCCAACTGGTAGTAGTTACAGTCTTGTCTCATCGCTGCAACTCCCGTACGGACTCAGGAGAGGCGAAGGTCAAGAGCCGTGCGTCCTCTGAAACACAACCCAACCAAGCCGCACTGCTTCTTGACACCTGGCGACCTGGTCAGCGTGCACTGCGCCCGGCCCGACACAGGAGTCGCTAGTGCACCATGAGACAAGGATATCCCTGCCGGCCAAACCCTCCCTAACCCGGAGGACGCTGGGCCAATTGTGCACCACCCCATGGGCCTCCTGGCTGCGGCCGGCTGCGACAGAGCCTGGGCTCAAACCCAGAATCTCTGGTGGCACAGCTAGCACTATATTTGACTAATTTCTCCTCATTGATTTGACTATTTAAACAATTTAAGGGCTTTCTGTATAGTTGTCTAATGTTGTTGGGGCATATGAACCTGTTTTAATGATACTCTTGAATCACTATGATCAATAAAAGTTGTTATTGAATGTACTTTTAACAGAGCTGAGATTGAATTTGTTCACCCTATTGCTTACACCTATCAAGTGCCTAGGGAGGAGGGGTTAGGTTTTCTTCTGGACATGGCCTAACTCAGGGGTCTCCAATATTTTCTAGCACAAGAGTTATAAAGAAACGTGTTGCGAGCTACTCATTTTTTCTATCTTTCAAATGGACACATTCTTCTTTTCTCCTCTCCCCTGCAACTCTTCCCCGGGTCCTTAGTGTACAAGAGAAAGTAGTGAACTATGTTTTCTGCCAGCATACCTGGTAAAATAATGGTTAATAAACAACTCTATAAAATCTGAGATTTTCTAACACCAAAGTTTTACTTTTCCATACTTTTTTTTTCACTCACAAAATGACAGTTGTTCATGGAGAAATCACATCAGAAGACATTGTTTTTTAGGTCTGGGAGAAAAGTAACAAATTTCGATTGTTTTCGACCTTCGCCTCTCCCGAGTCCATACGGGAGTTGCAGCGATGGGACAAGACCGTAACTACCAAGAAAAAAGGGTAAAAAAAAAATAGATATGTTGCTGCTTATAATATCCAATATTTTGCTAATATTTTGCTCTGCCCCACCTGCCCTGAATGACAGCTCGCCACTGGCAGGAGTTAATATTACGGCTATGAGTGTCCAGATTTCAGTTTCAATTCAACCCATCTGAACAGTAGGCTACTGTTCCCTTGACGTGCCATAGGCCTATTTGAAGTCCCCGTTTTGTGACTGTCAAATTTGTACAGCGCCTCACAATCATCACACTTAACGTACAGTAGCTGGCACTGCTATCGTCCTCTTTTACCACTTCACCAAATATTTCCCAAACATTACTGTTCTGGCCCTCCCTTCTCTTTATTTTCAGCTCTACATTTCACAGCTTTTCTCTTATTGAATTGAACTCCGACATTGTCCTTTTTGCCTCTTTGGTTCCCAAAAGCATTTGGTGATTGGCATGAAGGCTATTTGGCTTGTGGACAGTTAGGCCCTAAAGCTTAGGCTTATGCACTAATGCCAGATAGCCTAAAAGAATGAAAGAAAAACCTAAATGTTTAGATATAAATTGCACAAGAATGATACATTTATGGATTTCTTTAAGGTGTTGTTTTCTCTTTATTTAACTCGCCCACCACCCACCTGCCCTTCATCCACACATGAATCACCTTAAACCCGGCTGCTCCGCGAATATAAACGCGGGGACTGCGGCTTATGAGTCATCCCATGCATCACTAGTGCCCCCCCAGGGTGCAGATTTTATTTTTAAGGAACTCACTCTACTCTCGATAGTTATTCTGACAAGTTGCATGAGGTACAATTTCGAAATTGGGTAGAGCATTAGCAGTTTTCCTCTTGTAATTTTAGTCATTGCATACCTTAGAGCGCTATTTACAATTTGCCAGAAATGTCTAGATCAATTAGTTAATGTCAGCTAAGGTGTTTTAGCTAGGTTTGATGGAAGGTGGGCCCGAGTGAAAAAGTTTGAGAACCACTGCCCTAGAGATATCCCTTATTGGAACAGTGTTTAGGGCTTTTGTCATTGCTGCTTGTGGCCAGGGTTCGAGACACGGTAGGGGAATCACCCTACTTTTACATCACTAGCCAAATACGTTAATGTCATTGTTTGGCAACAGTTACAACACATCTATCTGATCTAATTCAAATGTGTTTCTTATTGAGAGATAAGAATTGGTAGAATTCCAGATAGCTGAGCATCTCAAAGGGAACTCTCTATCATGTGTTTTTTAAATCCACACCACATATACCATGTAGAACAAACGTGTCTCTGATAAGGAATCACATCAGCTCTCATCATAGTGTTTCTATCTGGAACATTCCTCATTTTTTGCATAAACATGGCCCAGGTGGGAGTGTTGCGTCTGACAGAAGCATACCTAGAACATGGTTGCCGTATTCTCAGAGTATCAGAAATATGTATATTTACAGTAGCATGCTTGTACTTTCTCACATTTGCCATTTAAGCAATGATGCCAGTTATACCAAAACAGTCCATGAAAAACAGACAACAGAATCACTTGGGACCAGTGTTGGGGGTAATATAGTGCCTTCAAAATGTATTCAAACCCTGTAACTTTTTTCACGTTGTTGTGTTACAGCCTACATTTTAAATGAATTAAATTGATTTTGTTTCACAGATCTACACACAACATCCCATAACGCCAAAGTGGAATTATGTTTTAAGAAATGTTTACATATTGTGACTCACCACCTGGATTTGGTCCTATGTAGCAACATTTGAAATGGTGTTTTTTACATTGGATAAAAGTAGAGAATCAGAGCTAGAAAATGTTATATCATACACTGCAGTTGAGGAACAATGAGAAAGTTATTCTGCTTTGAAAGTTGATAAACTTGTAACCCCACTTTTGAGAAAATGACCCATGAATGTTTTGGTACACCTACTGGAGAGCTCTTCTTTGTCTACATCCATTCAGCATTATTCACACCCTCTTAAGCCTTAAGCCTTTGTCACATGCACAGGATACAGGAGGTGTAAACGGTACAGTGAAATGGTTACTTGCATAGTGGAGTATTTTGTACAGTAGTAAACAATGAACCATAATCCCAACTCATACTACCATGCACCATGCATGAATCTGCAGGTAGCTAAAGATTGAGCTAGCTAACTAATATTAGGCTAGAACTAGCAATGCAAATGGATTTCTGAGATACAAATAATATTACAACACAGATCATGCACCAGTGTTGTGTTCAAGACCACCTAAAGTGAGATCAATTCAAGATCAAGACTGGAGCGAAACGAGTTGGAGTAAAGACCGAGAACGGGAGGGGGACGAGAGGTCCGAGACCAAGTAAAGACCGAGAACCATAGAGAAGTAGTTTGGGGGTGCCACAATTTTTTTATTTGAAGGATTACTACTACTTTTCTAAAAAAAAAAAAAAAAAAATTATGTAGCTTTTTTTATTTTTGTTTTTATTTTTCAGGGGTGCTGTAGAACCCTCAGCACTCCTACTTCCCGCGGCTATGCCAAGACCAGAAACGGAGAGTCCACATTCAAGCCCATGACTGTAATTTAGTCAAATTTTCACCATAATAAGTGTTCAAAATGTCCAGTATTTCTGTGTTCATATTTCACATCAACATATGGATTCTTTAGACATTCAGAATAAATGCATGCTGAAGGAAAATAGAGCCACTCTACACATTTTAACTAACCCAAACACAGTTGGGAACAATGAGGGCCTTCTATGCTTTCAGAGTAAGGCTAAGGATATATAAAATAATAATAATAATATTATTAATTTCAATTATGTTCTGATTTAATCTCTTCAGTTTTTGAAAAGAGAAAGGATTAATATGGATCCCAAACCGGCTGCGCGCGTGCGTGCGCCATCATGCATAAATGTATTTTGTCCCCCCACATCAAACGCGATCACGACACGCAGGTTAAAATATCAAAACAAACTCTGAACCAACTAACTATATTAATTTGGGGACAGGTCAAAAAGCATTAAACATTTATGGCAATTAAGCTAGCTAGCTTGCACTTGCTAGCTAGTTTGTCCTATTTAGCTAGCTTGCTGTTGTTAGCTAATTTGTCCTGGGATATAAACATTGAGTTATTAACATTGATAACATTGAGACGCTCGTTGGCGCGCGCAAGCAATGTGGGCACAATAATTGAATAATATAGATTTCTACATTTATTTTGCAACGCTCGCTCACGCGACGCGAGTGGTGCAGTTGGCCTGTTAACACTGAAGAGAAAAAAATATCCAATCATGATTTTTCTTTGGTGGTCTTTGGGGAGATAATTATAGCTAGCTAAGTCAGCAATTGGCTAGGCCACCAGAAGCTTGATAGAAGGTATCTGCCATTCAACTGTTCAACACACCCTGACCTTAGAGATCTTTTAATTCTCTATTTGGTTAGGTCAGGGTGTGACTAGGGTGGGCAATCTATGTTGTCTATTTCTTTGTTGGCCGGGTATGGTTCCCAATCAGAGGTAGCTGTCTATCGTCGTCTTTGATTGGGGATCATACTTAGGCAGCCTTTTTTCCACCTTAGTTTGTGGGATCTTGTTTTTGTACTGTTGCTTTCCAGCCCCACCGAACTGTGCTTTTCGTTTTTTTTCTTTCGGTGTCATCAATAAAAGAAAGATGTGCACCTACCACGCTGCACCTTGGTCTATTCCTTCCAATGACGAGCATAACAATTAGGGCAACATTTTGGACTGACAGTGGAATCAACCAATTACATTGACTTGTAATGGGTGGGACCGTTTAAACAAAAACATATGGAAACTTCTGCCTTCTCGAAGGCCAAAAGGTCACTGTGCAATAGAGAGCAGTAGTTTTCCCACGGTCTAGCTAGCCATCTTTTGTTGTAGGCTAGTTTGCAGAGGCTGCAGCAGGTGTTGTCGAAGAGGATGATGTTGCTAATTTGTTAGCTTCTTCCTTTTCAAGAATAACTTTCGAAAAGAAGTTACATTTAAAATTATCATCACCTGCCACTTGAGGATTGACCACAAGTTCTCAATGGGATTAAGGTCTGGGGAGTTTCCTGGCCATCAACACAAAATATCGATGTTTTGTTCCCGGAGCCACTTAGTTATCACTTTTGCCTTATGGCAAGGTGCTCCATCATGCTGGAAAAGGCATTGTTCGTCACCAAACTGTTCCTGGATGGTTGGGAGAAGTTGCTGTCAGAGGATGTGTTGGTACCATTCTTTATTCATGGCTGTGTTCTTGGGCAAAATTGTGAGTGAGCCCACTCCCTTGACTGAGAAGCAACCCCACACATGAATGGTCTCAGAATGCTTTACTGTTGGCGTAACGCAGGACTGATGGTAGTGCTCACCTTGTCTTCTCTGGACAAGCTTTTTTTCCGGATGCCCCAAACAATCGGAAAGGGGATTAATCAGAGAAAATGACTTTACTCCAGTCATCAGCAGTCCAAACCCTGTACCTTTTGCAGAATATCAGTCTGTCCATGATGTTTTTCCTGGAGAGAAGTGGCTTCCTTGCTGCCCTTCTTGACACCAGGCCATCCTCCAAAAGTGTTCACCTCACTGTGCGTGTAGATGCACTCACACCTGCCTGCTGCCATTCCTGAGCAAGCTCTGTACTGGTGGTGCCCCGATCCCGCAGCTGAATCAACTTTAGGAGACGGTCCTGGCGCTTGCTGGACTGTCTTGGGCACCCTGAAGCCTTCTTCACAACAATTTAACCACTCTCCTTGAAGTTCTTGATGACATGATAAATGGTTGATTTAGGTACAATCTTACTGGCAGCAATATTCCTGTCTGTGAAGCCATTTTGTGCATAACAATGATGACGGCATGTGTTTCCTTGCATGTAACCATGTTTGACAGAGGAAGAACAATGATTCCAAGCACCACCCTTCTTTTGAAGCTTCCAGTCTGTTATTCGAACTCAATCAGCATGACAGAGTGATCTCCAGCCTTGTCCTCATCAACACTCACACCTGTGTTAACGAGAGAATCACTGACATGATGTCAGTGGGTCCTTTTGTGGCAGGGCTGAAATGCAGTGGACATTTTTTTGGGGGGGATTCAGTTCATTTGCATGGCAAAGAGGGACTTTGCAATTAATTGCAATTCATCTGATCACTCTTCATAACATTCTGGAGTATATGCAAATTGCCATCATACAAACTGAGGCAGCAGACTTTGTGAAAATTAATATTTGTGTCATTCTCAAAACTTTTGGCCACAACTGTACAATGTCTGGTTCAATGAAAATGGTTTTACCTACATCAGGGATTTCCTCATTGTCAGATTCATTTTCTGAGTCAGAATGGCAAAACCGTCCTCCAGAAAATAGTCGATCACAACTTTTTCCCACTGATCTCTGTCGATAGCGCCTGATAACTTCAGAGAGGCAATGTTGAGAGCAGTAGTTTACTTCTTCATGATATCTTTTAAAAAAAAGTAGCAGTAGAAAGGATTAACTACACATGCTGAGCAGCTCATGTTATAGACAGAAGCATTCTACATGACAGATCAATATGAACTCATCTTTCGGCATGTCCAGTCCAGACATTATCTAGACCAATCATGGCTAGCGTGGCTAAACCAACTAGGCTTGTAATTTAACAATTTTATTCATATTTACAGATGGCATACAAGTTTGTTATTAAGGCACATAAAAGTTCACATGTTCCAGAAGGCATTTCTGCCCCCCAAAAACGCATTTTAATAAAAAAACAAAAAACGTTCAAATGCATCTCCTGTGATGTAGTGACATACGGAACATACGGCTCGCTTCTTGAAACGTGTCACAATTAATAAAAAAACGGAAAGCTGAAATGTCTGAGTCAAGTATTCAACCCTTTTGTTATAGCAAGCATAAATAAGTTCAGGAATAAATATTTGCTTAACAAGTCACATAATAAGTTACATGGACTCCCTCTGTACGCAATAATGGTGTTTATCATGATTTTTAAATGACTACCTCATCTCTGTACCCCAGACATACAATTATCTGTACGGTGCCTCAGTCGACCAGTGAATTTTATGCAGATTCAACCAGAGATCAAAGAGGTTTTCCAATGGTTTGCAAAGAAGGGTACTGTACCTATTAGTACATTTAAAACTTTTTTTTTTAAAGCAGACATTGAGCATGGTGGAGTTATTAATTACACTTTGGATGGGGTATCAATACACCCAGTCACTACAAAGATATAGGCACCCTTCCTAACTCAGTTGCCGGAGAGGAAGGAAACCGCTCAGGGATTTCACCATGAGGCCAATGGTGACTTTAAAACAGTTACAAAGTTTAATGGCTTAGATAAATATACTAACATAAATGAAAGAGTTCGTCAAATTTCTGCCCTGCTAGAGCTGCCCCGGTCAACTCTAAGTGCTGTTATTGTGAAGTGGTAAGGTCTAGGAGCAACAACGGCTCAGCCGCGAAGTGGTAGGCCACACAAGCTCACAGAACGGGACCACCCTGACCTCAACGCAATCGCACACCTTTGGGATGAATTGGAACGCAGACTGCGAGCCAGGCCTCATCACCCAACATCAGTGCCCGACCTCACTAATGCTCTTGCGGTTGAATGGATGCAAGTCCCTGCTGCAATGTTCCAACATCTAGTGGAAAGCCTTCCCACAAGATTGGAGGCTGTTATAGCGGCAAAGGAGGGACCAACTCCATATTAATGCCCATGGTTTAAGAATGAGATGTTCAACGAGCAGGTGTCCACATACTTTTGGTCATGTAGTGTATATTATTGTTTTATTTTCCATACATTTTTTTTAAATGTTCACATTGTTCTTCTACTTTGACATTACAGAATATTTTGTCTAGATCGTTGACAAAAAAATGACAATTCGATCCATTTAAATTCTATCCTGTAACACAATAAAATTAGTAAAAAGTAAAGTTGTGTGAATACTTTCCGAAGGCACAATAATGTATTACAGTGGTAATTTAACGATTTACTCTCTTCAAATATTGCAATAATATTACAGTTTTACAGTACTTTTTCACATAACCTGTATATTACTTTTAGAAGCATATCTCTACAGGCATGTTTTATATATACAGTGGGGAGAACAAGTATTTGATACACTGCCGATTTTGCAGGTTTTCCTACTTACAAAGCATGTAGAGGTCTGTAATTTTTTATCATAGGTACACTTCAACTGTGAGAGAAAGAAAATCCAGAAAATCACATTGTATGATGTTTTGGGTCGTTGTCATGCTGGAAGACCCAGCCACGACCCATCTTCAATGCTCTTACGAAGGAAGGAGATCTTGTTGGCCAAGATCTGGTGATACATGGCCCCATCCATCCTCCCCTCAATACGGTGCAGTCGTCCTGTCCCCTTTGCAGAAAAGCATCCCCAAAGAATGATGTTTCCACCTCCATGCCTCACGGTTGGGATGGTGTTCTTGGGGTTGTACCCATCCTTCTTATTCCTCCAAACACGGCGAGTGGAGTTTAGACAAAAAGCTGTATTTTTGTCTGATCAGACCACATGACCTTCTCCCATTCCTCCTCTGTATCATCCAGATGGTCACTGGCAAACTTGTGCTGGCTTGAGCAGGGGGACCTTGCGTGCGCTGCCAGTGTAGTGTGTTACCAATGATTTTCTTTGAGACTGTGGTCCCAGCTCTCTTCAGGTCATTGACCAGGTCCTGTCGTGTAGTTCTGGGCTGATCCCTCACCTTCCTCATGATCATTGATGCCCCACAAGGTGAGATTTTGCATGGACTTCTTCCATTTTCTAATAATTGCGCCAACAGTTGTTGCCTTCTCACCAAGCTGCTTGCCTATTGTCCTGTAGCCCATCCCAGCCTTGTGCAGGTCTACAATTTTATCCCTGATGTCCTTACACAGCTCTTGGCAATTGTGGAGAGGTTGGAGTCTGTTTGATTGAGTGTGTGGACAGGGGTCTTTTATACAGGTAACGAGTTCAAACAGGTGCAGTTAATACAGGTAATGAGTGGAGAACAGGAGGGCTTCTTAAAGAAAAACTAACAGGTCTGTGAGAGCCGGAATTCTTACTGGTTGGTAGTTTATCAAATACTGTATATATGTGAGGACAGACACCAGGTGAGAAGCAAGTACAGGGAGTGAAGATTTAATGGATAAATGGACCTATAACGAAACAAGAACAGCGTCTGGACAGGGGGAACAAAACAACATTAATGCAGACACTGGGAAGAAACTGAGGAAGTGACAGATATAGGGAAGGCAATCAATAAAGTAAAAGAGTCCAGGTAAGTCCCATGAAGTGCTGATGCACGTAACGATGGTGACAGACGTGCCTAATGATGGGCCGCCAGGCGCCCTCGAGAGGGAGCGGGAGCAGGCATGCCAACATGCATATATTTTTAAGCCTTATTTCATGCTAACGATATTCATGCTGTAGGCTAGCTCGTTTCCAATAGGCTATCATAAAGGCGAAAATCTAAGAAAAATCACCCGACCTCAGCCCCAGAGTGTGAAAAGCTCTCATCAAGGCAAAGGGTGGCTACTTTGAAGAATCTCAAATATAAAATATATTTTGTTTAATACTTTTTTGATTACTACATGATTCCACATGTGTTATTTCATAGTTTTGATGTCTCACTATTATTCTACAATATAGAAGATAATACAAATATAGAAAAACCCTGGAATGAGTAGGTGTGTTCAAACATTTGATTGGTACTGTATGCCAAATAAGTACGTTGAAAACATTGTATGTTAAAATAACTGCGTGAGTGAGCATCCTTAACCTGGCTAACAGACAAAGAGCTATGAATGGATAAGTGATTCACCAATCAGGGCCTTGATTGGCAAAGCAACATGAATGTGTAATAATGTGTAAGGAAGATTTTTGGGACACAAATGTTCTTGCAATGTTCCCATGAAACGTGTCTAGAACATGAATATATTATGTCCTGAGAACATAGCAACCGCGTTCTGTGTATGTTTGGTGGGATGTTGATGGAATATTCTCCTATCCCACAGAAAACTGGATACGGTGCTTTTGCAACGTTCCCATGATACGTGTCTAGAACATGAATATATTATATTTGGAGAACATGGCAACCAAGTTCTGGATAAATTATGTTTGATAATAAGGTCAATGGTCTCTTGGAAACAGTCCTTGCACATCACTGGAACATTCCTATGACAATATTAGGTAATAACCTAATGAGACTCTTAAGAGAAAGCTGTGGGAACGTTTGTTGTTAGCTGGGTATCCCTCCTTCTCTGTACAGTAATATATTCTCTCCTGCACTGCGGCCTCCTCTCCCTAGACATTGTTCCTGAAATAATCTCCTTGCCCGGAATCTGTCCCAACCATGCCGTGCAATGGACGCATGGTCACAGGCGTCCAAAGTGCCAACTGAAAGTAGGACAGGCGTGCTAAAAATGGACTAGGAACCAGGGGAGTGTGTGAAAGAGAAGACATACCATTATTATTAATATCCCACGTCCCTTTTATCTAGGGCTCTACTCAAATCTGTATGATTTAACCGATGGAAAGGTATTTTCCGATTGCGCCGACAAATGCAGCGTTTACCATGAATGCAGTCTCCGCTAACATTTCCTTTAAATTTCAATTATGCTGTAATGCTTAACTTCCACGATACGGATTGGATAGAGCCCATAGTAACATACCATAACTCAGACACAACTGAGTCACGACTACAGCTGACGAGGACAATTAAGTAAAAATGTATCCTCTCTCCTCTCCACAGGTGCAAATCTCTCCCCAGAGCATTAGCCCAAAGAGACAGTTCCATCCCAGCCGCAGAGAGGGTATTGATTTCATGTTTGCCACTTGTCTAAGTGGTGCGCTAGCTTTTTTTTGTTTGGTGTGCGCCTCTTTTGTGCCTCTCTGTTTGATTTCTCCTTTCAGAGCTACACTAACTCCTACCCATTTCCCTTTCCCCGTCGATCAATCCCACTCTCTTTCATTTACCTGTTCCCGACGCCTCTCTGTGTAATTGGAGCAGCCTGGGGTCGGTGAAGGAATGCATCCTATCTACAGAGTTCCAGAGGAGAAATGCTATAGGTGGGACAGAGTGAGCTGAGAGGAAGTGACACAACTGGACTGTGTGGTGCGAATTCAAGGGTATGTGTGGGGGGTATCCTCTTCTCGCCTCCACTCCACTGGAGATGGGACCAGATGGTGCTCTCATTAAAGAAATTACAGCAAAATGAGATTCTCCGCTTTAGGATATAGACGGGCTGGTAAGATCGATACCATCCTGCCAGACACCAAAAAGAATGGGGGACTCAAACAGTAGCACATCGTATCTACACACATTTCAGCCGGAATCATTTCACACGGTTTCTTATAAGCATTGTGCCTACATTTAGGGTGTGATAATAACCAGTGTTGTAGTGGCAAAAAGAAGTGGGCAAACCATAAACTCCAGTAGGCAATCGAGTTAAGACAAACAACCACCGATATAAACTAAGACATCTAACATTTTTACAACTGTATGGTTTGCAGTTTGATTGCATTTTAATGTCGGCCTATATGGAAGGTAGGCCACTGGGAGGTATTCATATTGAAACATATCTTATTTTTCTTTTTAAGTTCTTGATTCGTTTGATAAAATTAGTGCAGATTATTTCAGGGGACCCCACATGGGGCTCCGACACCAAGTTTGGGAACCTCTGTCCTATCCTCTTTCTCTGCTTGCTTCCTCTCTCTCTTTGTCTCCTCTGTCTACTCCTGCATGCATCGCAGCCTGCCTCAGCCTCACCACTGTCTGTCTCGCTAGTACTCTCTTGTAAAGCAAAGTTATGATGAGAACTTAGTTGTCTTTTGTTACTGCTGAGGTCAGGCTCCGTTTAATGTTAGCATCTTACCTTCTAGTCAGTTTGCTCACACTAGCCAGAGAACTTTAACGTTATTGCAATACTATACTGATAATAACTCTAGTTTTGCACAACATGCTGTTTTCTCTCTACTGCAACTACACGTCCTCTACAGGAGTGATTTGCTAGCTGGTTAAAACACCATCTCAGTGCTTCCTCAACTGGTCTATATGACAGCTAAAGAGATGCTTGAGAGCTGAGAGAGTTGTCCACTGGGGAGTTAGGGCTCTCAGTATCAGCAGACTGAAATCCACAGGGGAAAAATGACATGATGAGCAGAAAGCATATTGTGCTGGTTATAGCTCGCATGTGTCCATTTGATCCCAATTCCTAGAATGTTACAAAATTGCCAATTGGACTTTGCATGTGATGTACAATGACAATAACCCAGACATCGAGACAGTGTCTAGTGTGTCTCTGGTGGGCTGTCTAGAAGGGGGCTTATCCCAAGCCCCTGGTGAATAGCAGTCTCCGACATGGTCCTGCTGAGTAGGGGAAATGGCCTCCCACCCTAATCAGTGAGCAACACACTCACCTGCCCCACGTAAACCTTACTTTAATCCCAGCCGGCTGCAGAAGGGCGTGAGATGGGGTGGCACTCCAGGGGATAGAAGTCTTTACATCTGTCTGTCTGAGTATTGACCAATGCCCCCCCTGCAGCGGTAACTTCTACGCACCTGAGCCTGCCCAGCTGAGCCGGACACACCCAAATGCACACCCACACAACTTGCACCAGTACACACCGACATGCACCAGCACACGCGTTGAATCGTCTCTGTAATCATCTGATCACATCTCTGCTGTAAAGCCTGTGTTGTGGATGGGCTGATTGTGCAGATTAATGATGCGCCGGTTGACTCATAACCCGCAGTCCCCGCGGTTATATCCATGGGGCGGCCAGGTTTAGGGTCAATAAATATTGTGTGGATGAAGAGCGGGTGGTTGGCGGGCGGGTTAAATAAAGAAAAAACAATTTATATCTATAGGCTGCATTGAGGTTTTTCTTACGCACCAATCTGGTATTGGTGCGCAAGCCTAAACTTTAGAGCCTAACTGTACACGCGCCATATAGCCTACACGCCAATAGCCAAATGCTTTTGGGAATGGGCAGAAAAAGCTAACATCCATCCACAGAGGCAGAAATAACAATGTCAGCGGTTAACTCAAATACAGAAAAGCTGCAAAATGTTGAGTTGAAAATAAAGAGAAGGGAGGGTCAGAAAAGTCCTGTTTGGGAAAGATTTGTTGCAGTGCTAAAGACGCTGTGTGATGATTGTGAAGCGCTGTACAAATTCGACAGTCACAAGAAGGGGACTTCAAATAGGCCTACTGAACAGTAGCCTACTGTTCAGATGGGTTAAATGGAAACTGACATCTGGACACTGACTGTAAGTTAACGTCTCACATAGCCTTAACATTAACCCCTGCAGAATTAAGCATTTCGTGCAGCAAAATGATACACCACCAAGAGTGGAGAAATATGATTTCTTTCTTCCAACATCTTGAGAGAATGCGAATGTGCAGTGAGATACCGTCTATAGAGGTGCTATCTTTATCAGCATCATAAAAGCTGATAGTATTTCAACCAGATAAAATAGGCCTAGTCGGGTGGTTGCAGATGGTTTATTAGCATTTGCGGGTGAACAAACAGCTGACCTGCGCACCACTAGTGCAGAACGATCCCGCCTAAGCCTTCTGCCTCCTTGCTGTGCCACATTAATAAGGTTCAGTTATTGGCCAACTTATTACCCAGCTAAGCTGGCCATCGTCTTTACAGACACATCCCAGTAATGGTGCCAGACAGGCCCTAGCCCACACAGTAACACCCGGGCAATAAGAGTGTCCACTGTGTTGAATGTGTCAGCTCCACAGAGACATGATGCAGCTTCGTTAAATGTGCACGCTTACAGCACCTACACCACTCGCTCCAGGGGGGCCATGTAGAGGTCAGCACATGAAAAAGCATTTGTGTGACCCTTGTTTATGGGCCAAGCTGTGAGACAAGATCGTCTTCTGCCCCCTACCCTCGCAGCCTTCATGCTAGAGAATGAACTTTGAAAACATAGGGAGGAAGATCTGCATATTGTGTGTTGAGAGTTTGGGTGGGGAGGGTAAGGTAGGGGCAGTTCATTTTACAGATGACTGTAATACTGTACAAAAGTATTTTAGGGACACTAATCTTCTCTATAGAATGGTTATTGAATGCAAGCCTGCATAAAAAACTAACTATTTTACTCTGATGGTACTGTCTAAATTAAATGGTGTTGGAGAACTTCTTTAAGGGATAAATGAGGACCATTTATAGAATTTCTCGACTTTCAACTAATTTAATGCTTGGATGATTGTGTAAAGTGTAAATGACCTCTCTGATTATTTAAGCAGCAATTTTTGTCTACTCGCTGAGAGGAGCGAGCATCCTTGCCATCGCATCACCATCACCCCGGGACTCCTGTGGCGAGCAGAAATATTGAGGCACTCAGAAATGCCATTTCAAAGTGAAACATGCCTTCAGGGGTTACTTCTCCATGAGCTCCATAGCCTACAGGGCAATTAGCCTACACTCTTGAGCGACATTGCGTTTTAAATCTGCTTACATTTTGGTAGCATTTCTTCAACCGTTCTTCAATTTCTTCCTCTCTCACCTCTCCACCCGCGGGCAATGACGGCCATGATTCTGATTTGCATTTACAAACAGTTCAAAGCGTTCCTTCATCGTTCTGTGCCATGCGTTTAAAGTGGCCGCGGTGTGTGTAATATTTCATGGGAATTGTTGCCTACATCATATTGTGCATGTGAAAAATGATAAATCAGGGTAAATACAATGTTATACAAGACTGACAACATATTGACACGGTCTGCACAGTGATATCGAGGATCATGCAGAGATATTTTCTCTCATACAAGCTTGTACGAAACGTAACATATCATACTAGATGGAGTGTCTCGGATTTTCATACAGAATAATACTTAATGCTCTGAGACCAGGTTGGACGGAGCAGTCGCTCACATGGCAGAGTAGCCCATGACTGATGTCCAAATAAATAATTATGGATAGCCTACCATTAAAATATTTACTGAAAGTCAGACTGATTTCACTGAAAATGTAACTTCATATATTAGGCAAATGCACCTGGGAGACTACAGGGCACAGAAACAATACTCACTCCCAATGATTCACTCCGCCTTTTATCTTCTGTTTCTAAACGACTGAAGCCATAAGGCTACAATAAAAAGCAACCTATATGATTTCTCAATGTTCACTGAATGCGCAGGAGTTACACAACTATCACACACCACAGTTGGCATCGTCTTGATATGCTGATAATGAACTAATATGAGGTAACCTATTTCAACAGCCTATTGTCGGCCTATGTGGATAAAAGTTTAGTTATACGTAGCCTATTTAACCAAGAAAAATGTATCCACTGCAGTAGCCTATGTTCAAATATTCAGTGTAAAGTGTCGGAAGAATATAGGCACTTACCACCCCCATATCCATCTGTTCGGCCGTCAGAGATGGTGCTGCAAGAGCCTGAGATAAAAACCAAAACATGGGAAGCAGGAGCATCTCTGGAGAAATAATCCAAATGCGCCGCGCGAACTGAAACATTTGAGAAATCATGCCCCGCCACTCGCTGCTCCAGCAGCGCTCAGACACCGACCCTGGCCGCCGCATTCACCAAATAAATCACCCAGCTCCGGATCCCTCTGATAAGCGGTCCAATTTGGACGAGAATTCTACCTCACTGTTGCGCGTAAACACATGAAACACATATCACATAGAGCCGAAAATACCTCTAAAAACATTAAACAGTTCGTTTTCACCAAGATCCGCGTCCTGAAAAACCATCTCAGTCATATTGCTGTTCCTTGGTGGACCACCCAATTACGCCAACGGTTACCAGTATTTACAAAGAAATATAACTTCTACTTTCGGCATAAGAGTCTGCATTTATTTCAGAATATCCAATATGCCCATGAGGCAAAGAAAATTAACCCGTTAAATATTCCCTCTGTAACACAAGCAAACGAAGATAGGCTTGTGCTCCCTGCGCGGTGTGTCAGAGACTGAGACAGACGCACGATGAGAGAGTGGAGAGGAATTTAGCCAGTTGCAGAATGGGAGGAGGCGATACAAAAGGCGCATTATTCAGTCCACTTAGAATGTGCATAGTATTACATTTGTGACATCTTTTTAATATTTAGACCCTCGGTTTCAGAGTTGCAGGCACAACAGTGTGCACATCAGATAGGCCTATACATGCGCAACAGAGATGCCATCTCTGCATTTTGTTCAAATGAAAAAAGTATTGTTTCGCAGGGTGAAAGGTAGCCCGTTGGCCTATCAATTCATCATTAGCCAAATTAACGTATAGACCTACACATGATGCTACCATAGTTCAAAGGCTTACCTACCAAGAAAGTTGATATAGATACACCAATAGGTTATAAGACCAGGTGATGTTGCAAAAACTTGTGTGTAGCCTACTTGGCCTATGTGATGCAAGCCTACAGTGGACTAGCTTACATGGAAACAACATATGACATCGAAGTATCTCTACGAAGGAAGCCTCGGCTCCAGGTTTCTCTCACGTTGTACAGAAGGTGAGGTGAAAGCCTGGGCACTGGGCAGAGTGTAAACTGTAGAGAACATGTTCGCGCTGTCTCACCGGAGGGAAATCAGTGGGTAGCCTTTACGCCTTACTGCGCCGCTTCTGTCAACAGAAGTCAGTCAACATTATTAAGTATTTCTCGTTGGCCTTCAAGTTTAATCTATAGAAAAACATATACAAGTATCGAACAACTGGTGTCTGATTCTTTACATGAGTCATGCCGAGGCATTTCAACTTCGCGTCTCTTGAAGTACACTACGCATCAATGTCATGGACCTATTCGTGTTTGACAAGTCGACGAGGCTAGGCCCTGCTCTCAACCTTTACGAAGTTGAGAGATTTGGTAATATTTGACCTCATATAATGATAATTATAACAGCCATGGGTCTGCCAAGGTTAGACAGATGTTAGCGCGTTGACTAGTTTGGGTAATAATTTATCTGTTTCCTGATAGGACCTTGAGTCTTCTGTCAGACATGTCCATTGGTATTAATCACCTGGCTTCTTCCAAGGACATTAACATTGAGGAAGGCCTAGTTGATCAAGATACACAATAATATATGTTTTACATTATAGCCATCTCCATTCCTCAAGGATGGAAATGGTTATAGCACATTTGTAACATTCATTTAGGAGAGTGCATCCTTCTTACACCTAAGCACACTAACATGTTTTCGTAAAGCCCTTCTGTGTTTGTGCCCTCATTCCATTGAAAACAATCTGCAGAGTTAGGCACTGTGGGGATGATTGACTTAAATGGGCACTGGGGAGTTTACACAGCATTGTGAAATTATTGACAAATGGGGCCTTGCAGTACCTATAAAATTATGATATGCAGTAAGGGCCCACCAGTCTGCAGTTATAGATAGAGCCAACTGACTGATGTAGGTTGCTGTTTTTGTCTTGCCCAACACACCCACACCGCCTTTGTTTTGGTAAAAAGCTGTGGGATTGGTCTGGAGAAATGTAACCATTCTCAAATGTGTAGACAGAGCTTTTGATGCAAGGACTTTTGAGACTATTCAGAGTTTGTTTACATTGACATTGTTTACAAACATTGGAGTAAAACTATCTTATATTTTGGGTTCTGATTGGGTGTGTGATTTGAACCAAGATCCTGAGGCATTTATAAGTTATGTTCTTCAAGAATCAATGGGTATACAGTATCAGTGGTGTAAAGTACTTAAGTAAAAATACCTTTAAAGTACTACTTAAGTAGTTTTTTGCAGTATCTGTACTTTACTTTACTATTTATATTTTTGACAACTTTTACTTTACTGCAAAACCTAAAGATATTTATGTACTTTTAACTCCATAAATTTTCCGTGATGCCCAAAATTACTCGTTACATTTTGAATGCTTAGCAGGACAGAAAATGGTCCAATTCGCACACTTATCAAGAGAACATCCCTGGTCATCTCTACTGCCTCTGATCTGGTGGACTCACTAAACACAAATGCTTTGTTTGTAAATTATGTCTGATTGTTGGAGTGTGACCCTGGCTATTCATAAATAAATCAATAAATAAAAAGACAATTGTGATTCTGGATTGCTTTAAAAAAAAACAATCAAATACATTTACTTTTGATACTTAAGTATATTTTAAAGCAAATACTTTTACAGTTTTACTCACGTAGTATTTTACTGGGTGACTTTCACTTTTACTTGATTCATTTTCTATTAAATGTATTTTTACTTTTGCTTAAGTATGAGAAATTGGGTACTTTTTCCACCAGTGTATCATACATTTATAAATCCCAAAATGTATGTAGCAACAAAGGATTCTAGCTTTAAAGAATAGTTAAGTCTCCTGCATTCCTCCGGAACCCATGGATCTCTATTTCAAATATGGTTCCTGTATAAAAGCACAAATAGATATTATCATTATCTTTTCCCAGTTGGGCTATTTAGCAAACCAGTGATACATGTTATGGCTTTTTTGTTGTCATTAGAGACCAGGAGCCCCCAGAATATACAAGTGAGTGTTCAGGGAGCCAACTGACACCCAATTAAATATACATATCGCCAGCAGCAAACTCTTTGGACTGAAAATAGTGCGAATGCTTCTGAAATACAGAAGCTGTTTTATTTTCTACCCCTCATTACTCTGGCATTTCAAAAGACATCACAGAAAACTACAAACCAATTCGGAAAAAAGCAGAAATCATCACAATTACACAAAATCAGAGGGCTCGCAATGGAGAACAGACAATTAGATTATCCATACTCTTCTATAGCAGATGAGTAGCACTTTGTTGTTGTGAATATAAAAGACAGAATTATGACATCTTTGTGTTGTGATGTTCAAAGTCACCATTTAATTAATAAAGTGACAGCTGTATTGTACCAAGCTTTGTATGTACACGTGTATGTATGTCTGTATTAAGCTACTTCCCATGTTCCAAAAACGTCTGAAACCCTACCCCTTCAAAGAATATCTTAAAAATCCCACAGCACCCCTCCCTCCCCCACAATTTTTTGTTTTTTTACTTTCAAGAACTAACACGTTTTCCTACTAAATGAAAATAGATGTTGTATTGTCACACACTGGATAGGTGCAGTGAAATGTGTTGTTTTACAGGATCAGCCATAGTAGTATAGTAGGGCACAGACAGATGTTTCACCTTGTGAACTAGCACTGACTTTGCTGATAGCTACTTCAAGTCGCTCTGGAATGACTGAAATGTCAAATATAACAACGTAAACGTGTTTGAACTATAGCCTGTTGAAACTTTTCCGAAATGTTTCAATTCATATGCACAAAGACAGCATTTGAATGAAAAATAAGAGAGGTTAAGCAGTCTCTATGATGGTGTTAAAATTCCTACCAGACCGTTTGACCCTTGACTCCATCATTATCAACACAATTTCATGCAAAAAGAGCGAAAAGAGGCATAAAGCTATCCAGAGATGCATTGCCAATACACACTAACACCTTCTCTTCACACATTTTCAATTCAGATCAGGTCCAACAGTCTGACTGTCATTTATCTGAAGGCTTGAGGGCTGAAACATGTAAAAATGCATTAAGCTTTATTAGTTCCCAACAAAAGCAGTATTAAGTTATCTGAGCCAAGGGGTAATATCCTTGCATTACAATCTCAAGTCCCAGACCTTGCTGTAATATTATATTCATGTTTTTGAAATGTTGTGTTTCCAATTCAAATTTCCAATTTAAAAAAAGTTCAAGCGCATTTACTGCATTGCTGTACAATTTAAAAACTTGATGATTACTACAAGTTTAGATAGCTGGCTAGACTACCTAGACTTATATACCAGTCTAAAATGTTTGAACAGACATGGGCTAATTGGGTGACTGTTAGTGAATGACATATAACAAGAGGAAAACTGCTGATGCACAACCACATTACAGAGGTCTGGACCTCGATCTGCTCATATGTAGCTACGGCCCTGATGAGGTCACATAATCATTGCATATTTGGTGAGACTACATCACATTACCTCAAACATGACCTAAGGCAATTGAATGATTGTGTATAACAAAACAGAACATTGAAGAGACATTCTATTGATAACAATGTGAAGGCTTTTTGGAGCAGGTTTTGGTGCCATGCCTAACCCTGTCATCTTTTCACCTCTCTCTCCAAGCCCGGGATGTGTATAAGGAACACAAGGTTTTCATGTCTACTTTTCAGTTTATATCTTGTCTATTCTGAGTATGGATATTCATGCCGAGGGACTTTTTAACATATTTTCTTGCCATATATAAATAAAAAAATTGCGAGCCAGTGTCTGAGACGGTATCTGTCTGCCTGTAATTGTGTTTATCACACTGTGCATCACAACCTGGTGCATTCCGCATCTCCACTGCCAGCACTGCCTAATGGGCATTCCCATTGGACAGGTTAAGATTACAGTCTTTACAAACAGACATACATGTCAACTGGGCATTGATGAATATTTTCGGCTTTTGTACTTTCTGGCTTTGTGTGTGTGTGTGTGTGTGTGTGTGTGTGTGTGTTTGTGTGTGTGTGTGTGTGTGTGTGTGTGTGTGTGTGTGTGTGTGTGTGTGTGTGTGTGTGTGTGTGTGTGTGTGTGTGTGTGTGTGTGTGTGTACTGAAGTAGAACATAAAAAAGACTATAGATCCATAAACACACAGGAAGTCGAAGTCACACTGTTAATAAGAAATATTCACATCATATCCGATTCCTGTGTTATATTCTCTCTTGCAGAAGGCTATAATGTTATTCCTCAACAGACTTAGCAAGACGCCAGAAACCTCTCTGAAGACACAGATAGCCTAAAGTATGAAGGCCGTCTTGCATTGTTGTGATACACATACAGATTACGTGAAGTCACATTTATTCAGCGCCCCCGGAGACCGTGTCTTCTTTTCTCATTCCGATCATGCCTTCTCCCTCCATTCACATTCAGTCCAGTGCAGCTGTAAAAAAAACAAAAAAAACACCTTATCTGAGAGAGAGTCTGGCTTTGGTACTTTCAATGCATACTTTTTATTCAGCTTTATGGAAGCACCTTATAGCATTTTTAAAAGAAAGTAAGTGCTGTTATCAACTTGTCAAGCTTCCTTTTGTTACACACACACCCATATCCTCCATGACAATCCCTGGATGTGTGAGTGTGTGTGTGTGTGTGTGACGAAACCCATAGGGATTATTATACATATTATTAGACCCATAACATCAGATAATGACGCAGGGACTTGCTCATACTCTTCTTTCAAAGATATTGTGCCAACAGACATACAGTATCTTCAATTAATTATCTTGGGAAAAAATGATTGATCTTTAATAGAGTCAGCCATAGGGATATATGGTGGGTAACAGGGAAAACATGCCGAAGACAGCTATTGGTCCATGCTACTGGTGGCTTTTTCATGTTTCATTTGATGAGATGTTGTAGATCTTTCAAGACTGTCAACTATGTGTGATGAACATACATGAAAGAAACCCATAAGAAAAGCATGCTAACATGCAGAGAAAGACCAGGAGACCAAATAAAACCGCCATATCAATATTTGCCCATCCTTTGGAGTAAAGTGCTCCTTACCTTAATTGTCTTAATTTAAAACCCTCCAGAACTGCCTTCCCTGCAGATGAGATTGTGTGTTTCAATCAGAGAGAGGAAATCAAACGGGTTATACATGTCAGCATGTACCAGATTGGATCAGACTGGGGCTGTCTGTGGCGGATGAGGAGTGGCTGGGGCTGGTGCAGGGTCTAGGTGGGGGAGGGGGGTCATGTGTCTGCCTCCCGAGACAGGATCTGATTTATGGGCCGCGGTGTCCAACCCTCCCTGCCTCTTCAATGTCACCCTTCAGCTTGTCTCCGTCTGATAGCCACCACAGAAGTGTTAGCACAACTGGCCGTGATCGGGAGTCCCATAGGGAGGCGCACAAATGGCCCAGCGTCTTCCGGGTTAGTGGAGGGTTTGGCCGGGGTAGGCCGTCATTGTAAATAAGAATTTGTTCCAAAACTGACTTGTCTAATTAAATGAAGGTTAAATAAAAAATAAATGAGGCCAACAATGTAAGGAACAGGATAGTAGGAGGAGGTGGGGGTGGAGGTGGGGGGGAGGAGGATGAGGTGGAGGAGGAGGTGGAGGAGGATGAGGTGGAGGAGGAGGTGGAGGATGAAGGAGAAGAGGAGAAGGGGAGGTTACAGGTTGAGATGCCCAGGTGAATACACCCTTGGGGAAATCAGGCAGCACCTTAGGCAGCATCAATAGTTGACCTATTACCATACTGACATGCATTCATTAGTGATGGTAACCCTTCTGCAACCCAATTTCAGATGTTTATTATCAGTAATCCCTGGGGGAAATGGCTTTGTCATGTCTCTTGTGATCCATGAAGGATCTATTCAAGTTGATCCCCTAAAAAAACATAGACCCTTATCACCCATTACTCTGCTTAGTCTCTGAACTCCAACTACCCTCGTCCGTCGTCCTTTCCCTGCAGTCTCTCTTTTAGAAACAGCCATCTTTAAGTATAGAGTAGTATCCCTTCCCACCTAGGCCTCTCACATCCATTGGTGTCGGTTACTATAACGTTTAACAGCAGCAGCAGCAGTTCAGAGAGCCCTCTACCTGCGACTCCTTTAATGTGAAACGGCGCTCTGTGTTAGGAGCTTGTTCCTCTGATCTGCAGGTTCTCAGAATAAGCCATCAATGATTTAGACCAACACTAGGAGCTCTCTCTTCTCCCCCCTCCTCTGCAAGAGCTGCAGGTGGGTTAGCTAGCTAGCGCTCTCACACACACACTCTCTGAAGAATGATCAACCCTGCTTTTCCTCATTCCTTGCATAATTTCAGTGTAGCTATATTGTTCAGAAAGCCCTGCCTCTACACCATTTTAGCTACAGTACTATTTTATTACCTAATGGAAAGTCTCCTCCTGTCTTATAACGCCACGCCCCATATCCATGTATTTCTTCCTAGCCATTTTTCATCTATTATCTGTTCCATGTATATTATTGGGCAGTGTTTTATCTATTATGGAAATATAAATTGATGGATTTACAAGAGTCTAAAAACCATGTGCTAGCATCCCATGGAACAGACTCTCATCCAGGCATTCTCTCAATCATTTTGCCTTTAATTAATTAGCTAATTAATCAAATTAAGCTCCCAAGCTGATTTATGGTACGTTTCTGGATTAGGCGTGATGAATAGAAGCAGGGGACATGGAGGATTCTCCTTCTGGGTAAGCAGTACCACTCACTAGAGGCCATATTTAATCCACGGATCTCCACATTTGACTTTTGATTTCACACCAGACACGCCACGCTATGCACCAAGTGCTTTGTGTTAGCAGTTTTGCCTTTGTGACATGCAAAACGATCGGCGAATGCTCCGTGATTCATCATTAGTGGCAACCGGATGATTATTCATTTGATTAAATCTTCCGGCCTTAACCAAAAGCCGGCATGGCATAATGAAATCTGATACTCTCAGTGAGAGATGGCTCGAGACGGGGGGTAACAACGTTCATGCTTCAGAGCCGTGGATATACACGTTTCCCCTCCATTCATTCTATCCCCACCACCTTCATCCCTGGTGTCTAATTGAAGCGTTGGGAAATTGAAATCAGACAGAGGACATAATAACGTGCACCATACATATGCACCTTTTATCTCCTCGTGTTAATCAGACTCTAATGTAACCCCTCTCGGTTGCGTCTCTCTGTGAGAGATGTTTTCTAGATTGGACGTAGTACTCTGTTGCCTGTGAGAGAGGCTTGTCTGTACCAGCAGAGGGGTAATCTCATTGCTCACCTCCCCCTTGTCATTCCCAGTGGGAGCACACACACTGAATAAAACAAATAATGCACACCATAGATTGTTCTCTGATTCCATTTGCAATCTAGTGGAGTGGTAAGTTGAGTACTCCTTCAGGAAGCAGAGGAGGGAGCAAGCCCCGATCCACATCAACTGGACTGCAGGAGACAGAGTCACAAGTTTTAAGTTCCTCTGCATCCACATCACCGAGGACATTTGAATTGACCATCAACACCACCACTCTTGTCAAGAGGGCGCAACCGTGTCTCTACTTTCTAAGGCGGCTGAAGAAATTTGGCATGCCACCCCGGGACCTGTCCAAATACTACCACGGTACCATCGAGAGCGGCCTGACCGGTTGCATCGCGGCCTGTTATGGGAATTGCTCCATCCACGACCGCAAGGGCCTCCAGCAGGAGGTGAAGACTGCCCAGTATATCACTGGGACCCTGAACGTGCTCCCATACCATCCAGAACATTTACTCGAAACGGTGCCTGAGGAAGGACCCCACACAAGCTGTTCTCTCTCTTAGCGTTGGGCAGACGGTAAAGGAGTATAAGGTCTGATACTGTACCAACAGGCTCAGAGACAGTTTCAATCCACAAGCCATCAGATTGCTGAACACTTGAACTGGACTGACCACCTGCACTGATTCTCCGCACCTCAGCACACATGCAATCACTCATGCACACATCTACACACACACACACACACACACACACACACACACACACACACACACACACACACACACACACACACACACACACACACTGCTACTAGACTCTTACTACACTGCTATATTTCTACACTTGCCCCATCCCCCATTCCCCAATACACATGTAAATATTGGACTATAAATTGTACCTTCCTGTATTATACTTATGATAAAATTATTCAATTTGATTGCCATTTACTTTACGTTCGTATTCTTATCTTTTAGTACTTCTAATTGTTTGCATTGTCGAGAAGGAACCTGCAAGTAAGCACTTCGTTGGATGATGTACAGTGCATTCGGAAAGTATTCTGACTCCTTGACTTTTTCCACATGTTATTTTACAGCCTTGTTCTAAAATTGATTTAATACATTTTTTCCCTCATCAATCTACACACAATACACCACAATGACATAGCAAAAACAGGATTTGAGACATTTTTGCAAATGTATTAAAAATAAAAATGATTATTTACATAAGTATTCAGAACCTTTACTATGAGACTTGAAATTGAGCTCAGGTGCATCCTGTTTCCATTGATCATCTTTGAAATGTTTCTACAACTTGTCTGGAGTCCACCTGTGGTAAATTCAGTTGATTAGACATGATTTGGAAAGGCACACACCTGTTTATATAAGGTCCCACATGAGGTGAGGTCGAAGGAATTGTCGATAGATCTGCGAGACAGGATTGTGTCGAGGCACAGCTTTGGGGAAGGGCACCAAAACATTTCTGCAGCATTGAAGGTCCCCAAAAACACAGTGGCCTCCATCATTCTTAAATGGAAGAAGTTTGGAACCACCAAGACTCTTCCTAGAGCTGGCCGATTGGCCAAACTCAGCAATTGGGGGAGAAGGGCCTTGGTCAGGGAGGTGACCAAGAACTCGATGGTCACTCTGACAGAGCTCCAGAGTTCCTCTGTGGAGATGGGAGAACCTTCCAGAGGGACAACCATCCCTACAACACTCCACCTGACAATGTTCAGGAGAAGACCCAGAAGCAGAGTTTTGAAGTAACAAAAGTTTATTACAAAAACAGGGGGGTAGGCAAACGACGGGTCAAGGGCAGGCAGAGGTCAGTAGTCCAGAGCAGAGTCTAAAAGATACAGATCGGCAGGCAGGCTCAGGGTCAGGGCAGGCAGAGGTCAGTAATCCATGGTGGTGTGACAAGTTACAGAACGACAGGCAGGCTCAAGGTCAGGGCAGGCAGAATGGTTAAAAACTGTGATAGCTAGAAAACAGGGACTAGAGACAGGAGCACGGGGGAAAACGCTGGTAGGCTTAACGTAACAAAACTAACTGGCAACAGACAAACAGAGAGCACAGGTACAAACAGAGAGCACAGGCATAATTACACTGGGGATAATGAGGAAGATGAGCGTGCCGGCGTTGGAACTCAGCAATAAGGCCTGGATCCAGGATATCCCTAGTGGGGACCTAGCACCTCTCCCATGGGCCATAACCCTCCCAGTCAACCAGGTATTGGAATCCCCTGCCCCGCGGTCAAACTTTCAGGAGGCGCCTCAGCGTGTACGCCGGTTGGCCATCGATGAGACAGGGAAGAGGTGTGGGCCTAGAAACAAATCAAATCAAATTTTATTGGTCACATACACATGGTTAGCAGATGTTAATGCGAGTGTAGGAAGATGCTTGTGCTTCTAGTAATGCCTAACAAGTAATCTATCAATTCCCCTACAACTACCTAATACACACAAATCTAAATGGATGGATTAAGAATATGTACATATAAATATATGGATGAGCGATGGCCGTGCAGCAAGATGCAATAGATGGTATAAGATACAGTCTATACATAAGAGATGAGTAATGTAAGATATGTAAATATTATTCAGTGGCATTGTTTAAACTAGTGATCCATTTATTAAAGTGGCCAATTATATGAGTCTCTATGTAGGCAGCAGCCTCTCTGAGTTAGTGATTGCTGTTTAGCAGTCTTATGGCCTTGAGATAGAAGCTGTTTTTCAGTCTCTCGGTCCCAGCTTTGATGCACCTGTACGGACCTCGCCTTCTGGAAGGTAATTGGGCAAACAGGCAGTGGCTTGGGTTGTTGTTTTCCTTGATGATCTTTTTCACCTTCCTGTGATATCGGGTGCAGTAGGTGTCCTGGAGGGCAGGCAGTTTGCAGACCGCACCACCCTCTGGAGAGCCTTGCGGTTGAGGGCAGTGCAGTTGATACAGCCTGACAGGATGCTCTCAATGTCATGTATTGTCATGTTGTGTCTTGTTTCTGTCCTTTCCTTTCACCCTGTCTCCCTCTGCTGGTCGTACTAGGTTACCGTTTCTGTCCCTCTTTCCCCCAGCTGTTCCTTGTCTTCTCTGACTACCTCATTCACCCCTTTTCCCACCTGTTCCCTTTTTCCCTCTGATTAGGTCCCTATATCTCTCTCTGTTTCTGCTCCTGTCTTTGTCGGATTCTTGTTTGTGTGTCTCATGCCTGAACCAGACTATCATCGTGTTTGCTGCAACCTTGTCCTGTCCTGTCGGAATCTACCTGTCCATCTGAGCCCACGTGTGTTCATCATTAAAGAAACTCTGTTTGTTAATTCGCTTTTGGGTCCTCATTCACGCACCTGACAGAAGAATCCGACCAAGAATGGACCCAGCGACTTCGGATCCTCTCCACTCAGCCGTCGAGATCCAGGGAGCGATGCTAGGCAGACACGAGCAGGAATTGTCTGCTGCTCGACATGCCGTTGAGACCCTGGCCACCCAAGTCTCCAACCTCACAGAACAGGTTCACCATCTCCGCCTCGATCCACCGGCCACTTCCAGGGCTTTCGAATCTCCGGAGCCCAGAATCAATAACCCGCCGTGTTACTCTGGGGAGCCCACTGAATGCCGCTCGTTCCTCACCCAGTGTGATATTGTGTTTTCTCTCCAGCCCAACACTTACGCCAGGAGCACTGCTCGTGTCGCCTACGTCATATCTCTCCTTACTGGACGGGCTCGTGAGTGGGGCACGGCAATCTGGGAGGCAAGGGCTGAGTGTACTAACCAGTATCAGGACTTTAAGGAGGAGATGATACGGGTTTTTGATCGATCTGTTTTTGGGGAGGAGGCTTCCAGGGCCCTGTCTTCCCTATGTCAAGGCAATCGATCCATAACAGACTACTCTATTGAGTTTCGCACTCTTGCTGCCTCCAGTGGCTGGAACGAGCCGGCTTTGCTCGCTCGTCTTCTGGAGGGTCTCCGCGCAGAGGTAAAGGATGAGATTCTCTCCCGGGAGGTTCCTTCCAGCGTGGATTCCTTGATTGAACTCGCTATTCGCATTGAGCGACGGGTTGATCTTCGTCACCGAGCTCGTGGAAAGGAGCTCGCGTTCTCCGTTGCCCCCCTCTCCGCATCACTACCATCTTCCTCTGCCGGCTCGGGAGCTGAGCCTATGCAGCTGGGAGGTATCCGCATCTCGACTAAGGAGAGGGAACGGAGAATCACCAACCGCCTCTGTCTCTATTGCGGTTCTGCTGGTCATTTTGTCACTTCATGTCCAGTAAAAGCCAGAGCTCATCAGTAAGCGGAGGGCTACTGGTGAGCGCTACTACTCCTGTCTCTCCTTCAAGATCCTGCACTACCTTGTCGGTCCATCTACGCTGGACCGGTTCGTCAGCTTCCTGCAGTGCCTTAATAGACTCTGGGGCGGAGGGCTGTTTTATGGACGAGACCTGGGCTCGGGAACATGACATTCCTCTCAGACAGTTAAGGGAGTCCACGGCCTTGTTCGCCCTGGATGGTAGTCCTCTCCCCAGGATTCAGCGTGAGACGCTACCTTTAACCCTCACTGTTTCTGGTAATCATAGCGAAACCATTTCTTTTTTAATTTTTCGTTCACCTTTTACACCTGTTGTTTTGGGCCATCCCTGGCTAGTTTGTCATAATCCTTCCATTAATTGGTCTAGTAATTCTATCCTCTCCTGGAACGTCTCTTGTCATGTGAAATGTTTAATGTCTGCTATCCCTCCTGTTTCCTCTGTCTCTTCTTCACAGGAGGAGCCTGGTGATTTGACAGGGGTGCCGGAGGAATATCACGATCTGCGCACGGTGTTCAGTCGGTCCAGGGCCACCTCTCTTCCTCCACACCGGTCGTATGATTGTAGTATTGATCTCCTTCCGGGAACCACTCCCCCCCGGGGTAGACTATACTCTCTGTCGGCTTCCGAACGTAAGGCTCTCGAGGATTATTTGTCTGTAGCTCTTGACGCCGGTACCATAGTCCCCTCCTCCTCTCCCGCCGGAGCGGGGGTTTTTTTTGTCAAGAAGAAGGACGGGTCTCTGCGCCCCTGCATAGATTATCGAGGGCTGAATGACATAACAGTGAAGAATCGTTATCCGCTTCCTCTTATGTCTTCAGCCTTCGAGATCCTGCAGGGAGCCAGGTTTTTCACTAAGTTGGACCTTCGTAACGCTTACCATCTCGTGCGCATCAGGGAGGGGGACGAGTGGAAGACGGCGTTTAACACTCCGTTAGGGCACTTTGAATACCGGGTTCTTCCTTTCGGCCTCGCTAACGCTCCAGCTGTCTTTCAGGCATTAGTCAATGATGTCCTGAGAGACATGCTGAACATCTTTGTTTTCGTTTACCTTGACGATATCCTGATTTTTTCACCGTCACTCCAGATTCATGTTCAGCACGTTCGACGTGTCCTCCAGCGCCTTTTAGAGAATTGTCTTTTTGTGAAGGCTGAGAAGTGCACTTTTCATGCCTCCTCCGTCACATTTCTCGGTTCTGTTATTTCCGCTGAAGGCATTAAGATGGATCCCGCTAAGGTCCAAGCTGTCATTGATTGGCCCGCCCCTAAGTCACGCGTCGAGCTGCAGCGCTTTCTCGGCTTCGCGAACTTCTATCGTCGTTTCATCCGTAATTTCGGTCAGGTGGCAGCTCCTCTCACAGCCCTTACTTCTGTCAAGACGTGCTTTAAGTGGTCCGTTTCCGCCCAGGGAGCTTTTGATCTCCTCAAGAATCGTTTTACATCCGCTCCTATCCTTGTTACACCTGACGTCTCTAGACAGTTTGTTGTCGAGGTTGACGCGTCAGAGGTGGGCGTGGGAGCCATTCTTTCTCAGCGCTCCCTCTCTGACGACAAGGTCCACCCATGCGCGTATTTTTCTCATCGCCTGTCGCCGTCGGAACGTAACTATGATGTGGGAAACCGCGAACTGCTCGCCATCCGGTTAGCCCTAGGCGAATGGCGACAGTGGTTGGAGGGGGCGACCGTTCCTTTTGTCGTTTGGACTGACCATAGGAACCTTGAGTACATCCGTTCTGCCAAACGACTTAATGCGCGTCAGGCGCGTTGGGCGCTGTTTTTCGCTCGTTTCGAGTTCGTGATTTCTTATCGTCCGGGCTCTAAGAACACCAAGCCTGATGCTTTATCTCGTCTCTTCAGTTCTTCAGTAGCCTCCACTGACCCCGAGGGGATTCTCCCTGAGGGGCGTGTTGTCGGGTTGACTGTCTGGGGAATTGAGAGGCAGGTAAAGCAAGCGCTCACTCACACTCCGTCGCCGCGCGCTTGTCCTAGGAACCTTCTTTTCGTTCCCGTTCCTACTCGTCTGGCCGTTCTTCAGTGGGCTCACTCTGCCAAGTTAGCCGGCCACCCTGGCGTTCGGGGTACGCTTGCTTCCATTCGCCAGCGTTTTTGGTGGCCCACCCGGGAGCATGACACGCGTCGTTTCGTGGCTGCTTGTTCGGTCTGCGCGCAGACTAAGTCCGGTAACTCCCCTCCTGCCGGCCGTCTCAGGCCGCTTCCCATTCCCTCTCGACCGTGGTCTCACATCGCCTTAGATTTTGTCACCGGACTGCCTTCGTCAGCGGGGAAGACTGTTATTCTTACGGTTGTCGATAGGTTCTCTAAGGCGGCTCATTTCATTCCCCTTGCTAAGCTTCCTTCTGCTAAAGAGACGGCACAAATCATCATCGAGAATGTTTTCAGAATTCATGGCCTTCCGTCAGACGTCGTTTCGGACAGAGGTCCGCAATTCACATCTCAATTTTGGAGGGAGTTTTGCCGTTTGATTGGGGCTTCCGTCAGTCTCTCTTCCGGCTTTCACCCCCAGTCTAACGGTCAAGCAGAACGGGCCAATCAGACTATTGGTCGCATCTTACGCAGTCTTTCTTTTCGCAACCCTGCGTCTTGGTCAGAACAGCTCCCCTGGGCAGAATACGCCCACAACTCGCTTCCTTCGTCTGCGACCGGGCTATCTCCTTTTCAGAGTAGCCTCGGGTACCAGCCTCCGCTGTTCTCATCTCAGTTCGCCGAGTCCAGCGTCCCCTCCGCTCAGGCTTTTGTCCAACGTTGCGAGCGCACCTGGAAGAGGGTCAGGTCTGCACTTTGCCGTTATAGGAAGCAGACTGTGAGGGCTGCTAATAAGCGTAGAACTAAGAGTCCTAGATATTGTCGCGGTCAGAGAGTTTGGCTCTCCACTCAGAACCTTCCCCTTAAGACGGCTTCTCGCAAGTTGACCCCGCGGTTCATTGGTCCGTTCCGTATTTCTCGGGTCATTAATCCTGTCGCAGTTCGACTTCTTCTTCCGCGATACCTTCGTCGCGTCCACCCGGTCTTCCATGTCTCCTGTATCAAGCCCGTTCTTCGCGCCCCCGCTCGTCTCCCCCCCCCCCCCCATCCTTGTCGAGGGCGCACCCATCTACAGGGTCCGTAGGATTTTGGACATGCGTCCTCGGGGCCGTGGTCACCAGTACCTCGTAGATTGGGAGGGGTACGGTCCTGAGGAGAGGAGTTGGGTTCCCTCTCGGGACGTGCTGGACCGTGCGCTGATCGAGGATTTCCTCCGTTGCCGCCAGGTTTCCTCCTCGAGTGCGCCAGGGGGCGCTGGGTGAGTGGGGGGGTACTGTCATGTATTGTCATGTTGTGTCTTGTTTCTGTCCTTTCCTTTCACCCTGTCTCCCTCTGCTGGTCGTACTAGGTTACCGTTTCTGTCCCTCTTTCCCCCAGCTGTTCCTTGTCTTCTCTGACTACCTCATTCACCCCTTTTCCCACCTGTTCCCTTTTTCCCTCTGATTAGGTCCCTATATCTCTCTCTGTTTCTGCTCCTGTCTTTGTCGGATTCTTGTTTGTGTGTCTCATGCCTGAACCAGACTATCATCGTGTTTGCTGCAACCTTGTCCTGTCCTGTCGGAATCTACCTGTCCATCTGAGCCCACGTGTGTTCATCATTAAAGAAACTCTGTTTGTTAATTCGCTTTTGGGTCCTCATTCACGCACCTGACACTCAATTGTGCATCTGTAAAAGTTTGTCAGGGTTTTAGGTGACAAGCCAAATTTCTTCAGCCTCCCGAGGTTCAAGAGGACCTGTTGCACCTTCTTCACCATACTGTCTGTGTGGGTGGACCATTTCAGTTTGTCTGTGATGTGTACACCGAGGAACTTAAAACTTTCCACCTTCCCCACTGCTGTCCCTTTGATGTGGATAGGGTGGTGCTCCCACTGCTGTTTCCTGAAGTCACGATCATATCATTTGTTTTGTTGACGTTGAGTGAGAGGTTGTTTTCCTGACACCACACTTTGAGTGCCCTCACCTCCTCCCTGTAGGCTGTCTAGTCGTTATTGGTAATCAAGCCCACTGCTGTTGTGTCATCTGACAACTTGATGATTGAGTTGGAGGCGTGCATGGCCACGCAGTCATGGGTGAGCAGGGAGTACAGGAGGGGGCTGAGCATGCACCCTTGTAGGGCCCCAATGTTGATTGTCTGCGAAGTGGAGATGTTGTTTCCTATCTTCACCACCTGGGGGCGGCCCGTCAGAAAGTCCAGGACACAATTGCACAGGGCGGGGTTGAGACCCAGGGCCTCCAGCTTAATGATGCACTTGGAGGATACTATGGTGTTGAATGCTGAGCTGTAGTCGATGAACAGCATTCTTACATACAGTGGGGCAAAAAAGTATTTAGTCAGCCACCAATTGTGCAAGTTCTCCCACTTAAAAAGATGAGAGAGGCCTTTACACAGGTACACTTCAACTATGACAGACAAAATTAGAAAAAAAAATCCAGAAAATCACATTGTAGGATTTTTAATGAATTTATTTTCAAATTATGGTGGAAAATAAGTATTTGGTCACCTACAAACAAGCAAGATTTATGGCTCTCACAGACCTGTAACTTCTTCTTTAAGAGGCTCCTCTGTCCTCCACTCATTACCTGTATTAATGGCACCTGCTTGAACTTGTTATCAGTATAAAAGACACCTGTCCACAACCTCAAACAGTCACACTCCAAACTCCACCATGGCCAAGACCAAAAAGCTGTCAAAGGACACCAGAAACAAAATTGTAGACCTGCACCAGGCTGGGAAGACTGAATCTGCAATAGGTAAGCAGCTTGGTTTGAAGAAATCAACTGTGGGAGCAATTATTAGGAAATGGAAGACATACAAGACCACTGATAATCTCCCTCGATCTGGGGCTCCACGCAAGATCTCACCCCGTGGGGTCAAAATGATCACAAGAACGGTGAGCAAAAATCCCAGAACCACACGGGGGGACCTAGTGAATGACCTGCAGAGAGCTGGGACCAAGGTAACAAAGCCTACCATCAGTAACACACTACGCCGCCAGGGACGTGTCCCCCTGCTTAAGCCAGTACATGTCCAGGCCCGTCTGAAGTTTGCTAGAGAGCATTTGGATGATCCAGAAGAAGATTGGGAGAATATCATATGGTCAGATCAAACCAAAATAAAAATTTTGGGTAAAAACTCAACTCGTCGTGTTTGGAGGACAAAGAATGCTGAGTTGCATCCAAAGAATACCATACCCATGAAGCATGGGGGTGGAAACATCATGCTTTGGGGCTGTTTTTCTGCAAAGGGACCAGGACGACTGATCCATGTAAAGGAGAGAATGAATGGGGCCATGTATCGTGAGATTTTGAGTGAAAACCTCCTTCCATCAGCAAGGGCATTGAAGATGAAACGTGGCTGGATCTTTCAGCAAGACAATGATCCCAAACACAACGCCCGGGCAACGAAGGAGTGGCTTCGTAAGAAGCATTTCAAGGTCCTGGAGTGGCCTAGCCAGTCTCAACCCCATAGAAAATCTTTGGAGGGAGTTGAAAGTCCGTGTTGCCAGCAACAGCCCCAAAACATCACTGCTCTAGAGGAGATCTGCATGGTGGAATGGGTCAAAATACCAGCAACAGTGTGTGAAAACCTTGTGAAGACTTACAGAAAACGTTTGACTTCTGTCATTGCCAACAAAGGGTATATAACAAAGTATTGAGATAAACTTTTGTTATTGACCAAATACTTATTTTCCACCATAATTTGTGCCTAGTTTGTCTGGAAGCAATATGTCGGTGTCCGTGACGTCCCTAGTTTTTGTTTTTGTAGTACGTAATTGCCTGTAGACCGCCATCCATCCATGGTTTTTGGTTAGGTTAGGTTTTGATAGTCACAGTGGGTAAAACATCTCCAATGCACTTCCTTATAAACTCACTCACCGAGTCAGCATATCCATGTCATTCTCAGAGGCTGCCACCCAAAAAATCCCAGTCCGCGTGATCAAAACAATCTTGAAGCGTGGATTCTGATTGGTCAGACAAGCGTTGAATGGTTCTAGTCATGGGTACATCCTGTTTGAGTTTATGCCTATAAGACGGTAGAAGCAAGATGGAGTCATGGTCAGATTTGCCGAAGGGAGGGCGGGGGAGGGCCGTGTATGCAACGCGGAGGTTAGAGTAGCAATGGTCCAGTGTATAGCCCGCACAGGTGCTGCAATCAATATGCTGGTAGAATTTAGGTAGCGATGTTCTCAAATTTGATTAGTTAAAATAACCCAGCTACAATAAATGTAGCCTCAGGATATATGGTTTTCAGTTTATGTAGAGTCCAGTGAGGGTCCTTTAACTTCTTATGGCTGGGGGGCAGTATTGAGTAGCTTGGATGAATAAGGTGCCCAAAGTAAATGGCCTGCTCCTCAGTCTCAGTTGCTAATATATGTTATTAGTAGTATTGGATAGAAAACACTCCAAAGTTTCTAAAACTGTTTGAATGATGTCTGTGAGTATAACAGAACTCATATGGCAGGCAAAAACCCGAGGAGAAATCAAAACAGGAAGTAAGAAATCTGAGGCTGGTATGTACACAGTTCCCATTGAAATCCGCTTGAGATATTAATGATGTTGCACTTCCTAGGGCTTCCACTAGATGTCAACTGTCTATACAAATTTGAATGAGGCTTCTACTGTGTTGTGTGACTGAATTACTCAATGACTGAATTAATCAAGGGTCTGGCAGTCAGCTATTTTCTGGTCATGCACATTGCACATGATAGCGACCTGCGTTGCATTGCTCCTGAAGACACAAAGGAATACTCTGGTTGGACTTTGGTTGAATACTCTGGTTCAACTTTATTGAAGATTAATGTTAAAAACATCCAAATGATTGATTCTGTACTTAGTTTGAAATGTTTATTCGACCTGTAATATAACTTTTTGTAGTTTCTATCCGATGTAACGCTGACCAGAACAGCGTTTGGATATGTATACCAAACACGCTAACAAAAGTAGCTAATTGGACATAAATAACAGACATTATCAAACAAATCAAGCATTTATTGTGGACCTGGGATTCCTTGGAGTGCATTCTGATGAAGATCATCAAAGGTAAGGGAATATTTAGCATGTCATTTATGGTTTATGTTGACTACAACATGGCGGCTATTTTGACTTGATTGTTCTCAGCGCTGTCTCAGATTATTGCATGGTTTACTTTTTCGTAAAGTTTTTTTGTAATCTGACACAGCGGTTGCATTAAGGACAGGTATATCTATACTTCCATGTGTATAACTTGTATTATCATCTACATTTATGATGAGTATTTCTGTTGAATCGATGTGGCTATGCAAAATCACTGGATGTTTTTGGAACTAGTGAATGTTACGCGCCAATGTAAACTCAGATTTTTTAAAATTTAAATATGAACTTTATCTAACAAAACAAACATGTGTTGTGCAACATGAAGTCCTATGAGTGTCATCTGATGAAGATCATCAAAGGTTAGTGATTCATTTTATATCTATTTGTGGTTTTTGTGACTCCTCTCTTTGGCTGGAAAAATGGCTGTGTTTTATTGTGACTAGGTGCTGACCCAACATAATCGTTTGTGGTGCTTTCGCCGTAAATCCTATTTGAAATCGGACACTGTGGTGGGATTAACAACAAGAATACCTTTAAAACGGTATAAGATACTTGTATGTTTGAGGAATTTTAATTATGAGATTTCTGTCGTTTTGAATTTGGCGTCCTGCACTTTCAGTGGCTGTTGTCATATCATCCCGTTAACGGGATTGCAGCCCAAAGAGGCCGTCGTGGTATCTGCTTGAGGGGGTATATGCACAGCTGTGAATATACAGTTGAAGTCAGAAGTTTACATACACTTAGGTTGGAGTCATTAAAACTTGTTTTCCAACCACAACCACCACAAATTTCTTGTTAACAAACTATAGTTTTGGCAAGTCGGTTAAGACATCTACTTTGTGCATGACACAAGTAATTTTTCCAACAATTGTTTACAGACAGATTATTTCACTTATAATTCACTGCATTACAATTCCAGTGGGTCAGAAGTTTACATACACTAAGTTGACTGTGCCTTTTAAACAGCTTGGAAAATTCCAGAAAATGGTGTCATGGCTTTAGAAGCTTCTGATAGGCTATTTGACATCATTTGAGTCAATTGGAGGTGTACCTGTGGATGTACCTTCAAACTCAGTTAATCTTTGCTTGACATCATGGGAAAATCTAAAGAAATCAGTCAAGACCTCAGAAAAAAATTGTCCACAAGTCTGGTTCATCCTTGGGAGCAATTTCCATATGCTTGAAGGTACCACGTTTATCTGTATAAACAATTGTACGCAAGTATAAGCACCATGGGACCACACAGCCGTCATTCCACTCAGGAAGGAAACGTGTTCTGTCTACAAGAGATGAACGTACTTTGGTGCGAAAAGTGCAAATCAATCCCAGAACAACAGCAAAGGACCTTGTGAAGATGCTGGAGGAAACAGGTACAAAGGTATCAATATCCACAGTAAAAAGAGTCCTATATTGACATAACCTGAAAGGCTGCTCAGCAAGGAAGAAGCCACTGCTCCAAAACTGCCATAAAAAAGCCCGACTACGGTTTGCAACTACACATGGGGACAAAGATCGTACTTTTTCGAAAAATGTCCTCTGGTCTGATTAAACACATAGAACTGTTTGGCCATAATGACCATTGTTGTGTTTGTAGGAAAAAGGGGGAGGCTTGCAAGTCAAAGAACACCTCCCATGAAGCACGGGGGTGGCAGCATCATGTTGTGGGGGTGCTTTTCTGCAGGAGGGACTGGTGCACTTCACAAAATAGATGGCATCATGAGGCAGGAAAATTATGTGGATATATTGAAGCAACATCTCAAGACACCAGACACCAGGAAGTTAAAGCTTGGTCGCAAATGGGTCTTAAGGACAACAAAACCAAGGAGTGTCCATCACAAAGCCCTGACCTCAATCCCAAAGAATATTTGAAAGAAAAAGCATGTGCGAGCAAGGAGGCCTACAAACCTGATTCAGTTACACCAGTTCTGGCAGGAGGGATGGGCCAAAATTCACCCAACTTATTGTGGGAATCTTGTGGAAGGCTACCTGAAACGGTTGACCCAAGTTAAGCAATTTAAAGGCAATGCTACCAAATACTAATTGTGTATGTAAACTTCTGACCCACTGGGAATGTGACAAAATAAATAAAATCTGAAATAAATCATAATATAATTCTGACATTTCACATTCTTAAAATAAAGTGGTGATCCTAACTGACCTAAAACAGGGAATTTTTACTAGGATTAAATGTCAGGAATGAATGAAAACTGAGATTAAATGTACTTGGCTAAGGTGTATGTAAACTTCCAACTTCAACTGTAACTGATGAGAATTGTCTTGGGAGATAATATGGTCGGCATTTGATTGTAAGGAATTCTAGGTCAGATGAACAGAAGGACTTTAGTTCCTGTATGTTGTTATGATTACACCATGAGTCGTTAATCATGAAGCATACACCCCTGGCCTTTTTCTTCCCAGAGAGATGTTTATTTCTGTTGGCACTATGCATGAAGAAATACGGTGGCTGTACCGACGCCGAGACATATCCCGAGAGAGACATGTTTCATTGAAACAGAGAATGTTACAATCTCTGATGTCTCTCTGGAAGGCAACCCTTGCCATAATTTCGTCCATCTTGTTATCAAGAGACTGGACATTTGCGAGTGGTATACTCGGAAGCGGTGGGCGGTGTGCACGCCTTCGAAGCCTGACCAGGAGGCCGCGGGTTTGTGGGGCTGACAACCTAGGGAACACTCGAAAGGCAAGAGCCTAGTGGTAGAGCAGGGGAGGTTGTTGCGGGCGTATTCAATCTACACAAGTTGCTGGCTCCAGGTGGTGGTGTTGGCAAAGGCAAGGCAGTGAAGAGTCGTCTCCAGGTCTTGATTAGCTCGCTCCGACTGACCTTTGGACTGAGGGTAGAACCCAGAGGACAGGCTGGCCGACGACCCAATGAGAGTGCAGAACGCCTTCCAGAACCGGGACGAGAACTGAGGATTCCTGTTGGAGACCATGTCCAGCGGAAGTCCTTGGATCCGGAAGACGTGCTGCACCATGAGCTGGGCCATCTCTTTGGCATGGGGTAGCTTGGGGAGAGGAATGAAGTGGGTGGCTTTGGAAAACCAGTCCACTACTGTCAGAATGAGGGGATTGTGTCGCTGGAGCCAAGAGAATCCCAATATCACGGGAACCTGAGGGGACTTAATTAGCATGAATTGGATAGCATCGCTGTGGTTCCCTGACATTCATAGGTTGATGGGAGTGGTATTGTGGGTGACCCGGGCTATATAGCGCCCATCCAGTGCTCTAACGTCAATGGGAATAGAGAGGGGCTGACTGGGAATGCCCAACTCAGACGCCAGGGTAGAGTCCATAAAACTCTCATCGGCCCCAGAGTCGATGAGTACCCGAAGATATTTCGACTGGTTCCCCCACAGCAGGATGGCATGGAAAGGGGTGTGAGTAAGGGAGGAGGAAAAGTTATCTGTATGGCCCACCAGAGTACTCACCCCTACTCGTGAGCCTGGTCTTTTAGTGGATAGGAGGACGCGAAATAACCAGTAGTACCGCAATACAGGCAACTCTTCATGTGAAGCCGGTGTAGACGTTCGGCTGGGGACAGCCTAGCTCTGCGTAGTTGCATCGGCTGAGGAAGAGGTGATTCTGCAGACTTCGGAGACACTCGGGGGAACTCGGGTAGCCTCGCGTCCTTTTAGCAACGTAGAGTCGGGGACTTCCGGGATGCCTTGGAGGCGAGGTGGAATCCTTGGTTGGGCGAGTGGAATCAGACCCCCCTCTCTATCCTGCGTTCCCGTAGCCACCCATCGATCCGGATGGTCAAGGCAATTAGCGAGTCGAGATCTGTCGGTAGTTCCCGGGCTGTTAGTTCGTCCTTAACCTTCTCCAAAACTCTGTGCCAAACCGCAATTCCGGGTTCCAGGCACACTCAGCTGCCAACGTGCGGAAATCCACCACATAGTCTGCCACACTGTGGAAGTCTTGCCGAATCTGGAGTAACTTCCGGGCAACCTGTCTCCCGGAAAATGAAAAACCTTCTTCACCTCTGCCACAAACTCCTCCAAACTGAAGCATACTGACTGTTGTTCCCATACAGCTGTAGCCCAGGCGAGAGCCCTCCCGGACATCAGCGTGATGAGGTACGCTATCTTCGAGCAGTCCGAGAGCTTTCCGGGGGAGGTAAGCGGGGCCCTCGGGAAACCGGGGTGGCCGGGGAGGCCGCGCTGCTAACAGCTGAGTTACTGAGAGGCTGGGAGGTTACCATCGTGGTAGGCTGCCTGACAGACAACCTGCGGAATTACTCCAGGAAAGTGAACCCTTCCATAAGACCACGAAGCAACTCCTCGTGCCTTCCAATGGTGGCTCCTTGTGTGGAAAACGGCGTTGCGGAGCTGGTCCGAGTCTGCTGCATCCGTCAAGGCCAGTTCGTACTGTCACGGTTCAGGAGAAGAACCAAATGCTGACAGTTTCGAAGTAACAAAAGTTTATTACAAAAACAGGGGGGTAGGCAAACTACAGGTCAAGGGCAGGCAGAGGTCAGTAGTCCAGAGCAGAGTCTGAAAGGTACAGAACTGTAGGCAGCCTCAGGGTCTAGGCAGGCAGAGGTCAGTAATCTAGGGTGGTATGACAAAGTACAGAACGACAGGCAGGCTCAAGGTCAGGGATAGTCAAAAACCGGGAAAGCTAGAAAACAGGAACTAGAGACAGACAGGAACATGGGAAAACAACTGGTAGGCTTGACGAAACAAAACGAACTGGCAACAAATAAACAGAGAACACAGGCATAAATACACTCAGTATAATGACAAAGATGGGCAACACCTGGAGGTGGGTTGAGACAAGCACAAAGACATGTGAACAGATCAGAGACTGACACCACCAATCAGGCCTTTATTGTAGAGTAGCCAGACGAAAGCCACTCCTCAGTTAAAGCAACTTGATAGCCCGCTTAGAGTTTTCCAAAAGACACCTAAAGGACTCTCAGAACATGAGAAACAAGATTCTCTGGTCTAATGAAACCAAGATTGAACTCTTTGGCCTGAATGCCAAGCGTCACATTTGGAGGAAACCTGGCACCATCTTTACGGTGAAGGCTTCTCAACAGTTTTTACCCCCAAGCCATAAGACTCCTGAACAGGTAATCAAATGGCTACCCAGACTATATGCATTGTGTGCCTTCCCCCCAACCTCTCTTTTACGCTGATGCTACTCTCTGTTTATCATATATGAACAGTCACTTTAACTATACATTCATGTACATATGTACATACTACCTCAATTGGCCCGACCAACCAGTGCTCCTGCACTTTGGCTAACCGGGCTATCTGCATTGTGTCCTGCCACCCACCACCCACCATCACCTCTTACGCTACTGCTACCTTCTGTTCATCATATACGCATAGTCACTTTAACCATATCTACATGTACATACTACCTCAATCAGCCTGACTAACTGGTGTCTGTATGTAGCTTCGCTACTTTTATAGCCTCGCTACTGTATATAGCCTCGCTACTGTTTTTCACTGTCTTTTTACTGCTGTTTTTATTTCTTTACTTACCTATTGTTCACCTAATACATTTTTTGCACTATTGGTTAAAGCCTATAAGTAAGCATTTAACTGTAAGGTTGTTTTTGACGCACGTGACAAATACATTTGATTTGATTTGAAGCATGGTGGTGGCAGCATCATGCTGTGGGGATGTTCTTTAGCAGCAGGGACTGGGAGACTAGTCAGGATCGAGGGATAGATGAATGGCGCAAAGTACAGAGAGTTCCTTGATGAAAACCTGCTCCAGAGTGCACAGGACCTCAGGCACGGGCAAAGGTTAATCTTCCTACAGGACAACAACCCTAAGCACACAGCCAAGACAACGCAGGACGGGCTATGGGACAAGGCTCTGAATGTCCCTGAGTGGCCCAGCCAGAGCCTGGATCTAAAATCTCTGGAGATACCTGAAATTAGCTGTGCAGCAACGCACCCCATCCAACCTGACAGAGCTTGAGAGGATCTGCAGAGAAGAATTGGAGAAACTCCCCAAATACGGGTGTGCCAAGCTTGTAGCGTCCCACCCAAGAAGACTCCGGGCTGTAATTGCTGCCAAAGGTGCATCAACAAAGTACTGAGTAAAGGGTCTGAATACTTATGTAAATGTGATATTTCAGTTATTATAATTTTTTTATGCGCAAAAATGTCTAATGGAGCTTTGTGTGTAGATTGACAATAAACCCCCCAGATTTAATCAGTTTGAGAATAAGGCTGTAACGTAACAAAATGTGGAAAAAGTCAAGGGGTCTGAATACTTTCTGAATGCACTGTATACGCTATCCGTACATATGACTAATAAAACTTGAAGCTACTGCTGTGTGTGTGTGTGGTGTGTGTGTAGGTTCGGCTAGTTAACATTGTTTTTTGGTCTACAGCAGTAAGATTGTGCTCTAGCATTCAAACATCCTCGCCACAGAGGATGCAGGAAAGGAATGCATCTTGGGAATTGATGCGCCAGTCAGTCCTCCACCGTCTCAACCCTCCCCCTTCTTCCCTTCCCAACAATCCCCTACCATCCCACCACCAACGTTCTCATCATTGTAAATATTTATCAATGTGACTAGCCTTTGAATAAGGTCGGCTGCATTTCACAAAGACAATGAAAAACATCAACAAGCAGTATTTGCTAAGCACACAGCGCAGTTAAAAGAGGAGATCCCTCATTCTCATGCTCTTTATGAGGCAGGGACAGAGCATTATGTGTTGCTTTGCTCTTCATGCTATTCCCTTCAAAACAAGATGTGCCCTGTTTACCTGACTGAAACCCAGAACAATAGACCCTAGTCGAGCACATTTAGGGTTAAAACTGCAATATGTAACTCTTTGGGTGACCCGGCCAAATTCACATAGATATGTGAGTTATAGATCTGCCATTCTCATCAAAAGCAAGTTAAAGAAGCAGCAGATATGTTCTATGCACTCTATTTCTATGCTTCCTGTTCTGAAGTTACATTTTTGCGTCTTTTACTTTTGGTTTTGTACACCAGCTTCAAACAGCTGAAAATACAACATGATTGGTTATTGAAAAGATATTTCACAGCGGTTTAGATTCTCTACCCTATACATTGCTTGTTTTGTCACACAAACTAAAATTAGGCAAACTATTAGAATTTTTGCAATCAGGAAATGGCAGAGGAATTTCTGCATAATGCACGTTTAAAGAAGAATCTCTATTTTTGCTTGGAGTGTGTACCAGTGGAGTTTTGTGGAGTTTGCTCAGTAGCTCTTACTCATATTTCCAAGTATGGGTAGCTGCAGCCCAATATGGCAACGAGGTATGGGTGATTGGGAGTGTCGAAAGCAGTGGGTGTATGGAAAGCTAATCAGCTAATTGGGCAGTATTGTTGCCACTCAAGACCGTTTTGTGTGGTTGATTTGGCAGCATCACGATGAGTCGATGCACCCAGCACCGATATTGTGCCTGCCAACTTTAAGTGCTTCCTACTAGGTATCACGGTCGTGTCGCCAGCGGTAACTACGATGCAAATGTTTTCTCTCACATGATTTTATTTCAAGTAGCTATAGCAGCCTACACATTAAATAACTCTTATTGTTAACCATCTAGATCTCACCTTGATACATACATACAGTCTACTACTCAATGAGAAGGGCATGAACGATAACAAAACGGCAACATTGTAACAACACTCACACTTGACAAGCACTTCTGTCCTGCAGTAGCTACCTAGCCAATAACAGGGTGACAGTCACAGTAAGCACACACATACAACGCATTGAGCAACAGTACACCCATCATCAGTACTTTTCATAAAAAATGAACAATCGTCAGTTTTACAACTGAAAATGTACAATTATTTTTGTAAAACTAACAGTGAACTATGACTCAGACTCATAATTGGGCAGAAGACCAAGCTCTGGCTGTACAGTAGCTCCAGTTGCGTGGTAAGAAACAGAAGAAAAAAAACACAGCTCAATCAAAACCGTCTAACCTATAGAAGAGAGCTTTTGACACACCCACTCCTTTCCACACTCCAATTATTTTCCTTCCGGCACACCCTCTCACCCTTACGCCGGTCGCCATGTTGGAATGCAGGTATCCCCTTCTCCATATTTCAGTGAGGTATTTTCAGGGCGTGGTTACTCTCCAAAATACTTACTCACATTCCTGGGAACATTGTGGCACATATCTGGAATTAGGCCACATAACGCAACGAGAGGGCTAATTAGGCAGGATAATATTAGCCGCTAACAGCGAAACACTGTGGGGTTAATAACTTTTTAGTTATTCAGCTAATTACCAGCCCACAGCTTCCTCAAAGCCCCATAGAGGCTGGGCCCGAGGTGCCTGTATAAAAAAAGATCCCTAATTGTGTCAACACTCCCACTTTGGCACCAACTGCACGGGGGACCAAATGGACGGTGGACAGGTTCACCTAAAAACCATGCCATCCTTTTTTAACCCCCTCCAATTACAGGTTTTTATACCTCTGTCATCAATCCTCTTTTGGGGGGGAACGCTGGTGCTTAACAGGGTTGATAAAAAGCATCAGTTACTTAAAGAAGAGTATATTCTGCCGGAGGTGTTGAGTTTGACAGCTTTGTTGGCTACGTAAAGGGCCTGGTTTGTACGATGGCTGTTAGCAGAGCTAGCTCTGGCTAGGGCAGAGAGAGAGAGAGAGAGAGAGAAAGCCCTGGTGGCTTGATGACAGTGTGGTGCCTTGCCCGTTGTTGCCCTGGTGCTCCCTTGGCACTATGCTGATCTCCCCGTGGCAGGCCTGTAGCTGGTGCCGTCAGGTTAATGGAGGCTTGCATCAGCCTGGGCTGCCTCTCAGGGACACAAACACTCCCCATAATGAAATGACTGACCAATGCTTTTACATCACTGGTTCTCTCTGGCCATTTAATTAAAGCCCCAGAGCTTATTCGCTCCAGCTGTGAGGCTATGTGTATAGAAACAGAGGAGGGTGTACTGTTGCTCCTTTAATTAATTGATGTAGCAATCGTACACTCATATAGAAGCAAAAACAGTTATATTGCTTGGTTCATATATAAAACCCCTAAAAGGTTTATATACAATATAACCCTTTTATAGGGCTCTTTGATCAGAACCCTATGGGTTCTTATTCACAGAACTAAATACAGAACCTGAAGGGTTCTTCTTCACTGAACCAAAATTGGTTCCATAAAGAACCCTGTTTGGTGCCATTCATGAATTATGGGTTATACTAATAAATAGTACTATTTCTAGCTAAGAATATAACATAATAAACAATAGAATAATGTACAAAAGAATACCAGCATATTTTTATTGTCACTGTAAGCACCGATAGCCTGGGAGGCATCTCTTTATTTGAATGATGGCCAACGTCAATCCTGGTAGCAACTCTGGCTGATTCCTTTATGGAACAGTACAAGATACAAGATGGGTTGTTTCCTGGCTGGTTTTTGAGAAGAAGAAATGAGGAGCAAAAACATTAGTTCATCTTCAGAAATAAACAAGTTAATCTTCAGAAATAAATATGAGTTAATCTGCCAAATTGAAGACTAAATTATATTCTTAGAAGAACATGCCGTTGTCGTCATCAGCTGTAGCCGAAAGAGTAGATCCTCTGCCAGAATGAGCAAATCATGTAATGATTAACTATTGAATCACCAAGACTTATAATGAATAATTTATTATAATTTAGATACATACCTCCTCTCAGTCAGCCCACTGCCCATCACGTCAAAAAAAAAGAAAAAGCATCTAGTTAGCTGTCATTTTAGAATTTAATGCTGGTTTTGGTTAGCTGTTGTTGGCTAAAGTCCACATTACACTTTGGGGTAGAGAAAGAACCCTCAAGGTTCTTTGCCTTCACTGGGTTTATAAACTGGGTTTACAGTATATATTTAACCTTTTTTAGAACCGCTAAGAACCTTCTTCTTAGAGTGTAGTCAATACTCAAGTGTTATAAACAATCAAGCCTGGCTCTGTTGCTGGTTTCACACACTTTGGAAAAATATGTTCATGCTCACAGTTAACATTGTGAGATACACCTGCCACTCTTCCTGTCAATGGACTTAGCTATTGATCAAGGAATGTTAAATGGACTTGGGAAATCCATGTCAGTGATAAAGACCTACCAGTTTTAGTTCAGTACCCAAACTGCACAAATAAACCATTCCTCTTATTGCTTGAATTATAAGGAGAACATTCAATAACATGAAGTAAATTATATCTGATTAATATCTGATAAATAATGTTGTATGTAGTTCCCTCTAGCTCTTTATGTGAATATTAACTAGCTACTTCTACCGTTTGAATAGTAGTTGGAGACTTTGTCAGCGCTGGGCTATACAAGGATAATAAGAGAGAGTGTAAGTCCCAAATGGCACCCTATCTCCTATATAGTGCACTACTTTCGACCAGAGCCCATCAAAAGTAGTGCACTATGTAGAGAATGGGATGCCATTTTGGACGTAGCCAGATGCTTTCTCAAGGTGTTACAGGTTCTGCCAGCCAAGCGCTTTCGTTACAAGATACCACAGATGATCAAAGACCCAGAGCGCGAAATAAGATCTCATACCTACAAATTGAGGACGACTCTCTCCTTTCACAATTTAATTGCAAAAGTAAATATGTCATCCCAACAATGCCCTAGTATGAAACAATATCAAAACATCAATCAAAGCACAAGTCATTAGATGGCATTTAGGATGGTCACAAAAAAGTATTGTCAATCCAGACATGGAATCCTTGAATTATCCTGCCATATCATTCCTCTTGCTAATTTATTAGGGATGTGCATCTTTCAAACCAGATGGGACGGCGAAGCGCTGCAGAATGCTGTGTTAACCATGCTGGTTAAGTGTGCCTTCAATTCTAAATACATCACAGACAGTGTCACCATCAAAGCACCCCCACACCTCCTCCTCCATGCTTCACTGTGGGATCCAAACATGCGGTGATCATCCGTTCACCTACTTTGCGTCTCACAAAGACACGGCGGTTGGAACCAAAAATCTCAAATTTGGACTCATCTGATGAAAGGACAGATTTCCACCGGTCTAATATCAATTGCTCGTGATTCTTGGCCCAAGCAAGTGTCTTCTTCTTTTTGGTGTCCTTTAGTAGTGCTTTCTTTGGAGCGATTTGACCATAAAGTCCCAATTAACGTAGTCTCCTCTGAACAGTTGATGTTGAGATGTGTCTGTTACTTGAACTCTGTGAAGCATTTATTTAGGCTGAAATGTGAGGTGCGGTTAAGTCTAATGAATGTATCCTCTGCAGCAGAGGTGGTACTCATGAAAGACAGTTTCATAGTAGTGCTTGATGGTTTTTGCGACTGCACTTAGTGTGTTGGGTCATTGTCCTGTTGAAAAACAGTATGTAAACATTATTAAAGTGGCCAGTGATTCCATGTCTATTTATGCAGGGCAGCAGCCTCTAAGGTGCAGGGTTGAGTAACCGGATGGTAGCCGGCTAGTGATGGTTATTTAACAGTCTGAAGGCCTTGAGATAGAAGCTGTTTTTCAGTCTCTCGGTCCCAGCTTTGATCACCCATAATTGCCTCGCCTTCTGGATAGTAGTGGGGTGAACAGGCTGTGGCTCGGGTGGTTGATCTCCTTGATGATCTTTTTGGCCTTCCTGTGACATTGGGTGCTGTAGGTGTCCTGGAGGGCAGGCAGTGTGCCCCCGGTGATGCGTTGGGCAGACCGCAACAGCCTCTGGAGAGGCCTGCGGTTGCGGGCGGTGCAGTTGCCATACAAGGTGGTGATACAGGCTGACAGGATACTCTCAATTGTGCATCTGTAAAAGTTTGTGAGGGCCTTAAGGGCCAAGCCGAGGACCTGTCAGTGATGTGTACACTGAGTGATGTGTACGCTGAGTGATGTGTACACGCTGAGGAACTTGAAGCTTTTCACCTTCTCCACTGCGGTCCCGTCGATGTGGATAGGGGTGCGCTTCCTCTGCTTTTTCCTGAAGTCCATGATCAGCTCCTTTTGTTTTGTTGACGTTGAGGGAGAGGTTATTTTCCTGGCACCACACCGCTAGGGCCATCACCTCCTTCCTGTAGGCTGCTTTGTCATTGTTGGTAATCAGGTCTAGTACTGTTGTGTCGTCTGCAAACTTGATGATTGAGTTGGAGGCGTGCGTGGCCATGCAGAAATGGGTGAACAAGGAGTACAAGAGGGGGTTGAGCACGCACCCTTGTGGGGCGCCTTTGTTGAGGATCAGCAAAGTGGAGGTGTTCTTTCTTACCTTCACCACCTGGGGGCGGTCCTTCAGGAAGTCCAGGACCCAGTTGCATAGGGTGGGGTTCAGACCCAGGGCCCCGAGCTTAATGATGAGCTTGGAGGGTACTATGGTATTGAAGGCTGAGCTATAGTCAATGAACAGCATTCTTACATAGGCATTCCTCTTGTCCAGATGGGATAGGGCAGTGTACAGTGTGATGGTGATTGCATCGTCTGTGGATCTATTGGGATGGTATGCAAATTAAAGGGGGTAGAGGTGTAGAGGTTATATGATCCTTGACTAGTCTCTCAAAGCACTTCCTGATGTCAGAAGTGAGTGCTATGGGGCGATTGTAATTTAGTTCAGTTACCTTTGCTTTCTTGGGCACAGGTACAATGGTGGACATATTGAAGCAAGTGGGGACAGCAGACTGGGATAGGGAGAGATTGAATTTGTCCGTAAATACTCCAGCCAGCTGATGTGCGAATGCTCTGAGGACGCAGCTAGGGCTGCCGGCTTGGGAGAGTTAAAATGCTTAAATGTCTTACTCACATCGGCCACGGAGAATGAGAGCCCACAGTCCTTGGGAGCGGGCCATGTCGGTGGCACTGTGTTGTTCTCAAAGTGGGCGAAGAAGGTTTGTGCGAATTCTGCAATCTATCCACAGTTTCTGTTTTGCGTAGGTTTTAATAGACACAGTGGGAACAACATCCCCTGTACACTTCCTGATGAACTCAGTTACAATGTCTTTGTATACGTCAATGTTATTCTCAGAGGCTACCTGGAACACATCCCAGTCCACATGATCAAAACAATCTTGAAACATGGATTACGATTGGTCAGACCAGTGTTGAAGAGACCTTAGCACAGGTACTTCCTGTTTGAGTTTCTGCCTGTAGGAAGGTAGGAGAAAATGTTTGTTGTGATCTGATTTGCCGAAGGGAGTGCTGGGGAGGGCCTTGTAGGCTTCCCGGAAGGGGAGTAACAGTGGTCGAGTGTTTTATCAGCGTGAGTACTACAGTCAATGTGTTGACAGAACTTTGTTTGCCTTTTACTAAAATTTGCTCTGTTCAAATCCCCAGCTACAATAAATGCGGCCTCAGGATATGTGATTTCCAGTTTGCACAAAGTCCAGTGTAGTTCCTTGAGGGTCGCCGTGGTATCGGCTTGAGGGGGAATGTACATGGCTGTGACTATAACCGAAGAGAATTCTCTTGGAAGGTATTTGATTTTGAGGTATTCTTGGTTGGTGAAAAAAAGGACTTGAATTTCTGTATATTATCACAATCACACCATGCGTAGTTAATTATGAAACATACACCACCACCTTTCCTCTTCCCGGAGAGTTCTTTATTCCTGTCTGCGCAATGTACTGAGAACCCAGCTGGCCATATGGACGGGGACAGTATCTCCGGAGAGAGCCAATGATTCATTGAATACCTCTTCCCCGCCAGTGGCGTCTTGGAGCAGCCTCTGAGATAAATTGCTCTGGGGGGTACGAACAAAGGATCCATTTCGGGAAAGTTGTATTCCTGGTCGTAATGCTGGTGAGTTACCGCCACTCTGATATCCAAAAGTTATTTCCGGCTGTAATAACAAACAAAAAAACGTTATGGGATAATAATGTAAGAAATAACACACAAAAAAAACAAAATACTGCAATGTTGCTTAGGACCTAGAAGCAGAGCTGCCATGTCTGTCGGTGCAATCTTCAATGTGTGAGTGTGTGGGAAGAGTTCAGTGTGTGTGGGTAGAGTTCAGTGTGTGTGCATAGAGTCAGTGCAAGTGTGTTAGTACAGAAAAGGGTCAATGCAGGTAGTCCGGTAGCCATTTGATTTGCCATTTAGCAGTCTTGTTTGGAAGTCTTATGGCTTGGGGGTAGAAGCTGTTTAGGGTCCTGTTGTTTCCAGCCTTAGTGCATTGGTACGGCTTGCAATGCGATAGCAGAGAGAACAGTCTGTGGCTTGGGTGGCAGGAATCTTTGACAATTTATGGGGCCATGCTCTGACACCGCCTGGTATAGAGTTCCTGGATAGCAGGTAGCTCGGCCCCAGTAATGTATTGTGTCGTATGCACTTCCCTCTGTAGCACCTTGCGGTCGGATGCCAAGCGGTTGATGCATACTAAGCGGTGATGCAGCCAGTCAAGATGCTCTTGATGGTGCAACTGTAGAACTTTTTGAGGATCTGACGGCCCATGACAAATCTTTTCAGCCTCCTCAGGGGGAAGAGGCGTTGTCGTGCCCTTGCCCGACTGTGTTGGTGTGTTTGGACCATGATTGTTCCTTAGGGATTTGGAAACTGAGGAACTCGAAGCTCTCGTCCTGCTCCACTACAGCCCTGTTGATGTGAATGGGGGCATGCTCGGACCTCCATTTCCTGTAGTCCACAATCAGTTCCTTTGTTTTACTGACATTGAGAGAGAGGTTGTTGTCCTGGCGCCAGGTCTCTGACCTCCTTCCTATAGGCTGTCTCATCGTCGTTGGTGATCAGGCCTTCCACAGTTGCGTTGTTAGCAAACTTAATGATGATGGCGTTGGAGCAGTGCAGCCACGCAGTCATGGGTGAACAGGGAGTACAGGAGGGGACTAAGCATGCACCCCTGTGGGGCCCCCGTTTTGAGAGTCAGCGTTCCAGATGTGTTGTTGCCTACCTTCACCACCTGGAGGTTGCCTACCCTCAGTCTAGGATCCAGTTGCAGAGGGAGGTGTTCAGTCCCAGGGCCTTTAGCTTAGTGATGGCACTTTAGAGGGCAATATGGTGTGGAACGCTAAACTGTAGTCAGTGAACAGGTGTAGGTGTTCCTTTTGTCCAATTTGGAAAGGGCAGTGTGGAGTGCAATTGAGATTGCATCATCTGTGGATCTGTTGGGGCAGTCTGCGAAATGGAGTAGTTCCAGAGTGTCTGGATGTGAGCTATGACCAGCTTTTCAAAACATTTGATGGCTACTGATGTTAGTGCTATGGGGTGATAGTTATTTAGACAGGTTTCCTTGGCATTCTTGGGCACAGGTACTATGGTGGTCTTCTTGAAACATGTAGGTATTACAGATTGGGTCAGGGAGAAAAATGTCAGTGATAACAATTGACAGTTGGTCAGCGCATGCTCTGAGTATGCTTCCTGGTAATCCATCTGGTAAGGTCTTACTCACATTGGCTACAGAGAGCGCGATCACACAGTCATCCAGAACAGCTGGTGCTGTCATGTATGGTTCAGTGTTGCTTGCCTTGAAGCGAGTATAGAAGGCGTTTAGCTCGTCTGGTAGGCTTGTGTCACTGGGCAACCCATGGCTGGGTTTCCCTTTAAAATCTATGATAGTTTTTAAGCCCTGCCACATCCGAAGAACGTCAGAGCCAGTGTTGTAGGATTTGATCTTAGTCCTGTATTGACGCTTTGTGTGTTTAATGGTTCGTCGGAGGGTGTACCAGGATTTCTTAAAAGTGTCTGGGTATAGTGTCCTACTCCTTGAAAGAGGCAGATCTAGCCTTTAGCTCAACGAGGATGTTGCTTGTATTCCATGGCTCCTGCATGGCGTATGGTGACTGTGGGGAAGACGTAATCATTGCATTTATTAATGAAGCCGGTCACTGATGTGGTAAACTCCTGAATGCCATCTGATAAATCCAGGAACCTATTCCAGTCTGTGCCAGCAAAACAGTCCTGTAGCTTGGCATCCGCATCCGACCTACACTGATATTTCCTGTTTGCGTTGTTTCTTGTAAGTAGGAATCAGGAGGATAGAGTTGTGGTCAGATTTGATAAATGGAGGGAGATCTTTGTATGTGTCTCTGTGTGTGAAGTAAAGGAGATCTAGATGTATTTTTTTTTTGCAACATAGAAATGAGGTCAAACGGATTTCAGTTTTCCTGCCTTAAAATCATCAGCCACTAAGAGTGATGCCTCTGGATGAGCATTTTCTTGTTGGCTTGTGGCCCTATATAGCTCGGTGAGTGCGCTGTTAGTGCCAGCATCAGTTTGTGTTGGTAAATAGACAGCTGTGAAAAATATAGATGAAAAGTCTCTTGGTAAATAGTAGGGTCTACAACTTATCATGAGGTACTCTAACTCAAGCGAGCAGAACCTTGAGAATTCCTTAATATTAGAGATTGCGCACCAGCTGTTAACAAAGGGAAACCCACCGCCCTTGAGTTTACAAGACTCTGCCATTCTGTCCTGCTGATGCATAAAAAAACCAGCTAGATTTATACTAAGCATGCCCTCATTCAGCCATGACTCCGTGAATCAGAAGATAATACAGTTCTTCAGGCCCCATTCATGGGATAGTTTCGAACTGAGTTTGTCTAGTTTGTTCTCCAGTGATTGTACATTCGCCAATAGAACAGAGGGTAGAGGCTGTTTATTTACTCGTCGCCGTAGTTTCCTTAGGGTGTCGCCAAGTCGGCCTCTACTGTATATTGCCGTCTTTTCCTCTTCCAAATTTAAGAGGGCCTGGTCCTGGGTGAGCAGTATGATCTGCACGGCCGAGTCATTGAAGTATAATTCTTCATTCAAATAAAGGTTTTTGATCACTGTTCTGATGTGCAAAAACTGTTTTCGGGTCGTAGGAAATAATGGCGGAAACATTATTTACAAAAGAAGATCAGTGCAAAAACTCCCACAAAATAGTATAACTTGTCAGGAGCCCGCAAAACGGCCGCTATACATCCCAACACCATTCTCTCATAAGGTAAGTACATTTAATTGATTTCCTACTAAATGTTTTTGAACATTATTGAATTTAGATTTAATGTCTGGATTCCGTAATTCCATCCACGTTCTCCGCATCACAGATTTTAGGGGGCCCTACTGGTGAGGAAACCTCCATGTGGCCATGAGCCATTGTATTACCAGTTAACCATTTCCATTCAGTTACAGTAGAGATATCTACTTGGTTATCTGTGATCTATGTACTGTATTAGAACTATCCATGTGACTGGTGATGAAAGCCTCCAGGTGGTCATGACTGCAGTATTAATAGTTAACCTTTTCCACGGCTGATATACAGGTAACTGCCAAAATGAAGGGAACTCTTGAGTAAATGAAGGATGCAAAGTATATTTAGAACAGGTGCTTCCACACAGGTGTGAGTTCTAAGTTAATCAAACAATAACCTCCCACCATGCTTAGGGTCATGTATGAAAATGCCCAGTTGCCCATTATTTTGGTAGTTGGTAGTTCCGGTCCCTAGAAGTGAGGACTGAGATAATAATAGTAACATAATATTCAGTGCTGTCTAATTTGAGTATGATGAAGTCTGTTTGATGTGATGTTTTCTGTCTTCAGATACAGAGAGCTGTGAAAGCCTGTCTGCAGATGAAGAGGTCCAAATGAAGAGCAGTGGTTCACAGTCCTGGTCCTGGACTCAAAGAGGTGCACATTTTGGTTTTTGCCTCAGCACTGCACAGCTGATACAAATGATCAACTCATCATCAAGCTTCAAGTGGTACTTATATATTCATTTGTGATGCTATCCCTGAGTGGCGCAGCAGTCTAAGGCACTGCATCTCAGTGCTAGAGGTGTCACTACAGACCCTGGTTCGATTCCAGGCTGTATGACAACCGGCCGTGATTGGGAGTCCCATAGGGCGGGGCACAATTGGCCCAGCGTCGTCCTGGTTAGGGTTTGGCCGGGGTAGGCCATCATTGTAAATAAGAATTTGTTCTTAACTGACTTGCCTAGTTAAATACAATATATGATCTTACTGTTGTCTCATGCTACACATCTACGTGTGTGCACATGCATCCATCTATCCAATGTTATCATGATTTGTTATAATGATGTAAAAGTCTAATAATAACATTATCTTCCATATTCTTCCAACTCATCCCAAACCATCTCAATTGGGTTGAGGTCGGGTGATTGTGGAGGCCAGGTCATCTGATGCAGCACTCCATCACTCTCCTTATTGGTCAAATAGCCCTTACACAGCCTGGAGGTGTATTGGGTCATTGTCCTGTAAATTCATCTGGTGTATACATAAAGATTTTGATTGCTGTTACAGTGCTATCTGAGTGAATTGGATTTGTTCCAACATTTCAAGATTTCATATATTTAAAACAAAATCATGTATTATTATTATTTATGTACTTGTTTGACATTTTACTGCATTGTTAGGAGCTAGTAACATAAGCATTTCGCTGCACCACTATGACATCTGTGTACTAGACCAATAAACTCAGACTCCTCCTCCTACCCCCTCACTTATGGAGGCACTCCAAACCAGACACTTTTTAAAAATTGCTTGTCAGGGTAGACACACATAGTTTAGAGTCAGGAGCGGAAATAACACAGCAACCATTACCATCACACAAACAGCGGTCCAGAGGTAACAACGACAGCCATAAAACTTTCATTAACCCTGATTAACTGCACCAAGGGGACATGAGTGAAGGGTACAGATGGGATAGGTTTACTTGTTGTTACAGAGGTTGATTCCATGACCACAGGTTCTCTGTAGGCTGGTGCTCGAGAAGAATGCGTGTATGTGTGTGCGCATGTGGGAGTGTGCATGTCTGTGTGTCTGACCAGCCCCCCCCGTTACCTTCCCTGTAGTCCTTCATTTAGCCGTTCCATTAAACACTGTGGAGGTACTGCACAATGTATAACATGCTGACCTATTCCTAGCAACTCCGCCGAGCCAGGGTTAACAGCCTTCTCTATATTTTAAAGCTTTCAAATGGCCATTTCTTTTTTCACCATGACCAAATATTTCGTCAACATCTCAAGGGCTACAGAGAGTAGTTCACCATAGCGACATATTGAAAACATTAGAAATCTAAGTCAATTCTAATCATGTAAACTATCTGGGTCTATGAATACACAGACGGATTAAAAGGGGGATCAACGAGGATCCATTGACATTCACATTTTTTAATTTAACTGGATTATCATCGTCTCCTTTGGCTCCGTGAAATTGCCTAAGCTTCCCGTTCTCGGATGTACATTGGGCTTTTTGTGTGTGTGCCTCAGACACTTCTCTGCTATTCACTGAGTAAGGAAAGAGAGGAAGCCATTAAATAGCGACTGCCCCTAAAAAGCATCTTCTTTGAAAACAACCTACATTATGTGGCATCGTCATGAGTCAGAAACACCTATTGTAGTGTCACCACGACTACAATGTGTAAATAGGATCATTTTGGTCAAAGTCAGTCCCATCCAAAACTGAGATTTGCGAGATGATAGGAAAATAATGGTATGTCACGGAATGAAGGGTGCCGTAACAGTTTTTCATGGGTTGGGTTTATTTTAACCTTCCCACAGCTGGCAGGACCCAAGTAATCATCAATTCGGAGCGCAGCTGCATGTGAACCAATCATAATAAGCAATAGCTCCAAATTTCAATGACTTAAAAACCTCAAACCAACTTTCAATTGTAGATGTGTATATTGAAAGCATTTAATCAGACAACTAAAATATGTGCAACATGAAAATATTGTCCCATTTACATTGTGTAATTTATTGACGGGACCCAACTATGACAAGCAACTTTGCCAATATTTGGCTCAATATTTGGCTCAATATTTGGCTCAATATTTGTTAACTCTTCCCACCTGTGAACACACACAAGAGACACTCACATCAAACCACACCCCAAAACCAACCCAAGGTTGAATTTAGCCATGGTCTGCTTGCATTTCTTAATGAACCAAATCAGAAAGTGCAGTCACCCTTTAACATCCCCACTAACCCTCACTGGCTCCCATCTCTGTACCCCTCCCCACTCTCCCCCCTCCCCTCCCCTCCACTCTCCCCTTCTCTGTGCTGCCCAAATCCATTTGGTTAATGGGCCCAGCCCATGTGCAGCCAAATGGAACAAAACCCACTCAAACACAACACAAACTCATGCACGCCTGACACACACACACACACTCACGCATGCATCCTGGCAGTGTTCGCCAGTCGCCAGTTGCGGAGACGTTTCTACTTGGACAGCAACTGAAAGAAAGAGGGTCTTGATGTTTGTGTTCCTGTGGATGGGCTGGGTGACCCTTTCAAAGCACTCACTTAACTAGAGGCGGGAACAGAGTGAGTTGCATGGAGGGGTGGGAAGCAGGAAGGGAGGAGGACCTGGGGGGATTTTCCCTCAATTGCTGCAGCAGCTTCAGTCCACAACTGCTCCGTCGGGCAAGACAAAGATGGAATGAATGAAACAGCATGGTCAATGATAGCAGCTTCTTCTGCATCTACTTTCTAACTTCATGTTGTTGTTTTTTTTGCGCTTTGGCACTACGAGCTTCCCTCTGACAGACATGCCATATTGCTTTACTGTAAGATAGAGTGTGTGAGACAGCTCGTTCATCACTGTATCATTATCTTCTATATCGTTCCTATCTAATCAGCCCATAACAGCTGCACACAAACATGGCTCCCTGAATTATACATGCAGAGGGTTTTTGGTTCTGGCCCAGCATCGGTTGGGCACGGATACGGGGCTGATAGATAAAAGAGCCCAATTGAGCACTGAAGGGAGGGGGATTGGAAAACCAGAGGATGTCAGGCGGTGGCACTCATCATCCGGTTCAGGACATTTCCCATAGAGATAGCATGACGTGTCATTTTCCACTTGAACGAGATGAAGATATTCCCAAAACTCCCTCTCAGTGCCCTCGGCTGTACTGTCACTATTGGATGGGCCGGTCCATCAGATCTCATCGATCAGGAGGGATTCGCCATCACAGTGGGGGCGTTGTTAGATCTGAGGGAGAGATGCTATGACACGTCAATCCTGTGACCTCTGATCCCCTTAATATAGGACGTGCGTCACAGACACACACACTTCCCTGATCACAGCGCACAGAACGTGCTGTGTGTGGGTGTGTGTCATGTTGTGTTGGAGTGGAAGGAACGTGGACAAAGTCAGTGTACCAGAGCTACATATGTTACCATTGCCCCTCTATGATGCCCGGCAGGCATGAGTTAGCATGACCCCCTGACCCAATTCCGGGGTGTGATGTAATATGGAGCACCCGGCAAGACAGACTATTCCATATAATGTAAACTCCAATAGAAATAACTTAAAATGTATACCTTCAAATTAAACCAAATAATTTGCACTCATGACTACTGGTTTCAATGACATTTTCAGCCAACTTACAAGCAAGTACTTTATGAGTTTATTGTTACAAATCAAATTGCCTACTAACGTTATCCCTAGCAACCTGCTAATTTTACGTTAGCACTACATGAGTCAGTCAGTTGCTATCAACACCTAGCTTACAGCTACATTAAAATAAACCAACGTTTTGGAAATAAAAAACACCATCTAAACAGTTATGAATTTTAAAAAAATCTATGTGCGGTTATCTTAGCCAGCAAGCTAGCCAGCCAGCTAACGTTAGCTATTTATCGAACAAGCTATTAGCCTAGCCCGCCTAGCTAACCACCACAGTCAGCTAGAGTCCAACTACTGCAGACCAGCTAGAACACAACACAACTAAAACATAACCACAAATCAAAGCCAAGAGAAAGCAGAGACTTACAGATTGATGGTTAGGGCCCATCAGATGGTAAAACTTTCAAAAGAGTGCAGCCTGAGTTAGCTACCAAAGCGAGGGGGGGTCGAGGGAAAGTCCAGGAAATCCAAAATAGATAGATTCCAGATGTCCGCCAGCTAGCACGCTAGCACTAAGCCAAGGTGGAAAAAGGTATAAAAACCATGTAGCCTATTTAACAGAGAACATACCAAAAAGTTGACAAAACAAAAAGGAGGACAGACGACTACACAATTAGAGCAAGTAGGTATGATTTTCTCTTTCATTTTGAGCCCACGACAATAAGGCATCAGAGCCTGAGTCGCTCTGAATAAAAGTGTCTGCTAAATGACAAAAATCGAAATGCAATATTTCAATTGGGAATATTAATCTAAACTGCGTTCTTAGATACAAAAGGACACAGCTACCATATTGGGTAGAATGTACTCTCTATGTCTGACACACCCATGCAGACAGACATACAAGCACTACATAAACAAAGCATGTGTTTTTAATTGAGAGAGATTCACAAGCTGTTTATTTGCTTCGAGTAGCTTCCTTCAGCGGCCACAAAGAGCCCGGTCACGTGAATGAAGGAGATCCCTATGAATGTGAAAAGCCTCTCTCCACTCCACACCCTCCTACCTATTAACAATCCACTGGGAATGTCAACCATCATAACAAAACACAAACAAACAGCCTGTACTCTACCCCTCCATAAAATGCACTCAGACGACATGGACAGGTTGTTCAGTGTTTACCCTGGTAAAGTAAGACACATGCAGCTTTTAGAGGGAGATGCGCTGACACACACAGAGCTACTGATTGATGGACTGGATTGGCTGTGGTTGGCCAACCCAGTCCATTAATCAGTAGCTCTGTGTGTGTCAGTGCATCTCCCTCTAAAAGCTGCATGTCTTACTTTACCAGGGTAAACACTGAACAACCCGTCCATGTCGCTTGTCTTTTTACCGTCTTACTTCATTTTCTAAATTGTCTGGATCCTTCCTTCTCCACGAACCCCCTAAGCACTCCTCATAGTCATTGAGGACATTCCTCAAAAAAATACATGTATCTGTTAATAATGAAATGTTTTTCAGACTGTGCTCTGAGTTGGAGCTGGAGGGAGGCGGGGGGGTTGGAATCGGCTGTGTGCTCTCTGAGCGAGCACCTCCTCAATTAGAGCTAAGCTCAGCCATCAATAGGATCCGAGGAGAGAATTTGGCTGCTCCCCTCATCCTGCCCAGGGACTCCATTGTGACAGGCCACGCAGCTGACGTTCTGCATGGAGATCTGGCAGAGGAAGCTTGTGGAGGGAGGCATTGTGTGGAGACAGCCATTGTCATATGTTCCTTTCCACCAGCAAGGACATTGGGAAGACAATCCATACAAAGGATATCCATCTACTAAAAAAGAAAACCAGTGATTTTCTTCTCCGCCCGAACATTTAACACGAGAGACTCACGCAGTATCCATGACAGTGTCCATGACAGTATCCATGACAGTGTCCATGACTTAATAAGGATCGGACCCTTTTTTTCAATTGTCGCCTAAAATGACATACCCAAATCTAACTGCCTGTAGCTCAGGACCTGAAGCAAGGATACTGTATGCATATTCTTGATACCATTTGAAAGGAAACACTTTGAAGTTTGTGGGAGAATGTAGGAGAATATAAGACATTAGATCTGGTAAAAGATAACACAAACTTTTCAAACTTTTATTTTTTTCATGTTATTTTTTAATAAAAAAAAATGTAACCCTTATTTTACCAGGTATGTTCACTGAGAACACATTCTCATTTACAGCAATGACCTGTGGAATAGTTACAGGGGAGAGGAGCGGGATGAGAGACAATTATAAACTGGGGATGATTAGATGACCATGGTATGAGGGCCAGATTAGGAATTTAGCCAGGACACCGGAGTTAACACCCCTACTCCTACGATAAGTGCCATGGGATCTTTAGAGACCACAGAGAGTCAGGACACCGGTTTAACATCCCATCCGGTACAGCAGTGGTTCAACCTGTAGAACCCAGTACCTACATTTGAACACAAAAATAGATTTTTATTCTATGCTACATTTTATCTCTGAGACCCTCAGGATGACAAATCAGAGCAAGATCGCTGAATGTAAGTACATTATTTACCTTCAGAGGTGAATGTATCAAACCAGTTGCCGTGATAAAAGTGTTTTGTTGTTGTGCACTCTCCTCAAACAATAGCAAGGTATTTTTTCACTGTAATAGCTACTGTTAATTGGACACTTCAGTTGGATTGAACAATAATTTAAACTTTATGTCCTGGAAAGTTGTCTGTTACTTACAATGTAATTCTAGTCACATTAGCAACAACCGTCCCGGTATAGGGACACCGATCCCGTAGTTTCGCAACAAACTGTTGAACCCCTATGTTCAGTAAAGGTCTGACCGCTCCTCTTCCCAGCAGCTAAGTTTCACATACTACGTCTTATAATCAGACAACATAGCAATCAGACTGCGTATTTAAACTCTACCTCTCTAATCAACACTAGGCTCTGCAGTCATGGAAATGCAGCTGATTCATGCAGATACTTGTGTTGTGTTCATTATCTTTTGATTGCATTTCCATTTAAAATGGGACACCGCTAAACAGAATTAAATCCCATTGCCTGTTGGTGATCAGATTCATCACACATGCTGAAGCTAGATCGGTCAGAAATGTGACAGTGGCAGCGTACTTCATTGGAGTCAGGGTGGAATCAAGGCAATTTCTTTCCAATCACCCATTTTCATAATTTTTTATCATCCTCGTTCCTTTAAAGGTGTCCTACAAGTTCGGGGCTAAAGAAAGGAGAGCTGAATCTTCGTCCTTGGACATGAATAAGGGGTTTCAGCCTCTACTTTCTCTGGGTCTCATATATTCATAAGATTGCAAGCAATATAGTTCAGTCAGAAATATCAGTAAACCTGATTCTTAATCCACTTTTTTAATTCAATTTGTCTTAATGGAAAATTCAAATTTTCAAGTCAAAAATGGCTAGTCTTTTGGAAGCATTTGCAAAAATGACAAGTTCAACAGGGCTTTTAGGCTAACCTAAATTGCCCATTCAAATCTTTTATTTTTTTTTTATTTCACCTTTATTTATTTAACCAGGCAGGCCAGTTGAGAACAAGTTCTCATTTACAACTGCGACCTGGCCAAGTTAAAGCAAAGCAGTGCGACAAAAACAACAACACAGAGTTACACAGAAACAAACGTACAGTCAATAACACAATAGAAAAATCTATGTACAGCGTGTGCAAATGTAGACGAGTAGGGAGGTGAGGCAATAAATAGGCCATAGAGGCGAAATAACTGCAATTCAGCCTTAACACTGGAGTAATAGATGTGCAGATGATGATGTGCAAGTTGAGATACTGGGGTGCAAAAGAGCAAGAGGATAAATAACAATATGGGGATGAGGTAGTTGGCTGTGCTATCTATTGATATTACCTGATGGTGTATCGGGCATGTGGTCCGTACATTGCAGCACTTGAGCGATTGATCACAACGACACCGATACATCAAGAACATAAGCGAACAAATCTATGAATCTAAGAATCTCATTATGCTTTGTATTGGAAGGAACTCACAGTGAATCCATTGGTAACAAAACTTAACGCAGTGGTCCGTTCAGAATGTAATAATTGGTTTGTGTCAGTACAAACGTCCACTGTGATTTCCACGTAGAACCAGAACATCTTGTTTCAGGGTGCTAATGCTACACACAAGCCGTGCTGAAATGTAGCTGACTACAGTTTTTCTGTATCTGTAAGAGCTGAAGGGGAGTCGAGAAAGAGGACATGCACGATACGGTAATTAGGGCATTTTGTGAATGGAGATGATGCGTCACCCTACTCGATTTCTCTCTCCTCTTACTCACTTAATCTGACTTTTTCTATAAGTGGAGAAAAAACACAGGCGTATGTGAGTCAGGAGGAGGGGAGAAGGCATGACAAGCTTGCAGATAAAAGGAAACACTTTAGTAAATAAGGGATACAAAGTACATTGAAACCAGGTGCTTACACACAGGTGTGGTCCCTGAGTTCATTAAGCAATTAACATCCCATCATGCTTAGGGTCATGTATAAAAAACGTTGGTCAGGCCATTATTTTTGCTACCATGGCTATGCCCCAAAAGGATGACAATGCCCCCATCCACAGGGCATGGGTGGCCACTGAATGGTTCAATGAGCATGAAAACAATGTAAACCATCCATCTCAGTCACCAGATCTCAACCCAATTGAACACTAAGGGAGAGAATTTATTCATAATAAGGGTTATATTTGTTTTTTTTAGGATCCCCGTTAGCCGATGCCAATGGCGACAGCTAGTCTTTCTGGGGTCTGACAAATAACGGAAAAGACAGTACAGACAAAAGGCTTTACAATTTACACACATTTTAAAACATTAAAATGTAGTGTGTGTGCGCATCTATCAGTTACACAATAATGTCAGTACACAACAAGTAGGTCACATGGGGGAGAGGCGTTGTGCCGTGAGGTGTTGCTTTATTTGTATTTTGAATCCAGGTTTGCTGTTCACTTGCACTATATAAGATGGAAGGGAGTTCCATGCACTCACGACTCTGTATAACACTGTACGTTTCATTATATATTTTTTCTGGACCTGGGGACTGTGAAAAAAAAACCTGCTGGCATGTCTGGTGGGGTAAGTGTGTGTCAATGCTGTGTGTAAGTTGACAATGCAAACATTTTGGAATTTCCAACACATTAATGTTTCCTATAAAAACAAGAAGTGACGCTGTCAGTCTTCCTCAACTCTTAGCCAAGAGAGACTGGCATGCATAGGCATTACAGTGAAGAGCAGGACGTTCCGCTCTGTTCTGGGCCAGCTGCAGTTTAACTAGGCATTTCTTTACGGGCACTTGACAATATGACTGGACAATAATCAAGATAAAATACAACTAGAGCCTGCAGGACTTGCCGTGTGGAGTGTGGTGTCAAAAAAGCAGAGCATCTCTTTATCACGGACAGACCTCTCCCCATCTTTACAACCATATAATCTACATGTTTTGACCACGACAGTTTACAATCTAAAGTAACACCAAGTAATTTAATCTAATCAACTTGTTCAACAGCCATACCATTCATTACCAGATTCAGCTGAAGGACTAAACAAATGTTAAATAAAACTAAATAAATAAAAAAGGGGGACCGACTCCATATTAATGCCCATGGTTTTGGAATGAGATGTTCGACGAGCAGGTGTCCACATACTTTGAGTCATGTAGTTTATTAGCCACTCCTTTTGCCCCATCTCTTTCAACCATGCCGTTGGTCAATTCCTCGTCAATCCATGGAGCCTTAACAGTTCTAACAGTCAATTTCAGGTGCATGTTTATCAATTTCATAAACGCATCAATTGCAGCGCCTGGATGCTCCTTATATATCACTTCAGACAAACTCAATTTGATTTTTGGTTTTAACTTAATAGCCCTTCACTGAGATGGAGGTAGGCTATTTAACGAATGCATGGAGGGTGAAGAAATTGACCAACAAAATCTATGGATATAGTAGCCTATAGCCTAATTTCGTCTGTCAAACAGGTAGACCTACCTCTTATTTCTTGAATAGGAGAAAATAGGCTCCAACATAAAGTCTTGTTGTTGATAGTAAAGTCTAAATAAAATGAAGGTTTAAATTAATTACTCGAATTTGCCTACTTTCAGCACAATGAGCTGTCCATTTCCCATTGATTGTGCCGTGGCTGCTGCTTCAAGGTTTAACACCGTAATGTAAATTACTTCAAGTCTGGATTATTGTGAGGTCAATAACTCTGATAAATAGATCACGGGCAAGAAACATATCGTTTTTAATCAAATCAATTATAGTACAAACTTCTGCAGATGCACAATCGAGAGCATCCTGGCGGGCTGTATCACCGCCTGGTACGGCAACTGCTCCGCCCACAACCGTAAGGCTCTCCAGAGGGTAGTGAGGTCTGCACAACGCATCACCGGGGGCAAACTACCTGCCCTCCAGGACACCTACACCACCCGATGTTACAGGAAGGCCATAAAGATCATCAAGGACATCAACCACCCGAGCCACTGCCTGTTCACCCCGCTATCATCCAGAAGGCGAGGTCAGTACAGGTGCATCAAAGCTGGGACCGAGAGACTGAAAAACAGCTTCTATCTCAAGGCCATCAGACTGTTAAACAGCCACCACTAACATTGAGTGGCTGCTGCCAACACACTGACTCAACTCCAGCCACTTTAATAATGGGAATTGATGGGAAATGATGTAAAATATATCACTAGCCACTTTAAACAATGCTACCTAATATAATGTTTACATACCCTACATTATTCATCTCATATGTATATGTATATACTGTACTCTATATCATCTACTGCATCCTTATGTAATAAATGTATCACTAGCCACTTTAACTATGCCACTTTGTTTACATACTCATCTCATATGTATATACTGTACTCAAAACCATCTACTGCATCTTGCCTATGCTGCTCTGTACCATCACTCATCCATATATCTTTATGTACATATTCTTTATCCCCTTACACTGTGTATAAGACAGTAGTTTTGGAATTGTTAGTTAGATTACTTGTTGGTTATTACTGCATTGTCGGAACTAGAAGAACAAGCATTTCGCTACACTCGCATTAACATCTGCTAACCATGTGTATGTGACAAATAAAATTGGATTTGATTTGATTTGATGTAGTAGTAGCAAGCTATCAAAGTTGACCTCCGGTTATTCTCTTCTTCACGCTCTCCTTCTCAAACTGAAAAGAAGATAGGCTATAGGCTAGTCCACACGCAAGATAAATCTTAAACCAAAAAATGCGTTATCAACAATTATTTTCAGAATCAACCTTGTACTCTTCTCCTGAACTGGCACACAAAGCGGCACAATTGAGTAGCACACAAACATGTTTTTGATCAGCAACAGCAGAGCAAGTCGGGGCTCAGAGTCGGCATAAACATTGCAGTGTGTAATGCAGCCTAGTTTAATTTACACCATCCCAGCAGCTATCTGAGAAATATAACTTTGCTCCCCGCTTCTCAGAGCATGCACTTCATAGCCTATAGGCTATTGATCCTTTGATTGAGACCACATTAAATAGCCTATAGGCACAATTGATATTGTGAGCCCAGCGGAGAATCAGAGACGAAGGGCGGCAACGGGCCACATTGATATGTAACCTAATAAGAAGCTAATTCTAACATACTGTGTAACGAAGACACTGGGAGTCAGGAAGCAGGTGCAGTTGGTGAGTTTAAGAATAATGAACGATACAGAGCGATACAAAACAAGAGAAGCATCTGGACATGAAAACAGAACCAATACTGCCTGAAGACACATCAGGGTAGTGATGAAGTCCAGGTGTGCCTCATGATGGGGCGCAGGTGTGCATGAGGGTTGCCAGGACCGGTGGTTAGTAAACCCGGCGACATCGAGCGCCAGAGTGAGGGTAGACGTGACACACTGAGAAATATTGAAATTTCATCAATTACAAATGACATGACTCTCCCCTGGCCTAGATTAAAAAAAACACTAAACCCTCCCCTTGACTGAAATTGAAAGAGCATGACCCTCCCCATTTTCCTTCAGGTAAACATTCTGTACGTTTCGATCCGTTCCCTGGGAGATTCTGGAGGGGCACCTGAGGCAGCGCTTTCTACCACCAACAACAAAACCCCAAATGATGGAAGAATGGTGTTAAATTCTTCCAATAGAGTTCCAGACACTTCTATAATCTATGCCAAGATGCATTAAAGACTTTCTGGCTCGTGGTGGCTCAACACCCAATTAACCCTGTACACTCGTAACCATATACAGGTTGAAAATGGCAGATTTGGGCAATGATAAGCGCCTAACTTGGAACACAATGCCTGTATAGTAACACGCAATACATGACATCAGAACTCTTTGCTTTACAGTGCTGTATGGGTTTTGACTGACAGCTGTTCTGAACTTGAGCACCTTATACAACAAGAAGTTGCCCACAACCTTCCTGCTAATTGGGTCACTTTTGCAAATTGTTTGTTCTCTGAGTGAGGGAAATGCTGTACATTTTAGAGGACTTGATGTATTTTGAAAGATGAGATGTTAAGGATTAAAATAAATACCGCTTTGATGTCATACAAGCAAGCCAAATGTGTACTTAACATTTTCATTGCATAAAACTCATGTCATATACAGTGTCAATGTTTATGATCACTGTGTTTAATGTACAGTGGCTTGTGAAAGTATTCACCCTCCTTGGCATTTTTCCTATTTTATTGCCTTACAACCTGGAATTAAAATAGATTTTTGGGGGGGTTTGTATCATTTGATTTACACAACACGCTTACCACTTTGAAGATGTAAAATATTTTTTATTGTGAAACAAACAAGAAATAAGACTGAAACTTGAGCGTACGTAACTCTGGGCTTTGAATAGACCATTCCAAGACATTTAAATGTTTCCCCTTAAAGCACTCAAGTGTTGCTTTAGCAGTATGCTCATTGTCCTGTTGGAAGGTGAACCTCCATCCCAGTCTCAAATCTCTGGAAGACTGACACAGGTTTCCCTAAAGAATTCCCCTGTATTTAGCACCATCCATCATTCTTTAAATTCTGACCAGTTTCCCTGACAATAAAAAACATCCCCACAGCATGATGCTGCCACCACCATGCTTCACTGTGGGGATGGTGTTATCGGGGTAATGAGAGGTGTTGTGTTTGCGCCAGACATAGTGTTTTCCTTGATGGTCAAAAAGCTCAATTTTAGTCTCATCTGAACAGAGTACTTTCTTCCATATGTTTGGGGAGTCTCACACATGCCTTTTGGCGAACACCAAACATGTTTTCTTATTTTTTCTTTAAGCAATGGCTCTTTCTGGCCAGTCTTCCATAAAGCCCAACTCTGCGGAGTGTACGGCTTAAAGTGGTCCTATGGACAGATACTCCAATCTCCTCTGTGGAGCTTTGCCTGTTTTTCTGACTCTTCAGCGTTATCTTTGGTCTCTTTGTTGCCTCTCCGATTAATGCCCTCCTTGCCTAGTCTGTGAGTTTTGGTGGGCGTTCCTCCCCCCGTCAGGTTTGTTGTGGTGCCATATTTTTTCCATTTTTTAATAATGAATTTAATGGTTCTCCATGGGATGTTCAAAGTTTATGATTTTTTTTTTTAACCCAACCCTGATCTGTACTTCTCCACAACTTTGTCCCTGACCTGTTTGCAGAGTTACTTGGTTTTATGGTGCCACTTGCTTGGTGGTGCCTCTTGCCTAGTGGTGTTGCAGACTCTGGGGCCTTTCAGAACAGGTATACTGAGATCATGCGACAGATCATTTGACACTTGGATTGCACACTAATTATGTGACTTCTTAAGGAAATTGGTTGCATCAGATCTTATTTAGGGGCTTCATTACAAAGGGGGTGAATACATATGCACACACAATTTTTCCGTTTTTATTAAAACATTTTGAAACAGGTTCTTTATTTCATTTCACTTCACCAATTTGGACTATTTTGTGTAAGTCCATTATATGAAATCTAAATAAAAAAATACATTTAAATTACAAGTTGTAATGCAACAAAATAGTAAAAACACCAAGCGGGATGAATACTTTTGCAAGGCACTGTACAGTTACAGGATATCCTGGGTTGTTCTGAACAGAATGAGTCTGTCTATTGTGAAGTGAATTTGAAGTGGAACACACACCTGAATGCACGCAAGACTCCTTTCTATGCGCACCAAAATTACGATCTGTTTCTCTAAATTGCCCTGTGAATGCCTAACACTGTAAGATCCTATTTTACAACTTAGCTTGTAATGTTGGCAATAGAGCAAGCCTTCAAATGATGCCTACCTGACCCAGATTGCGATTTATAATGGGCCATTTTTGGATTGTGTAAACAACAACAGTAATCATGTGATGGCGGGGATGCAGGGCTGTGTTCCAAACAAAACAACAACTACCAAACTAAAACAACTTGCTCAATGATCCTCAATGGCACAGCTAGGCTAGATAAAAAAATAACCTTATAGTTGAACAATCAATCAATTAAATCAGATGTCACAAAGTGCTATACAGAAACCCAGCCTAAAACCCCAAACAGCAAGCAAAACAGATTTTCCCCCAACATCAGACACCCCCCTAACTTCGGACAGTCTCTAGCGGTTGGAGGACTAAATCACCTCAAGCTCAACATTTAAAAGCCCTGGAAAATAATGGTATGTTTTGCGACTAAAGACACCCTTCTAGTCAGCTGACCAATGATTTTCATTGCAGTTTATGTAAGTTAAGTTAGGTTTTGAGAGTTTTCAAAAAAAGTGACATATATATATATATATATATACACACACACACACACACATCTTGTGGGACATGCTGTATTTTGTCAAATTCGACTGCTCAACAGACCACACATAATTTACTATCCAACTGTTTACCTAAATGATTCATACTCATTCATATGTTATAGTTTTAAACTTAGCTAATTTCTCAAAACATAAGATTAATCTGTAAAACAAATCATGAGACATTATTTGGTTACAACACTGAAGATGTTGGTGAAGAACCATTTTTAAGAGTCTACAGGAGGGCGCACCGGGCTACGCAATGAAAAGTCGACAGGCAAGTCATTTATTTTTTTACTGGAAATATCTAGTAAACACTTCGGATACAAGGTTGGTTTGTCTTTTTTGAACAAAATTAAACGGATATATCGTGTAATTGAACAAAATAGTAAGGTGGCCAATAACTGGGGGCCGTTTGTGTAAGTCCATTATGTGAAATCTAAATAAAAATCCATTTAAATTACAGGTTGTAATGCAACAAAACAGGAAAAACACCAAGGGGGATGAATACTTTTGCAAGGCACTGTACAGTTACAGGATGACATGGCGTCAACATTTAAATGCCCTGGAAAATAATGGTATGTTTTGCGACTAAAGACACCCTTCTAGTCAGCAGACCAATGATTTTCATTGCAGTTTATGTAAGTTAAGTTAGGTTTTGAGAGTTTTCAAAAAAAGTTATATCTACACACATCTTGTGGGACATGTTGTATATTGTAAAATTCGACTGCGCAACAGACCACACATCAAAATAGTAAGGTGGCCAATAACTGGCGGGATTTATTTTTTTTCTAAACTGCTTATCAAAAAGCTGATAGTCAGTAGTATTTCCACTGAAATGTCAAACATGCTAATTGCTAACCCGTTAGCTAACATTTTTACGACACCAATAATCACAAAACATTGATGGCTTGATCACAAGATAACACTGTTGAAGGTAATATATTTCTTAAACGCCGTTGAATATGCCGATAATAAGGGGTGCTACGCACAGTAGCTAGGAAAAACTCCCTAGAAAGGCAGGAACCTAGGAAGAAACCTAGAGAGGAACCAGGCTCTGAGGGGTGGCTAGTCCTTTTCTGGCTGTGCTGGGTGGAGATTATAAGAGTACATGGCCATTAAGGCCAGATTGTTCTTCAAGATGTTCAAATGTTCAGGGTCAAACAACAATCACAGTGGTTGTGGAGGGTGCCACAGACCAGTGCCTCAGGAGTAATCACTCTTCTTTGAGTCATAAAAGTGCATTTACATTACTTAGTAACTGTGCACACTTCATGGGTGTGTGGCCACTTGGAGACACCAGTTCGTCCGCTTACTCATAATTTTTTCTTATGTTGCACCTACTCCACATTTTCCAGGAATAATCTTATAATATGACTGAATGTATCCAGACTATATTCAGATTTTGTTATTAGCAAGTGACAGTGAAAATTACTGTAAATATAAAATGTACATAAAATCAAGTGTAATGTTTGGATTCAGTCTTGTGCCAGGTGAACTGTTGTGTCCTTAACTTTGGTCTAATAATTTCCCCATAATCTCCAAACTGTTCCCTTACAATTGCTACCATGCTTATGTATTTCATATTTATTCTGTAAGAAACATTTCTATTCAGCCCTATCCATATAGGCCAATTCCTACAAGTGGGGTTAAGGCTTAAGACACTTTATGTTGGTGTTTCCTTTATTTTGGCAGTTACCTGTAGGTACGATAGTAGTGGAGGTGATGGGACTTTAAAGGGGGCAAGTGTCAACTTGGTCACAGCAGGTGTGTAAGAGAAGGTCACGTGACACCTAACTAATTTAAAAAATAGAACATGGAAAGAATGGTACAGTTGAAGTCAGAAGTTTTGTCGTGGCAGAATCCTTTAGGTAAAATTTATAAATACGATGTTTTATTAATTTTCATAAGCATGCTTATGTGGGAAGTTACTTGGGCCCAGAGAGGGGAGAGGTCGGGTTAGTCTTATCTGTGAATGTGTCTGTAAACTATTCCTAAACCATGTGAAGGGATGGTGTGATTAATGGGGAACCAGTTAGGTTGGCTCCACAATGTCTGTGTGCCAGTCAAGTCTCTCTGTAAGCTTGTCCAGGAGGGGGTGTATTTGATATATGCCATTGTATGAGGTAATGTTTTTGGTTCTAAGTGGTACCAAGAACGAGATAAGAGCTTTCGTTTAGGAGACCAAACTGAACGGTAATTTATAGCCAATGCTGTCTGGCTATGGGATACTCCTCTCTGAAGTAAAGTCTTTCTTTGTATAATGTTCCTAAGATCTGTTATTCGTCATGTGAGTTTTGATGGGTGTGTCTTGACTATAAATGATACTAAGGACTGTTTTGTAAGCACTCTCAGAGAATTCATTTATAGACACAGAATTGATCTGAGAGTCACAGGGCTATGGTGAAGCTCATATAATTAAAAATGGACTTTATGATAACTCTGACTTGTGTGTGGTTTGCTCTCTCATGATTTGGTAATACAGGAAATTTCCACGACAGTTTACATAAACTAAGGTTGGAGTCATTAAAACTTGTTCTTCAACCACTACACAAATTTCTTGTTAACAAACTATAGATTTGGCAAGTCGGTTAGGACATCTACTTTTAGCATGACAAATACTTTTTCCAACAATTGTTTACAGACAGATTATTCTACTTATAATTCACTGTATCACAATTCCAGTGGGTCAGAAGTTTACATACACTAAGTTGACTGTGCCTTTAAACAGCTTGGAAAATTCCAGAAAATTATGTCATGGCTTTAGAAGCTTCTGATAGGCTAATTGACATCATTTGAGTCAATTGGAGGTGTGGATGTATTTCAAGGCCTACCTTCAAACTCAGTGCCTCTTTGACATTATAGGAAAATCAAAATAAAATAATTGTAGACCTCCACAAGTCTGGTTCATCCTTGGGAGCAATTTCCAAGCGTCTGAAGGTACCACGTTCATCTGTACAAACAATAGTACGTAAGTATAAACACCATGGGACCACACAGCCATCATACCACTCAGGAAGGAGACAGAAGGAGCAAATCAATCCCAGAACAGCAGCAAAGGACCTTGTGAAGATGCTGGAAGAAACGGGTACAAAAGTATCTATATCAACAGTAAAACAAGTCCTATAACGACATAACCTGAAAGGCCGCTCAGCAAGGAAGAAGCCACTGCTCCAAAACCGTCATAAAAAGTCAGACTTCGGTTTGGGTCTTCCAAATGGACAGCATCTTGCCCAAGCCTCCCCCATTTCTACTTCACCCAAATCCAGATAGCTGATGTTCTGAAAGAGATGCACAATTTGGACCCCTACAAATCAGCAGGGCCAGACAATCTGCACCCTCTCCTTTTAAAATTATCAGTCTAAAATGTTGCAACCCCTATTACTAGCCTGTTCCACCTCTCTTTCGTATCGTCTGAGATCCCCAAAGATTGTAAAGCTGCCATGGTCATCCCCCTCGTCAAAGGGGGAGACACTATAGACCCAAACTGCTACAGACCTACATCTACCCTACCCTGCCTTTCTAAGTTCTGCGAAAGCCAAGTTAACAAACAGATCACCGACCATTTCGAATCCCACCGTACCTTTGCTAGGTAAAGTCTTGCCTAAGCTCAGCTCACTGGTCACCATAGCAGCACCCACCCGTTGCACACGCTCCAGCAGGTATATTTCACTGGTCACCCCCAAAGCCAATTCCTCCTTTGAACGCCTTTCCTTCCAGTTCAATGCTGCCAATGACTGGAACGAATTGCAAAAATCGCTGAAGCTGGAGACCCATATCTCCCTCACTAACTTTAAGCACCAGCTGTCAGAGCAGCTCACAGATCACTGTACCTGTACATAGCCCATCTGTAAATAGCCTTTCCAACTTCCTCATCCACATACTGTTATTTTATTTCTCTATTTTGCACCCCAGTATCTCTACTTGCATATTCATCTTTTGCACATCTATCACTCCCGTGTTAAATTGCTAATTATTTCGCCATTACGGCCTATTTATTGCCTACCCCCTTATCTTACCTCATTTGCACACACTTTACAGTATATAGACTTTTTCTCTATTGTGTTATTGACTGTATGTTTGGTTATTCCATGTGTAACTCTGTGTTGTTTGTGTCACACTGCTTTGCTTTATCTTGGCCAGGTCGCAGTTGTAAATGAGAAATTGTTCTCAACTGGCCTATCTGGTTAAATAAAGGTGAAATAAATTAAAATAAATACTTCCAAAGTTGTGGCAAAATGGCTTAAGGACAACAAAGTCAAGGTATTGGAGTGACCATTACAAAGCCCTTACCTAAATCCTATAGACAATTTGTGGGCAGAACTGAAAAAGTGTTTCTGAGCAAGGAGGCCCATAATCCTGACTCAGTTACACCAGCTCTGTCAGGAGGAATGGGCCAAAATCCACCCAATTTATTGTGGGAAGCTTGTGGAAGGCTACCCGAAAAGTTTGACCCAAGTGAAGCAATTTAAAGGCAATGCTACCAAATAGTAATTGCGGTGTATGTAAACTTCTGACCAACTGGGAATGTGATGAAAGAAATGAAAATTTTATTAATCTGACATTTCACATTCTTAAAATAAAGTGGTGATCCTAACTGACCTAAAACAGGGAATTTTCCCCAGGATTAAATGTCAGGAATTGTGAAAAACTGAGTTGAAATGTATTTGGCTAAGGTGTATGTAAACTTCCGACTTCAACTGTATATCATAACGTGGTTTTAAGTGGCCAGTGAAAGGGCATGCTTTTGCTGATGCCACTGAGATGATGCTCATGAATAACATGAGGCAACAAACATTAACATTATGACAACAAACATGACTGACGCCATTGTGCTTCAAGTCACCAAGGGGACAAGGTCTTATGGCACCGGGAACATCTCTCACTCATCCACAGCTCCTGTGCTCTGATAATCGTAATTTACGTTGAGATTCAAACATTCACATGTGGATAACTCTACACATTTGTATTCAAATATTCACACAGAGGCCCACATTTTGCTTATGTTGGTATTCAAACATTCACACAGTGATTTAATCCAGTTCTACAAGAGGCCCATGCCCCCATCATTCCGGCCCCACATAAATAAGGGTTGGAGGGTTTTCAAAGTGAGCACACCAACCCACAAAACACAAAATGTGAATCTCTTTTCCTCTCTACTAATTAGGCACTCCAACCAATAACAGTTTTACTGCAATGTGCTATAAGAAGTGGGCAAAGGCCCTTTGTAGAACAGAATGGAAAAGGAATAAAAACAAGCCAAATGTATTTAAGTGAACTATATTTCATAAATATGAGAAAAAAGGCCTAGTTTCTTATTGAAACTCAATAAAACAACCTTTGAGAAACAGACTGCATTTTTCAAAGCCTTTATCTTATCCATTAAAAATTGATTACGCAATAAGGAGACCAGATATTGGAAATTAAAATTGGGGAGCAAACAAGTCGGGTACAGTGATAGACATCATTTTTACATGCTCATCCGATTGGATACAGCATTTCATTATTGAAACATCAGCCTCAATTTAACTTCTGAGTTGCTTTTGTCTTTCTGAGGGCTAATCCAGGGATAGCTCTAGCCGGGGACAAGCCACCAAAATCAGGGTCACCTTATTGTACAACCAAGTTACAATCTGGACCGAAAAAGAAAAACATCAGATAAAATATATCCCTGTTTCAGTCTATTTGGGGCAATTGAATCCTGTTGTATGTCTGGGGGTCACGATTGACTACAGCCACTCCATCCGCTTGGCAGGATAACGAAGTCCAAAGTGGGACAAGGGCTGGTCTTGAGTTAGGAAACAATGTTGTTGTTCTGTGGTCCATGTGTGTGTGGTGGGGGGAGGGGGCGACGACATGTTGAGGAGCATTGGGAGTGCTTCCCCTCCTGAATGCCTGGCTAGTAGACACTCGAAGCCTCTCGCAGAGTGCTTTCCTAAAAGTAGCTCCACAATAGGCAGTGAAACCCAGGACGCCTCTCCAGGGCTCACTTCACGAGGGAGAAAAAACAGATCCATTTCTCTGTCTAACGCAGACCCCAGTGCCAGTGCCAGTGCATGTGCCAGTGCATGTGCCAAACGTATTAAACATCAACAGAATGAGCTGACAAGAGCCACGCTGTAAAAGTACTCTTGTCCTCAACAACAACCTCTTGCATGGAGAATGCAGCCGCTTCGATGAATATAAACTTGTTTCCCTTTTAGAAAACAGGAATCCTTGACAAAGCTGTGAATATTCACGCTGGTGAGCTCCAAAAGTATTGGGACAGTGACACGTTTTGTTGTTTTTCTGGCTCTGTACTCCAGCACTGATACAATAACAATGACTATGAGGTTAAAGTGCAGACTGTCAGCTTTAATTCGAGGGTATTTTCTTCCATATCGGGTGAACCATTTATAAATTATAGCACTTTTTGTACATTTTAGGGGACCAAAAGTATTGGGGGGAATTAACTTATATGTGCATTAAAGTAGTCAAAAGTTAAGTATTTGGTCCGATATTCCTAGCGCACAATAACTACATCAAGCTTGTGACTCTTCAAATTTGTTGGATGCATTTGCAGTTTGTTTTGTTTGTGTTTCAGATTATTCTGTGCCCAATAGAAATTAATGGTAAATAATGTATTGTTTCATTTTGGAGTCACTTTTATTGTAAATAAGAATAGAATATGTTTCTAAACACTTCTACATTAATGCGGGTGCTAACATGATTATAGAAAATCCTGAATGAATCATGAGTAATGATGAGTGAGAAAGTTAGACATAAATATCACAAGCTTTATGTATTTATTTGTGTGCAAGGAATATGGCACCAAATACTCAACTTTTGACAACTTTAATACACATAAGTGAATTTGTCCCAATACCTTTGTCCCAATACCTTTGGGACATGTCTAAAAAGGCTGCAATTTCTAAACGGTTCAGCCGATATGGATGAAAATACCCTCAATCTGCACTTTAACCTCATTGTCATTGCATCATTTCAAACCCAAAGTACTGGAGTACAGAGCCAAAACAACAACACAATAATTATTCAATGTCCCAATACGTTTGGAGCTCACTGTAGCTGGAGGCTGAAGAAAAGTACTGTTTGTACTTTTCCTAACTCCTGGTTTGAATAGATATGGAGATCAACATAAGTCAAGTCATTGGTAATATAAAGTATAAATAACAATTGTATAATCCACCCTCAGGTCCACCCACTCTAAATTCTTCACCAATCAGAAAAAGGTAGCGCTAAAGTTCTAGGCCAATGAGGTGTCTGAATGAACAACAAGACAATAATGACAGCTTCTCTGAAAGTTGGCTCTGAAAAAGGCAGTTATTTTGTAGTAATCTTAGTGGAAAATCAGGGAGAATGAATAGTAACAACACAAAGTAGAGAAAACAACACTTCATACATAGTCAATTCCCCAGTCCCAATAAACCACTACACTGTAAACTGAAAGCCCTCCTGGAGATGAGGGTTTTCCATTAATTACTCACTATTGAAAGAAAATCCTGTACTGATACACTGTTCAGATAGTTTTCAAAACATTGGCTGAGGATAGCCAAAACATGAGATTTGCGATGTCTGGCATGATAACATCTCTAATCCTGTCAGGTGTGAACTTTGAACTCTCCCGTCAGACGACATGGGAGGTGAGAAGAGACAGGTGCATGGGGCCAGCCAGATCCTCCCTGAATGTGCTCTGTTCACACATACATGCGGACTCACCCCAGACCCAAACACATCACCTACACAGATCACTTCACCCACACACAACCCATACAGGAAACCCCAGCTCAGCCCGACCTGTGACCCGCAACACATGGTATATGTAGGGGGCAGAGTGAGCTAGCATGTTTAACCAGAAACATGAGCCATTTCCCTGGGCCGGGCTCTCTAATAAATAAACATGGCCACGGCTGTTAAACTCTGAGCAGCCACGTCTGTATTGGACCGCACCTTCGACAGGTCCTTTTATGTGAAAAATTTAGTTTAGCTCTGCGTCCTACTACCAACGTGGAGTTGACCAGAAGATCCCACTAGACTGTGCTTTAACTGCAGCCAGTAGGACATGTTTGTACAATAATACCACAAAATGGTGCATGAAGCGGGAGAGGTCCTCCCCTCTCTTAAATCAGATGCACCTGCTGTAAGGTGCTGTAATCCATTTTAGTGCGGCTAGTGTCTCTGTTTAGTGGGAGGGCAGGTTCCTCTCTTAAACCCAAATCTTTTTTGTGTGACTGTTCCTGCCCATCAGTGTTTTGTTACTTGTCGTGTTTTACGTTTTTGTGTGGACCCCAGGAAGAATAGCTGCTGCTTTGGCAAGAGCTAATGAGGATCCGAATAAACCAATAATAAACCCTTAATCTCCATTGAGCCCGTCAGGAAAGATTTGCTTTAGCTAGACAGGAAGTGAAAGGATAAAACCACACTGACTATATGACGTCCGATCAAAGAGCTGCACCACATCAACCCACTAAACACTGATACAACTCATGGTTAGGAGAGAGAGGAGACAGGAGAGTGGGCTGAATATACACAAAATAATTCAAAGTGCCACACAAACCCGGAAAAAGACTGGAGATTGTTGGTGATACATACAGTATAAGGAGATGTGTGCCTTTGTAAATATATTGAATGCCTCGAGCAATGACGCAAGACAGATAAGAGATTGTAAGACTGGCCTTGGGAGTCTGTAGAAATTAAAAACTTCTTGCATGGAGCGCTAGCGTATGCATGTACACAAAAACAAATCCACACACACACACACATACTGTTGAGTCAATATTACTTTGACCTTCGATTGACACTCACAGAGACAATAACAAATATTCCACATGAGTTTGTGTCAATAAACCGTACAGACAAAACACTCCCAAGGGTTCTTCAAACACATACACACATCTCGCTCCAGATATTACGCTCCACCATGCCAACAAACTTACAGTGCCTTGCGAAAGTATTCGGCCCCTTAGAACTTTGCGACCTTTTGCCACATTTCAGGCTTCAAACATAAAGATATAAAACTGTATTTTTTTGTGAAGAATCAACAACAAGTGGGACACAATCATGAAGTGGAACGACATTTATTGAATATTTCAAACCTTTTTAACAAATCAAAAACTGAAAAATTGGGCGTGCAAAATTATTCAGCCCCCTTAAGTTAATACTTTGTAGCGCCACCTTTTGCTGCGATTACAGCTGTAAGTCGCTTGGGGTATGTCTCTATCAGTTTTGCACATCGAGAGACTGACATTTTTTCCCATTCCTCCTTGCAAAACAGCTCGAGCTCAGTGAGGTTGGATGGAGAGCATTTGTGAACAGCAGTTTTCAGTTCTTTCCACAGATTCTCGATTGGATTCAGGTCTGGACTTTGACTTGGCCATTCTAACACCTGGATATGTTTATTTTTGAACCATTCCATTGTAGATTTTGCTTTATGTTTTGGATCATTGTCTTGTTGGAAGACAAATCTCCGTCCCAGTCTCAGGTCTTTTGCAGACTCCATCAGGTTTTCTTCCAGAATGGTCCTGTATTTGGCTCCATCCATCTTCCCCATCAATTTTAACCATCTTCCCTGTCCCTGCTGAAGAAAAGCAGGCCCAAACCATGATGCTGCCACCACCATGTTTGACAGTGGGGATGGTGTGTTCAGCTGTGTTGCTTTTACGCCAAACATAACGTTTTACATTGTTGCCAAAAAGTTCAATTTTGGTTTCATCTGACCAGAGCACCTTCTTCCACATGTTTGGTGTGTCTCCCAGGTGGCTTGTGGCAAACTTTAAACAACACTTTTTATGGATATCTTTAAGAAATGGCTTTCTTCTTGCCACTCTTCCATAAAGGCCAGATTTGTGCAATATACGACTGATTGTTGTCCTATGGACAGAGTCTTCCACCTCAGCTGTAGATCTCTGCAGTTCATCCAGAGTGATCATGGGCCTCTTGGCTGCATCTCTGATCAGTCTTCTCCTTGTATGAGCTGAAAGTTTAGAGGGACGGCCAGGTCTTGGTAGATTTGCAGTGGTCTGATACTCCTTCCATTTCAATATTATCACTTGCACAGTGCTCCTTGGGATGTTTAAAGCTTGGGAAATCTTTTTGTATCCAAATCCGGCTTTAAACTTCTTCACAACAGTATCTCGGACCTGCCTGGTGTGGTCCTTGTTCTTCATGATGCTCTCTGCGCTTTTGACCTCTGAGACTATCACAGTGCAGGTGCATTTATACGGAGACTTGATTACACACAGGTGGATTGTATTTATCATCATTAGTCATTTAGGTCAACATTGGATCATTCAGAGATCCTCACTGAACTTCTGGAGAGAGTTTGCTGCACTGAAAGTAAAGGGGCTGAATAATTTTGCACGCCCAATTTTTCAGTTTTTGATTTGTTAAAAAAGTTTGAAATATCCAATAAATGTCGTTCCACTTCATGATTGTGTCCCACTTGTTGTTGATTCTTCACAAAAAAATACAGTTTTATATCTTTATGTTTGAAGCCTGAAATGTGGCAAAAGGTCGCAAAGTTCAAGGGGGCCGAATACTTTCGCAAGGCACTGTAGCTTCATTCATTATTGCTCTTTTCTAATAAAACAGGGGCTGGCTGCATTTTGACACAGCTACTCAGAGCCATTGTCTGGATGAGCGGTCCATTTTCAAGGTCTAGAACCACAGAGAATGGAAAGGGTTGTGTTTTGGGCAGACAAAGGCTGTTCTGCACTGCTCCTTTGGGGGAGAAGAATCCATGGAAAGGTGGTTCTGTCTTTGCATGTGAACAGTCCAAAGTTGGAGCAGACAGCTGCAAACGCGAGGCGTGTGGGATATGAGCCCCTCCGCTGCCAGGCCCGCTCAGCCAGGCAAACCCCCACGGTGCCCGGCTCTCTCCTACAGCTCAGCCAGCATTCCAGTATTTGCTTTTCAACAACGAGGGAGCGAGAGAGAAGAGCACAAACAAATTCAGTACCAAAACAAAAGGGAAACAAAAGCAGCCACGTCCAGCTGAGACCTTGGGGGAATTTGCTCTCTCCAACTAACAGTCCAGCGCTCCAAATGGCTCACAATGGCCAATTAGGCTGAGAGGATTACTCTCTCTGACCACTCTCTCTCTCACTCTGCCGTATGGACATCGCTGTCCTCAAGGGACACACTCATGTCTGAGAAGAACAGCAGAAATTAAGAACACAGAAACAGAATGAGAGAGACTATATGCTTTCATAATGAGGACAATGTGTAATATACTGTAGTATCTAACTGTGTGTGACAGCCATGGTTATTTTGTCTTCATTCTTATTCCTATTTGTTTTTTCAATTTTTTTTGAAATTAGGTTCAGTTTCAGTTAGTTTTCCGACTTAATTTACTGTTTTTATTCCGTTTTAGTTTGATAAATACATTTCAGTTTCCTTTTTATAGTATTTACTTCTAGTGTTAAGGACAGAAAGTAGCATAGGAGGATAGGAGCCATTTATGTGATGTAAGTATACTGAACAAAAATAAAACGTAACATGCAACAATTTCAAAGATATTACTGAGTTACAGTTCATATTGGCCTTTTATTGTCCTCAGCACAAGATGCACCTGTGTAATGATCATGCTGTTTAATCAGCTTCTTGGTTTGCCACACCTGTCAGGTGGATGGATTATCTTGGGTTTGGCAGATGGCAAGAGAATGCTACCTGCCCGAATGCATCGTACCAACTGTAAAGTTTGGTGGACGGGGAATAATAGTCTGGGGCTGTTTTTCATGGTTTGGGCTAGGCCCCTTAGTTCCAGTGCAGAAAAATCTTAATGCTACACCATACAATGACATTCTAGACCATTGTGTGCTTCTAACTTTGTGGCAACAGTTTGGGGAAGGCCCTTTCCTGTCTCAGCATGACAATGCCCCCGTGCGCAAAGCAAGTCCATGCAGAAATGGGTTGTCGAGATTGGTGTGGAAGAACTTGACTGGCCTGCACAGAACCCTGACCTCAACTCCATTGAACACCTTTGGGATGAATTGGAACACCTCTGTCAAGCCCTAATCGCCCAACAGCAAGTCCCCGCAGCTGTGTTCCAACATCTAGTGGAAAGCCTTCCCAGAAGAGTGGAGGCTGTTATAGCAGCAAAGGGCGGACCAACCATATATTAATGCCCACCCATGATTTTGGAATGAGATGAGGTGTCCACATACTTTTGGTCATATAGTATACTACTTTGTGTCTGGCAGAGATGTTTACCTGTGTCCTAACTGAAGCAGGTACTTGTCCAGACATGTATACTGGAACATTGGTACATTGTGAAAACGCAACGCGTCTCTCTAGAGCAGTGAGCGGGGTGGGGGCCACCCCCCCAAAAAACTGAAATCTTCATGAGGGACCGCAGTGGCTCGCGGGTTTGGGGACCCACATCCATACCCACACATGCAGTCGTAGCCGGCCCTAGCCTTTTGGGGGCCCTAAGTAATTTGATTGTTTTAGAGTTCATTTCCTGCAATTCTACATATTTTGCAATGGGTTGGAGAAAAGATTTTGCAGTTGTATCACTCATTTCATGCAATTCTACAAATGTTGCTATAGGGTGGAAATGTTTTTTTGTTGTTGCAGTTTTTAATATGATATCTGTGTGAGAGTGATTAAAAAAAACCTATCCCCCATGGCCCCTGGTCGGTAATTTGGCCATGATTACTACAAGTTTAGCTCGCTGGCCACTAGACTAATTTCCCAATCTAAAAAATGTTAGCGACAGTTGCCCATCCCTGGTCTAGAGAGACTAGACAGCAAGTGATGATGCACAAGCTAGGCCTATTTAAAAACATTGTCATCTCCTGGCAGCATTTACCTGCCAGATTCAGCAACTTGAAAACCCGGCAGGTCCATACTACAGAGTTGCGAAAGTATTCGGCCCCCTTGAACTTTGCAACCTTTTGCCACATTTCAGGCTTCAAACATAAAGATATAAAACTGTATTTTTTTGTGAAGAATCAACAACAAGTGGGACACAATCATGAAGTGGAACGACATTTATTGGATATTTAAAACTTTTTTAACAAATCAAAAACTGAAAAATTGGGCGTGCAAAATTATTCAGCCCCCTTAAGTTAATACTTCGTAGCGCCACCTTTTGCTGCGATTACAGCTGTAAGTCGCTTGGGGTATGTCTCTATCAGTTTTGCACATCGAGAGACTGACATTTTTTCCCATTCCTCCTTGCAAAACAGCTCGAGCTCAGTGAGGTTGGATGGAGAGCATTTGTGAACAGCAGTTTTCAGTTCTTTCCACAGATTCTCGATTGGATTCAGGTTTGGACTTTGACTTGGCCATTCTAACACCTGGATATGTTTATTTTTGAACCATTCCATTGTAGATTTTGCTTTATGTTTTGGATCATTGTCTTGTTGGAAGACAAATCTCCGTCCCAGTCTCAGGTCTTTTGCAGACTCCATCAGGTTTTCTTCCAGAATGGTCCTGTATTTGGCTCCATCCATATTCCCATCAATTTTAACCATCTTCCCTGTCCCTGCTGAAGAAAAGCAGGCCCAAACCATGACGCTGTCACAGCCATGTTTGACAGTGGGGATGGTGTGTTCAGGGTGATGAGCTGTGTTGCTTTTACGCCAAACATAGCGTTTTGCATTGTTGCCAAAAAGTTCAATTTTGGTTTCATCTGACCAGAGCACCTTCTTCCACATGTTTGGTGTGTCTCCCAGGTGGCTTGTGGCAAACTTTAAACAACACTTTTTCTGGATATCTTTAAGAAATGGCTTTCTTCTTGCCACTCTTCCATAAAGGCCAGATTTGTGCAATATACGACTGATTGTTGTCCTATGGACAGAGTCTCCCACCTCAGTTGTAGATCTCGGCAGTTCATCCAGAGTGATCATGGGCCTCTTGGCTGCATCTCTGATCAGTCTTCTCCTTGTCTGAGCTGAAAGTTTAGAGGGACGGCCAGGTCTTGGTAGATTTGCAGTGGTCTGATACTCCTTCCATTTCAATATTATCGCTTGCACAGTGCTCCTTGGGATGTTTAAAGCTTGGGAAATCTTTTTGTATCCAAATCCGGCTTTAAACTTCTTCACAACAGTATCTCGGACCTGCCTGGTGTGTTCCTTGTTCTTCATGATGCTCTCTGCGCTTTTAACGGACCTCTGAGACTATCACAGTGCAGGTGCATTTATACAGAGACTTGATTACACACAGGTGGATTGTATTTATCATCATTAGTCATTTAGGTCAACATTGGATCATTCAGAGATCCTCACTGAACTTCTGGAGAGAGTTTGCTGCACTGAAAGTAAAGGGGCTGAATAATTTTGCACGCCCAATTTTTCTGTTTTTGATCTGTTAAAAAAGTTTGAAATATCCAATAAATGTCGTTCCACTTCATGATTGTGTCCCACTTGTTGTTGATTCTTCACAAAAAAATACAGTTTTATATCTTTATGTTTGAAGCCTGAAATGTGGCAAAAGGTCGCAAAGTTCAAGGGGGCCGAATACTTTCGCAAGGCACTGTAAGTTTTCAACTAAATTCATGCAAGCATTGAGGAGCAGGGTACAGAAGCAATCTTTACCCATTGAAGCCAGTGCAGCCAAGCCTGATTTCAAGCAATAACGATACACATACCTGTAGTTAAAACGTGTTGTATTATAACTGAATTACAGCTCCCGCCCAAATGTTGTGAATGACACATGTTAATACAGTATTCATTTCATAGTCAACAGTCATCTCCATTATACTCAAAAGTAATTTCAATTTCAACCAGTGAATGCTAGCAATGCCTAGCAATTCTACCCGGGATAAACAAATAAGGACACCACAATAAAGTAAGTAAGTATACTATATACATGATCAGTTCCAGTACCATATTTCAACGAGCAGGGATACTGGAACAATAGAGGTAGGTATGTATAGGTTTGACTCGGCATCAGGATATGATAAACAGAGTAGCAGCAGAGTGTATAATGATTGCATGTGAGTGGGTGTGTGTGTGAAGAGTCAGTATAAATGTATGTGCATACTATGTGTGTGACCAAACTATGGAGTGAGTGTTTGTATGTGTAATGAAGTATCAGTGTGCAGAGTGTGTAGGGCCCTGTGAGTGTGCATAGAGACGGCGCAAAAAAAATGAATAAATACAAAGGTCAACTCAGATAGTCCGTGTAGCCATTTTGTTAGCTATGGCATGGAGATAAAAGCTCCTCAGGAGCCTGTTGGTGTCCGACTTGATGCACCGGTACCGCTTGGAGTTGGCGGTCCTGGATGGCAAGGAGCTTGGCCCCAGTGATGTACTGGGCTGTCTGCACCACCCTCTGTAGCTCCATGCGATCGAGGGCAGTGATATTGCCATACCAAGCAGTGATGCAGCCAGTCAAGACGCTCTCAGTGGTACAGCTGTAGAATATTTTGAGGATTTGAGGGCCAATGGCAAATCTGTTCAACCTCCTGAAGGGGAAGAGGCGCTGTCACACCTTAATGACTGTGCGTGAGCCTGAACAATTTTCAATTCTTAGTGATTTGGACACAACTTGACGCTCTCAACCTGCTCCATTGCATCCCCATCGATGTGGATGGGGGCGTGCTCCCCCCCTTTCCTGTAGTCCACGAACAGTTCCTTGGTCTTACTGACATTTAGTTTGTTAACAAACTATAGTTTTGGCAAGTCGGTTAGGACATCTACTTTGTTCATGACACAAGTAATTGTTGCAACAATTGTTTCACTTATAATTCACTGTATCACAATTCCAGTGGGTCAGAAGTTTACATACACTAAGTTGACTGTGCCTTTAAACAGCTTGGAAAATTCCAGAACATTATGTCATGGCTTTAGAAGCTTCTGAGGTGTACCTGTGGATGTACAGTGGGGCAAAAAAGTATTTAGTCAGCCACCAATTGTGCAAGTTCTCCCACTTAAAAAGATGAGAGGCCTGTAATTTTCATCATAGGTACACTTCAACTATGACAGACAAAATGAAAATACCAGCAACAGTGTGTGAAAACCTTGTGAAGACTTACAGAAAATGTTTGACCTCTGTCATTGCCAACAAAGGGTATATAACAAAGTATTGAGATAAACTTTTGTTATTGACCAAATACATATTTTCCACCATAATTTGCAAATAAATTCATTAAAAATCCTACAATGTGATTTTCTGGATTTTTTTTTCTCATTTTGTCTGACATCAGTCAGGAAGTTAAAGCTTGGTTGCAAATGGGTCTTCCAAATGGACAATGACCCCAAACATACTTCCAAAGTTGTGGCAAAATGGCTTAAGGACAACAAAGTCAAGGTATTGGAGTGGCCATCACAAAGCTCTGACCTCAATCCTATAGAAAATGTGTGGGCAGAACTGAAAAAGTGTGTGTGAGCAAGGTGACCTGCAAACCTGATTCAGTTACACGAGCTTTGTCAGGAGGAATGGGACAAAATTCACCTAACTTATTGTGGGAGGAATTATTGAGTAGCTTGGATGAATAAGGTGCCCAGAGTAAACTGCCTGCTACTCAGGCCCAGAAGCTAAGATATGCACATTATTAGTGGATAGAAAACACTCTGAAGTTTCTAAAACTGCTTGAATGATGTATGTGAGTATAACAGAACTCATATGGCAGGCAAAAACCTGAGGAAAAAATCCAACCAGGAAGTGGGAAATCTGCGGTTTGTAGTTTTTCAACTCATTGCCTATCGAATATACAGTGTCTATTGGGTCATATTGCACTACCTGAGGCTTCCATGCGATGTCAACAGTCTTTAGAACTTTGTTTCAGGTTTCTACTATGAAGGAGGGGGTAATGAGAGCTCTTTCAATCAGGTGTCTGGCATGAGCTGATCACGCGCGCTCCCGTGAGAGCGTCCTGCCATTGCATTTCTAAAGACAAAGGAATTCTCCAGTTGAAACATTATTGAAGATTTATGTTAAAAACATCCTAAAGATTGATTCTCTACATTGTTTGACATGTTTCTACGAACTGTAATAGAATTTGACTTTTCATCTGACCTGCGCATCGTGAATTTGGATTTGTGATTTCAAGGCGCGAACAAAAAGGAGGTATTTGGACATAAATTATGGACTTTATCGAACAAAACAGACATTTATTGTGGAACTGGGATTCCTGGGAGTGCATTCTGATGAAGATCATCAAAAGGTAAGTGAATATTTATAACGCTATTTCTGACTTCACAACATGGCGGATATCTGTATGGCTTGTTTTTGTGTTTGAGCGCCGTACTCAGATTATTGCATGGTGTGCTTTTCGGTAAAGCTTTTTTGAAATCTGACACAGCGGTTGCATTAAGGAGAAGTTTATCTAAAGTTCCATGCATAACACTTGTATTTTCATCAACATTTATGATGAGTATTTCTGCAATGCAGTATTTCTGATGTGGCTCTCTGCAAAATCACCGGATGTTTTGGAAGCAAAACATTACTGAACGTAAAGTGCCAATGTAAACTGACATTTTTGGGTATAAATGTGAACTTTGTCGAACAAAACATACATGTATTGTGTAACATGAAGTCCTATGAGTGTCATCTGATGAAGATCATCAAAGGTTAGTTAATAATTTCTCTCTTTCTGCTTTTTGTGACTCCTCTCTTTGGCTCGAAAAATGGCGGTGTTTTTCTGTGACTAGGTACTGACCTAACATAATCGTTTGGTGTGCTTTCGTCGTAAAGCCTTTTTGAAATCAGACACTGTGGTGGGATTAACAACAAGTTTGTCTTTAAAATGGTGTAAAATACTTGTATGTTTGAGGAATTTTATTTATGAGATTTCACTGGCTGTTGTCATATCGATCCCGGTAGTGGGATCTAAGCCATAAGAAGTTTTAATAAAAGGCAATGCTACCAAATACTAATTGAGTGTATGTAAACTTCTGACCCACTGGGAATGTGATGAATGAAATAAAAGTTTAAATAAATAATTATCTCTACTATTATTCTGACATTTCACATTCTTAAAATAAAGTGGTGATCCTAACTGACCTAAACCAGGGAATTTTTACTAGGATTAAATGTCAGAAATTGTAAAAAACTGAGATTAAATGTAGTTGGCTAAGGTGTATGTAAACTTCCGACTTCAACTGTAGTGTCCTGGTAGCATTACATAGTATTTTACATTAAATAGCATTACACAGATGTCTTAAAGAGAGCCAGAGAGAACAAGATGAGTGATAGGGATGGAGCCAGATTGAGGTGCCTTAAGAAAGTATTCATACCCTCTTGACTTATTTCACATTGTGTTACAGCCTGAATTCAAAATATATATTTTTTCTCACCCTGCTACACACAATACCCCATAATGACAAAGTGAACACATGTCTTAAGACATTTTTGCAAATTGATTGAAAATTAAATAAGACATTCACACCCCTGAGTCAATACTTTGGAGAAGCACTTTGGTGGCGAATACAGCGGTGAATCTTTTTGGGTAAGTATCAGAGCTTTGCACACATGGATTGTACAATATTTGCCCATTATTCTTTAAAAATTATTCAAACTCCGTCAAGTTCATTCTTGATCATCGCTTGACAGCCATTTTCAAGTCTTGCCATAGATTTTCAAGACGATTTAAGTAAAAAATTTAACTAGGCCACTCAGGAATATTCAATGTCGTCTTGGTAAGCAACTTCAGTGTAGATTTGGCCCTGTGTTTGAGGTTATTGTCCTGCTAAAAGGTGAATTTGTCTCCCAGTGTCTGTTGGAAAGCAGACTAAACCAGATTTTCCTCTAGGATTTTGCCTGTGCTTATACTGCAGGTGTATTCAGTTTCTTTTTATCCTGAAACTCCCTCCTCCTTGCCAATGACAAGCATACCCATAACTTGATGCAGCCACCATCGTGCTTGAGAATATCAGTGATGTGTTGGATTTGCCCCAAACATAATGCTTTTTATTCAGGACAAAAAGTACGTCCCTTTGCATTCTTTTTTGGAGTATTACTTAAGTGCTTTGTTGCAAACAGGATGCATGTTTTGTAATATATGTATTCTGTACCGTTTTCCTTATTTTCACTCTGTTATTTAGGTTAGTATTGTGGAGTAACTACAATGTTGTTGATCCACCCACAGTTCTCACATCAGAACCATTACACTCTTTAACTGTTTTAAAATCACAATTGGCCTCATGGTGAAATCCCTGAGCGGTTTCCTTTCTCTCCGGCAACTGAGTTATGAAGGACGCTTGTACCTTTGAAGTGAATGGGTGTATTGATACACCACCATCCAAAGCCAAATTAATAACTTCACCATGCTCAAAGGGAGGTCTGTTTTTTTTTTTTTTACACATCTACCAATCAGTGCCCTTTTTTGAGAGGCATTGAAAAATCTCCCTGGTCTTTGTGGTTTAATCTGTGCTTGAAATTCACTAGTCGATTGAGGGACCTTACAGATAATTGTATGTGTGGTGTACAAAAAAAATCAGGTTAACCACTATTATTGAACATGTGTCCATGCAACTTACTATGCGATTTGTGAAGCATATTTTTACTCCTGAACTTATTTAGGCTTGCCATAACAAAGGGGTTGAATACTTATTGACTCAAGACATCAACTTTATTAATTTCAAAAAATGTCTACAAGCAAAATTCCACTTTGACATTATGGGGTCAGTGACCCAAAATATTAATTTAATACATTTTAAATTCAGGCTATAACAGAACAAAATGTGGAAAAAGTAAAGGGGTGTAAATACTTTGATGTAAATTGGATTATACAATCATTCACACTTCTCTCCCTCCAATTACCATATCCCCTGCTGAAGCCAACAAAAACTCTACCTCTTCACCTACAAAGATGTCCTCAGTGCTGCCAGGTCCACCTACTTCACCAACATCATCAACATCTCCAAAAAGAACTAGGACTCTTCTCCACTGTCAGCAAACTACTTCCGCCCGGCAACGACACCGTCGCTACTCCCTCCATTGAACTCTGCAACTAATTTCTTCAGTTTTTCCAAGGACAAGATCACCAAAATAAACTTGTCACTGACTGATCAATCTTCCTCAGCTGCCCCTCCCCGTCAACCTCCCAACCGTCACCCATGAAAACACAGCTTTCCACATCGATGGGGATGCAGCTTTCCGAATTCACCCCCATTGACTCTCCTTCTATCACAAAACTACAACTTGCTACCTGGATCCCACTCCACACGGTTCTCATCAAAGCCTGCCTGCTCTCCGTCCATATATACAGAACATCCACCTCTCCCATGGAACTGTCCCCTCTAACTACAAAACAGCTGCAGTCACCCCTATCTTGAAAATGCGGGGACTGGACACCAACATCCTCAATAAATTTTGCCCCATTTCCAACCTTCCTTGCCAAAACTCGAACAGACTGTTGCCTCCCAATTACAAACCCACCTGATATGCAACAACCTATTCAAGCCCCTCTAGTTTGGTTTCCACCCCCTCCACAGTACTGAAACTGCACTCCTCAACGTTGTCGATGACCTCCTTACCTCTGCTGGTGCTGGTGCCCTCAACACCCTGATTCTCCTTGACCGGAGTGCCGCATTTGACAGTGAGCCATCAGATCCTCCTCACCAGGACACTCAGGCTTGAAGGTCTGGGTGTTGAGGGCACTGTATTCTCCTGGCCTCAATCGTACCTCATAAACCGGACCCACTACATCTCCCTCAATGGCCACACCTCAGACTCAGCTAGTTAGACAGGGTGTCCCCCAGGGATCTTACTATTCATCTACAATGCCCCCCTTGGTCAGATCCTCTGTCACGTAAACCTCGACTTCCCCTGCTATACCGATGGCACCCAGATCTACTTCAGCACCAAATCACTCCTCAACCCACATTGAATCATGCCTCTCTGCCATAAAAACATGGATGCAACAAAACTTCCTCAAGCAATACAGTGATAAAACAGAACTCCTCCTCATACTGCAGATACCAAATCCACCCTCACCCCCTCTCTCTCTCTGCACGTAACCTTTGCATCATCCTGGACTCCACCCTCTCCTTTGACCTCCACATAAGACAGACTGTCAAATCCTGATTCTTACACCTTGGGAACATGGCCAAAGTCAGGTCTTCCATCTCCTGTCCTGGCGCTGAAACCCTCATACATGCATTCATCTCCTCCAGTCTACTGCAACTCACGACTCCCTCCAGCCATCCATGACTTAGTCCATCACCATCTTTCAGTCCCTCTTAAAGCCCCACTTCTTCCACATGGCCTACCCTTCAGCGGCCCCCCCTCCCCCTCCAGAGACACACACTCTCTTCCACACCACACACTCTCACACTGATCCATCACGCGCTTTCCCTTCCTTGAGCCCACTCTGCTTTGTTTCAGGTTTTTGTTTGGTCTGGTGTTTTGTTTTGACTACTGTTTCTTGGTTCACTTCTACAATTGTAACACGACTTTCAGTCCTGAAAAGCGCTATACAAGTCCCATGACCTATTATTACTGTGACCATGGGCAGGAATATGCTGAATCATTAGGCTCCAACCGTCACAGTTCTCTCTCAGACAAAAGCAGACAGACAGGCCTCCAGTGGAGCTTATCAGACGAGAAAGTAAGCCTTAAACTGATGAAGTGCCTGTCTGTCTTTCTCTCTCGGTCTCTCCTTCTTGCTCTCTCTCAGAGAAAAGAGAAAGTGTGTACCACAGGAGAAACACAATGCCAGGTAAACTAGGCCCACTCTGCATGGCAATCAGACCGTAATCAACGCAGTCTGAAATTGCACATGAGATTGGTGTGAAGACGAAGGCTGATGGCTTACTCTGCGGCTCGGTTTCTCTGTTCACCAAGCAGGGGCTCTGCTGGTGGCGTTGATGTGACGGGCCAGTTCATGTCACACAATGAAGCCGAGAGCTTTTGACACATCATAAGCTTTGAAGAGAAAAGTGTTTGGAGACGAGAGGCAGATCTGTGAGGCCCTGGCTGTGTGGAGGTATGTGTCTATTCAGTCTGTCTGGCTTGACATCATCAGTCAGGGACCAGCTTATAAAGGAAACAAGAGACAGAGCCCAATTGTCTGTAACCCCTCTCCCCTCCTCCTCTCATATATCCTAATCAGCAACACACAGGTGAACCCATGAAAAATGAGTTGCATTTCTCTCATGCCTATATTTCCCTGGAACTACATAAGTCAGCATCCAGCATCCTGTTTTTTTTGGAGAACATTACTTTAAATGTATCACGCCTTTCCATGTTCTGTAGATGACTCTAGAACCTGTCAATGTAATGTATTTATAATTTCTAGTCCAAGAAAACCACAAATCCTCCTTTTCTCAGCAACAACCCTCTGTGGTAAAGTAGAAAACCAGGGGAAAACCACAGAACTATTTCTATGGGGAAACCCTCTCCATCCTCATCCCTACTCCCTCACCTTTTAGCTGGTGTCCCTAAATCCCCCCTACCAAGGAACCCAGCCAAACCCACTAATAGGGAAGGCTGTCCCGGCCACAGTGACTGTCCATTCCACTGAACCCTTTGAGTCACATGTCCCCAAGTGCTAGTGTGTCATCGTCCATCGGAGAAGAGAGGCCACAAAGACACAGTGATACACGTGACATCCCCCATTACAATATGGACACTCACAAACAAGCCGGTTGTGAATCATAGACAAAGAAATGGCGCTTTGAAGTGCATTTAGATTACAAAGGATTGAATAAGATGATGTTCCATCACTATATCCTAAATGGGATGCATTCTGTGATCTCTGACTTAGACTTAGCATTGCTTTTTACTGCAATGTTAGGATCAATGTCAAATAATCATATTAATTACTTTAGGTGAAAGACATCATACAGACTACTGAATTCAACTTAATGAACAGAATATGGACTTAGTATTCTGGGTACACAATACTGTGCCATAATTACACACAATATCAACCACACACACACATCCAGTACATTAGTCCTCTTCACCCTAACTCAAAGTTACTGCAGGAAGTAAAAAGAAAAAAAACATGTTCTGTATCACAATTTCTCCATAGAAAAAAACTCCCCTAGGCAACAGAAATGTTTGTGCATTTACATAAACATGAATATACATGCATCAATGCAAGTTTGAGCAAACAGAGTCCACCCTGATACAGGGTACAGGGTTGGAACATGAGAAGCTATTAAGCCTTAATGCTCAAATCAGTTTTGTCTTTCAAATCTGTTTTGGACTACTGACGGTCCAAAAAAGGAAGTTACAAGTGTCCAAATCAGATGTGTATGTTCAGACAGCAGTCATTTGCTGACATGGTTATGTTAGTTGGCATAGTAACAATGGGTGTGTGCGCAGTGGTGTAGGCTTATTGGTGGTGATCCTGCTTCCTAATTCAGTGTTGCCATCTTACCGACTTTGTCGCTATATTTAGTGAGTATTCAGACCTCTCTAGTGACACATTTTCAAAAAAATGAATAACGACAAATCTAGCTACTTTTTCTGCTGCTATTGGAGACTTTTGGAGACTGACGTGAAAGCACATACCGTGGGTCCCACCGCTGTCCCAAAGCACTCACAGGTAGCCCAGTCCTTGCGCAGTAGTCCCTCCCAGCCGCAGTCAGAGCAGGAGATGGTCACCCCTCCATGGGATGTAAATGTAAAATGTTTTGTCTAAAATAAATCACTAAGCAAAAATAAATCACTGCATTTGACTCACACAGCCTCAGTCACTTACTCACCTTGTCCACTGTGTGTGTGCCTCTGTGACATAAGCTAAACATCTAGCTGGCTCAGTCTAAAGTGTACACTCAAAAATACAGAAAGGAGTGGGAATCAAACCCTGACTTCAAAGGCTGGTTGAAGCCGTTTATTGGAGATGATACACAGGCATACTGCCTGTATTGTAAGGCTGATTTCTACGCCAAACTTAGTGATGTAAAAAAAATACCTAACTCAAAAACATACTCAAAAGGCAAAGCTTTATAACAGTTCCACCCAAAACAAGCTGCCATTTATGGTTAAAAATAATTTACTCTGCAAAAAAAGGCTGAGGCGGCGCAGTGGTTAAGGGCGCTGTACTGCAGCGCCAGCTGTGCCATCAGAGACTTTGGGTTCGCACCCAGGCTCTGTAGTAACCGGCCGCGTGGGGCGACACACAATTGGCCTAGCGTCGTTCGGGTTAGGGAGGGCTTGGCCTGTAGGGATGTCCTTGTCTCATCGCGCACCAGCGACTCCTGTGGCGGGGCCGGGCGCAGTGCGCGTTAACCAAGGTTGCCAAGTGCACAGTGTTTCCTCCGACAGATTGGTGCGTCTGGCTTCCGGGTTGGATGTGGGTTGTGTATTGGAGGATGCATGTGTTAGTGTTCAAAATACTGGAGAGTTGAGACCAAATCACGGACGCTGGACAGAGTGGATTTCAGTTGTAACAAAAGACAGTTTTAATGAGTCAGAGATATCTTGTCCCGCAGTTTTACGTGCACGGACCTAGTTCACATAACTCGGCAAGGAGCCAGGTGAAAAAGAGGCCTATACAACGGTTACATTCATTTTTATACATAGAATAAAGTAGGTGGAGTCTTGTTGTTTCGGTCTTCTTGACTGGTCGGAGGGTTGGAGGCGGGCCTTGCTCTAGCCAGAGCAGAAGCCCCATTGGTGCACAGCAGAGCCTTATCCTGAGCATCCGACCAATAGAGGGGGTCAGTCTTGTGGCTGGGTGTATGTGTTCTTACGACGGACTGTCTTTGTTTATATGAGCTATGTGTATGAATACTTATATAACAAATCCCTCTCTTCACGTCTATTAGACGTGAAAACTATAGCAGAAAGGTGGCGGTTGCAATCGTGGGTATACATAAGGTGGTGCTCCTAACCTTGTCTGGTTTGCATGGTGGGTCTGTAGGTGTAGTGCTACGTTTGGGACGGGAGTGATTGGAGGGAGTGATATCAGGAAAGGAGTTAGGGACATGTGTAGGGGTTGGTGTATGTGATGTGGCAGGGTGAAATAGTTGTTCAATTAACCATGTGAAAGTCCTAGGGTTACTCCAAATATCAGTAGGAATATCACAAATAAGGGACCAGATATCCCCAGCCTCACCCAGAGAGGGAGAAATTTCCCTCTAACTGGGCGAGGTTCCCTTCTCAGGGGAGGCGGAGTTTGATGCCGCATCACCTGAGGAAGGAGTGTCTTCATTTGGAATCGAATTTAGGCCGCTCAAATCAGCTCTGACTTCAGTCAGTGTTCTAGAAGGAATTGGGACTGGGGTGCAATGTGTAAGGCGGTGCCAAGGTGTGCCTGATTTACCTTTGACCTGGACTGAGTGTGAAGTAACCTCCTTCACTTCGTACGGTCCAGTCCACCTGGGTTCCAGACACTTTCTCTTGTGGACTGTAACCCTCACCCCGTCACCAACCTTTACCTTCAGTAGTGGCGTGTCCCCCGGCAGCTCCCCCTCCTGGACCTTGTGAACCTGGGTAGAGAGTGCTGCAGAGAGAACCGTCAGTTTTTTCACATAATTAGACATTACAATTTGTTGTACATCAAGGGCGGGCATATGACCTCCCTCCCTTGGTGGACCATGCATGACTCTACCAGTCATTATCCCATGAGGCACATACTTTAGCTATCTTAGCTTTTGCTTTTGGTTTGACGTTCCACCAGATTTTGGGATTGGGGCCTGTACACAGATCCAAATCTGTGGGTTATGCCAAATCTTTCTTCCACCTGTCTCAGGTGTTTGTTAAATGTAAGTCATTTGTCAAATTTGATTTGTCTTGGGATGCCATACCTGGGTATTAGTTTGGTTTGTAGCCACTCAAAGACTGACCTAGCATCCTCCCCTTTTGTTAGTATTGCCTCTACCCATTTGGAGAACCTATCTACTATGACTAGGAGATAGAGTTTGCCTTTAGATACATTTTCGGGGCCCATGTCGGTGTAGTCTATACTAATATCCTGAAAACATGCATTAGGTATTACGTATGAGCCCATTGGTGTTCGATATGGTTTCTTTGGGTTGTGTCTGTCACAACCATTGCATTCGTCACAAAATAAATCATCGTCATAAAATAAGTCAGTCATATTTTTTATGTGAGGGTGCCACCAGATGTGCGAGACATTTTTGGAGGGTCTTTAGTTTGCCTTCGTGTGTGGGGCCATGTGTTTCTCATAAAAGTTCTGGGTCCATCAGTGTGGCCTGCTTCATGGGCATGGGCTGAGTCTGTATAGATATTCAGTCTTTCCTTTTCCTCTGATGAGGACCTGCGTCAATCCGATGATTTCAGCTAATTTGGCCGATGCTGGTTGAGGGATGATGGCTGATTGAAGGGTGACATGTGAACCGTCTGGGAGTTGCTGTTTCCTTCTTCTGCCGTGGGTGGTGGGCATTTTTATGGCCAGGGGATGGTGTTCCCAGTCATTCCCTGGAACTGCGGTTGGTTGTATGCGGGTTGCTGATGCATGGGTGTGGGTCCTGGTTGCTGATGTTCGTACTGTTGAGGTCTATTTCCACCCCTTTCCTTCCCATATTGACCTCTCGTAGAGTTCCACTGGCGTTGTTGTGGTGTGAGTGGGTATGGACACTCTCGTGAGTAGTGCCCTGGAGTTCTACAGTTGAAACAAACCCCTCCTCTTGGATGGCCTGGTATCCATTGCGGCTGGTATGCAAATTGTGGTTGCGGGGGATACCAAGGCCCCGGGTTGGCTGGTTGAGGACCGGCCTGCTGTTGAATCATCTGGGAGATAGTCTGGGCCACTATTTGAGAGATGTCTGTTTTGGTGCCTGTCTCCTTCGTTTCTTCCGCCACCATCTGTTTCTTAGGTTTTTCTCCTTGTTGTGCTTCCTTCAATTGGAGTTTCAGGAGTTGTACCTGGAGGGACTGCACCTGGCTCTCAGCACCCCCTCTTCCCTTGTTGTGCTGGGTCACATGGTGGTGCACATGCGTATTGAATTGGGTCAGAGGAAGTGCAATCAACCCTACCGTTCCTCTGAGTTTGGTTTTAACATCTCCGGGACACCCGTTGACCACCATTTCCTTCCACATGCTGAGTGTGGTATCAGTGTGATCGAATGGTTCTTCGTGGACCGATCTCCATGTGGTCTTAGCCCTGTCCAGGTATGCTGCAGGTTGCTCACCTGGGTTGATTGTAAAGGAGGATAAGGTGGCATGGTTTCTTTCTGTAGGGTATGCTCTCCGTAGAACTTCCCATAATCTGGTACGGAAGTGGTCTATGGGCAGTGTTGGGGCCCGCCATCCAAGGTCAGCTGCTGTCATGAGGGCCTCCATGGTTCTGTGGTCGGTGGCTCTTGCTAGAAGTGCTTTCATGTCTCCTAGGCAGAGTTGCAGGCCTGACGTAAGTGTCTGCAGTTGAAGTAGCCACGCTGAAGCTCCTCCATGTAGGCTAGGCATCTGTCCCATCAGTGTTGTTAAATCAGTCATTTTCCAGGGCTGGTACTCCACAGTGTGTGCATCACCTGGTGTCGGTCGCAGGGGGTACTGTCCTGCCATCTCCTGCTCTCGCTCTCTTCTATCAGCAATTCTGGAGGACCGACGGAGTGTTTCGGACCCCATTGATTCGGTAACTTTGGTTACTGTTCCTCTCATTATGCCTTCCACACGGTAGGCTCCCTCTCTGTTGTTATCTTGGTTAGCTATTAGCTCCCTGAGTTCCTTAGCTCGAGCTATTGATGATTTCAGCAGCTCCTGCATCTTAGTCACGTTTGGAGCTCCCATCGGAGCTGGGGTGAGCACCATGTCAATTTCTTCTTCGTTTTCGATATCCATGTTCTGATGACAGTCCTCCCTATCCGTCTGATAGAAGTGGTTTGAATCTAATCTTGTTTGTAGGTGTCCTCTGGTTTCAGAGGTGAGAGAGTTCACAGAGGAGCATTGCGGCCTCCGTTCCTGGGGGAGGTCTCCTGCTCCTGGAATCCCAGTTTCGAACTGTTCACATACCATATGGCCAGCCGTTATCCCCAGGGTAATTTCCCCTTTTAACTCCCCTTGGTCTATTCTCAGAACTGGAGCCTGTATTGTGGGAGGTGCCCTGGGCAGGAATGGGTTGTGTGACGGGCTCCGGTGATTTTGTCCCTTTGAGTATGGCGGGGGCTGAACTGCCTCCATTGTCAATTGTGGATATAGTGAGGGAGAAACGGCCACAGGGGGAGCCGTGGGCAAGTTCTCAGGCGGAGCTTTAACATCCCCCGACGCCACAATAGCCACGCACATCATGTCTGGTGTGTTTTTTGGTAGTACCCTCCTACTCTCCTGTATGGCCCATGTACCTATCTTGAGCTCCCCCTCCTCTCTCTCTCTCTCTCTTGTACCTACTTTTTTGAACCTGTGTATCTTGTTTCTCTCCGCCTCACTCGCTTTTGCATGCTCTACTGCGTCCTCTAATTCTGTCTGCATATCTTGGAGTTTCCCCCCTGTAGGTGGTCCTCCGCTAAAATAACCTGCTTGTGTCCATCTTATCCGTAATCCTTTCCACACTTTCTCCACTTTCCCATACTGTTCTTTACCTCCCGCTCTATCAATCATACTCTGATCTAAATATTCATTGAATTTTAGTTTGGGCGTCCGCCACGTGTTTGTTTCTCCCGTATTTTATTTGAATTTGTTCAGCGATTCGTTTAGGTATTTTCTAAAAATGATTCGGCGATTTCCTTTTGGAACAATATATCAGTGAATATATGCGGTTCTATAACAATTTTCAGAGTAATTCTAGCTCTTTAGGAAATATAGATAGAATTTCTAGACAACTAAGAGTTGTTCAGTGAATTATTTAAATACTTTCTGTAAACAATTCAGTAAATTCCTTTATGAACTTCTATCAGTATATTCGAGCGATTCTATAGCAATTGTCAGAATAATTCTATATCTTTAGGAAATATGGATAGAATAGAAAAACCCAAAAATCAGTGTGTAGCTTTTAGCGTCTGTCAAACAAAGTCTGTACTAAGCTCGGCGGCTTATTTAAATACTTTCTAGAAACAATTCAGTAAGTTCCTTTATGAACTTATATCAGTATATTCGAGCGATTCTATAGCAATTGTCAGAATAATTCTATATCTTTAGGAAATATGGATAGAATAGAAAAACCCCAAAATCAGTGTGTAGCTTTTAGCGTCTGTCAAACAAAGTCTGTACTAAGCTCGGCGGCTTATTTAAATACTTTCTAGAAACAATTCAGTAAGTTCCTTTATGAACTTATATCAGTATATTCGAGCGATTCTATAGCAATTGTCAGAATAATTCTATATCTTTAGGAAATATGGATAGAATAGAAAAACCCCAAAATCAGTGTGTAGCTTTTAGCGTCTGTCAAACAAAGTCTGTACTAAGCTCGGCGGCTTATTTAAATACTTTCTAGAAACAATTCAGTAAGTTCCTTTATGAACTTATATCAGTATATTCGAGCTATTCTATAGCAATTGTCAGAATAATTCTATATCTTTAGGAAATATGGATAGAATAGAAAAACCCAAAAATCAGTGTGTAGCTTTTAGCGTCTGTCAAACAAAGTCTGTACTAAGCTCGGCGGCTTATTTAAATACTTTCTAGAAACAATTCAGTAAGTTCCTTTATGAACTTATATCAGTAAATTCCAGCGATTCTATAGCAATTGTCAGAATAATTTTAAACTTTAGGCAATATCAACAGGAATGAAAAAAACGAAAATCAGTATTCCAGCCCGGCTGCTGTCAATCAAAGTTGCACGGCCATTCGATACTAAGGTGGCTTTGTCTACCAGCACGTGTGCCTAATAGCCCAGTTACGTATCCCAACCTACTCCGCGACAAACGTTTCTTTCAATTTAATTTCCCCCATCTCCAAATCATGGAATGTCAACTCTGGTTCATATTATGTTTATTGTTTGATGTGCAATAGCCACATCATTCCCGATCTCTGTCTTGTGGAAGGCCAAACTTACATATCCTATATCTATTCGACTACACCTCTAACATAACCAATTAAACAGTTTACAACTTATTCAATAGGATCTTTTACATGCAGATTCAGTCGATCTATTAATTAACTACATCTCTAAACACAACCAATTAAACAGTTTAGAACTTATTCAATAGGAACTTTTACATGCATACTACACTTCTAAACCACAACCAATTAAACAGTAAGCACTTATTTAATAGGATCTTTTACATGCATACTACACTTCTAATAATAGGCCAATTGATAAAAAATAAAAATACAAATAAAAAATAAAAACGAGCAAAACAAGATCTCCCCGATCAATGTCTTAGGTTCTTATGTAAAAATTTGGGCACCGATTCATACTCACGCCCAGTACTTTCTGATCAAAATTTGGTTTAGGCTATAATACAATATGCAGATTTCGATATAACGGGCTCTGCTCACCTGATATAGAGCGCTCCGATCAGATTTCCTGAGGCAAGATGAATGGCTGGGGAAGTCACTCTTCCGTCTGATTTTTTAGCCGTGATCAGTCTCGTCCTCTCACACTAACTTATAATAGATCGAATTCAAGAATAACCAAACTCTGCTACCAAGTTTGTTAGTGTTCAAAATACTGGAGAGTTGAGACCAAATCACGGACGCTGGACAGAGTGGATTTCAGTTGTAACAAAAGACAGTTTTAATGAGTCAGAGATATCTTGTCCCGCAGTTTTACGTGCACGGACCTAGTTCACATAACTCGGCAAGGAGCCAGGTGAAAAAGAGGCCTATACAACGGTTACATTCATTTTTATACATAGAATAAAGTAGGTGGAGTCTTGTCGTTTCGGTCTTCTTGACTGGTCGGAGGGTTGGAGGCGGGCCTTGCTCTAGCCAGAGCAGAAGCCCCATTGGTGCACAGCAGAGCCTTATCCTGAGCATCCGACCAATAGAGGGGGTCAGTCTTGTGGCTGGGTGTATGTGTTCTTACGACGGACTGTCTTTGTTTATATGAGCTATGTGTATGAATACTTATATAACACATGACTTTCAACCTTCGTCTCTCCCGAGCCCGTACGGGAGTTGTAGCGATGAGACAAGATAGTAGCTTCTAAAAACAATTGGATACCACGAAATTGGGGAGAAAAGGGGGTAAAAAAAAAAAAAAAAAAGGCTGAGGCCACCATGGCATTAGCTATCGCTGACCGCTGTTCCATGCTGGCATGTGATCACATTGAAGCATGTAGAGCTGCTTTCTCAGACTCCACTGCTGCTACCCACTTGAAAATGCACATGACAAAGTGCACAGAAATGATTAATGGTGTTCTAGCACCATACTTTGTGAAAAAGTTGGTCGCAGATGTGGGTGACCAGTTTCAGCCTCCTCCTCGATGAGCTCACGGATGTAAGTGTTTCTAAGTACCTGGGGGTTGTGATAAGGTACTTTAGTGACACCAAGTAGACAATTGTATCAACATTTCTGGGGCTTGTTGAGTTGGAGGGAGGAGATGCCAAATCTATAGCACGTGCTGTTGTGGCTTACC